>NC_048220.1:129781816-129854320 GCF_002007445.2 Ailuropoda melanoleuca
AAAAAAAAAAGAAATGTTCTTTCTACTCAAAACGTTAGAAATAGAAGGAGCAGGTCATAAATGTACTAACAAATAGATCATTTTATCAGATAACTGGTACATATTCAGGTCTGTGCTATTTAATTTAAGAATTCATATTACACATGCAACA
The DNA here is from genome assembly GCF_002007445.2 of Ailuropoda melanoleuca. Lineage (NCBI taxonomy): Eukaryota > Metazoa > Chordata > Mammalia > Carnivora > Ursidae > Ailuropoda > Ailuropoda melanoleuca. The sequence goes on from NC_048220.1 coordinate 129,781,968, forward strand.
TGACTTACACTCTTGAACAGTACAAATTGAGTAGATGATAGAAAGCTAACAAGTAGTGTGTGTTAAATATACTAAAAGATTTATAGGACTTGAAAAAAACCTCACTTGAAGTCTTAGATATGTTAGCAATGATGTGTAGGAGTTTTTTCATACTGCCTTAGGAGAACTGATTACTAAATTCTCAGAAATTTCCAAGGTGGGTGTTAAACACAGCCATTATTAAAAATCAATTATATATTTATATCCATAAATATATATTATGTAAAACATTAATTATGTAAAACTCATTTGTTTCTAATTATTTTACTACATTTTGCCATTGTCTACTTTTTTTTTTTTTTAGATTTTATTTATTTGACTGAGACAGACACAGGGAGAGAGGGAACACAATCAGGAGGAGTGGGAGAGGGAGAAGCAGGCTTTCCACTGCGCAGGGAGCCCGATGCGGGGCTGGATCCCAGGACCCTGGGATCACGCCCTGAGCCGAAGGCAGATGCTTAACGACTGAGCCACCCAGGTGCCCCCATTATCTACATTTTTAAGAATATTTTGTATCTTGCATATATATGGCAGAAATACTATATAATAGGATGCTATTATATATTTCTTGCCAACTCTGTACAGTCTACAGTGAAGTCTTCTGGTAGTTTGAAACTAACCATGCTGGGAATTACAGAACAGAAATTGGCAAACATTGCTAATTTGTTTTTGCTTTGCTTTTTTCCTCCAGAGAGTCAGTTGTTAACCATTAACCAGCACCCAGCAGAGTGTTATCTATAGTGTGCTGAATTTCTCAGCTTCCATGAATATTGTTTATCACTTCCTCTTTTCAAAATCTCCTTCTTCACATAGTTTCCTTGATATATCATATCCCTCACTTTCCTCCTGTCTCTCTGGGTGTTCCTTTTTCACAGACTGCAAAAACTAGAAATGTTGGTCTCAGTCTTGGCACTTTTCTCTTGCCCTACTCAATATAGGTAATTTCAACCATGTCTAGACTTTAAATGGTATTTATATGCTGATTAGTTATATCTTTATGTTCTACGTCTCAACCTTCTGCTCTGAAATCCTTAAATCATGTATGTGGATTTGTGCAATTGACATTCTCTCAACTTTAGTTTACATCATGGTTCTCAAACTTTACGTTTTGTTAAAATCACCTAGAATGTTTGTTAAAATTCAAACACTGGGCCTCAACCCCCAGAATTTCTGATTCATTATCTCTGGGGTTGGGCCTAAGAATATTCGTTTCTAACACCTCCGCAGGTAATGCAAATGAGCCAGGGCCCATACTTTGAATGAATGTACTCATTTAACCAGCGGCTTTCTCTTAACCCATCTCAGGAAATGTTAATAAACTTATTTCTTTTACTTAAGCTGGTATCATGCTGGTGCCAGCCTCCATCAACTTTCAACTTTCAACAATGGCACTGGCTATTTACTGGATGCTTTACTTCTAATCTCTCCCCCTAAAAACATTTCGTATCACAGCCAACATCAACTTTTCAAACCCTACATTTGACTTTTATTTCATATTCCAGGGTTTCTCATTTTTTAAACTGAAGTATAATTAACATACAATGTGGTATTAGTTTCAGGTGTGTAACACTGATTCAACAGTTCCATACATTACTTAGTGCTTACCATGATAAGGGTAGTCACCCATCAGTCACCATGCAACATTAGTACAATATTATTGACTATATTCCCTATGCTGTACTTTTCATTGCTATGACTTATTTTTTTATAACTGGAAATTTGTACCTCTTAATCTTTACCATTTTCACCCATCCCCCCCCAACCTACCCTCTGAACAGTTTGTTCTCTATATTTAAGAGCCTATTTTTTGTTTGTATTTTTAGACTCCACATATAAGTGAAATTATATGGTATTTGTCTTTCTTCATCTGACTTATTTCATTTAGCATAATACCCTCTAGTTCCATCCATATTGTTACAAATAACATGCCATTCTTTTTTATGGCTAAGTACTATTCCGTGGTATATATATATTTATGGTGTGTGTGTGTGTGTGTGTGTGTGTGTGTGTGTGTGTGTGTGCGTATGCCATTTCTTATCCATCCATCTATGGATGGACCCTTGGGTTGCTTCTGTTTCTTATTATTGTAAATAATGCTGCAATAAACATAGGGGTACAGATATCTTTTTGAGTTAGTGTTTTCGTTTTCTTTGGGTGATTACCAAGTAATGGAATTGCTGGGTCATATAGCATTTTAATTTTTAATTTTTTGAGGAAACTTCATACTGTTTTCCACAGTGGTTTACATTCCAATAGTGCGTGAGCATTCATTTTTCTCCACATCCTCACCAACACTTGTTATTTCTTATCTTTTTTATACTAGCCACTCTGATTCTTGTAAGGTGATAGCTTATTGTGGTTTTGATTGCATTTCCCTGATGATTAGTGATGTTGGGCATCTTTTCTTGTGTCTGTGTTTGTTGTCTTCTTTGGAAAAATTTCTATTCAGATTCCAAGCCCATATTTAAATGGATTGTTTGGGTTTCTTTGGTGTTGATTTGTATAAATTGTATATTTGGGATTTTAACCCCTTATCAGATATTACATTGTATTTTAAATGAAATCTACACAGGTCTCCATATCTACACCCTTGTTTACCTCTCAAAGCCCCCCTTTTTTATGCCTCCATATGACTACTATAAACCTCTTTGAATATGCCAAACATCTTTCCCCACTTGGTGTCCTCACAGACTATTTCTTCTCTTCTTGTGGTAGGATTTTCATTTATATTGATAGAATTTCAAAGACAATTTTAAAATAAACACAGAATATTCTTAATATCATGAATACTTAAGTAATGTTCTACTATAATACGTAAAAAGTACTATTCTTTTCATACAGAAATCCTATTTCATCTTAAAGTGCAAACTGAGCTAAAAACTTAATGTGGCTACTTAACTTCTAATGACTAAAAAAAGGCAAATTCAGATTTCCCTTCCCTATCACCACCATGAACTGCAAGTTTTAATGAGAAAGCGGGAGAATTCTCAAGGAATAAATTATGTGTTGACCACTGCATTTTTCTTACGTGAAGATGCATTTAAGAATTTAGAAAAAGTGGCATTTTCTACTTTTAACTTCATATTTTACTCTATAATTGCATCTCCTATTCAGAATGTTAAATATATTCCTTATTTGGAGTAATGCGATAACTTTAAATACTAGATGTTCATGGATTAATTAAAGCTGCAATAGGAATACCCCAAACTGTACCTTCTTTCAAAATGATCATATATAGGTCCACAGTGCTAAGCAGGCCTTCCAAACAGGTGATTAAGCAGGCTTTGTTAGCCAAGGCAGGATTGAATTTTACTTAAAATAAATAGAAATCATTGATGGATTTGAGACAGAGAAGTTATATCACGTAATTTATGTTTTAAAGAATCATTTGATTGGCTGAAATACGGAGCAAGAATGGAGGGAGGATGCCAAGTTAAGAAATTATTGCAGTATTTCAAGTGCAAGATTATAGTAGGACTAAGAAAGATGAAATAAAAGGGAGAGGGAAAATAGGACTTTAAATTCAGTTGGAAAGATAAGCTAAAAATTGATGCAAAGGATAAGGAAAGATGAATAATTATAATCTCCATATTTTTGTCTTGAGCAACTGGTGTTCTTTGTCAAGAAAAGATTTTGAATGAACAGACTTTAGAAGAAAAGTAGATTCACATTTCTGTTTTGGCCCTGGTCATTTTTAGCTTTTTCATGCTTTTTCATGTGGAAATATCAAATATAAATCTAATACCTGATGTATGGCAACAACATGCTATATATTATGTGGCCACTCACTTGGAGGTCACTTGGCTTTGAAGAGCTAAAAAATAATACAGGCTATGCTTGTAAAGTGATATTAGCAGATTTCAATGAGCTTTGAAAGAGGTTGTTATAAAAAAGGTTATTATAATTTTTGAGTGATGTCATAGACATGATAATTGTGAAATATCTCTATTTTCTATAATTAAAGAGGAAAGTTGAAAAGGGTGTTTAATTCATTCTAACTTCAATGAGTTAGTATTATAATTTTGTTCTTTTACAATCAGGCAGTTTTTTAGATATTTTAAAAATAGATACATTAGATCACTAAGATTAAAAAAAAAAGAAGAAGAAGGAGGGTTTGTCAATAAATAAAACTGCAACCCTGTCCATGTCAATGAACTAAAAAGAATGTGTAGTGTCCTCATGCAGCATTGATTCCTTTCCCGGTTGACATGGCCAATATTTTTAATTTTGTAAAAGTGATTAATATATATTTTTTAAAGATTTTATTTATTTATTTGACAGAGATAGAGACAGCCAGCGAGAGAGGGAACACAAGCAGGGGGAGGAGGAGAGGGAGAAGCAGGCTCATAGCGGAAGAGCCTGATGTGGGACTCTATCCCATAACACCAGGATCATGCCCTGAGCCGAAGGCAGACGCTTAACTGCTGTGCCACCCAGGCGCCCCCCAAAAGTGATTAATATTTTATATTCCTTATTGCTCATTAAAAGAAGTAGGTACCTATATCTGTTATCAAATGTGTTCTTTCTGTTTAGCCTTTCTAGTATTTTTCTCCATTAACAAGGATAACAGTGTTGAGTGAAAAGTTAATTGCAATCAGTTTCCAAATTGTCTCATTTGATTATAGCAAATCACCTCATTTTCAAAGTTATTTTTTGATTTTGCATCTTTCATTTCCAAGTCAAAAGTAGAGTTGGTTAGACACACTTGGTAAGTTTTTATGTAAGGACCCTGTAGACACCTAAGAAAAAGTATTATTTTTGAAAAATACTTGTTATCCAAGTGGAATTGATATGACACTCCCACTCTTAGTGTTCAGCATATCTGAAACTTTCAAAAACTTTGAAAACCTCTAAAGATCTGCATGCATTTTGTCGAGGGAGTTAATGGGGTGAGAAATGAAAGGAGAAATGCTGTGGTGTGCTTTCTGTAAAGAGGAATGTTCATACTGCATTCAAAACGGAATTTCAGATTTCCTTAACTTGTATATGAAAGGAGTGCACAATTCTGCTCAAGGGTTATTGAAAACTTTTGTTCATTCTGTCAGTGCTATTTATTTCTTGTCAAGCATTGCATTGTATTTTAGTATAAGATAGTAATAGTAAAAGGTCTGTCTCATAACATCTGAACAAAAAAATTAATAAAACAATATATTGAAGGCACTATACATATTATCAACTGGAAACCTTTGTTTTTTTATCTTTTAAAAAACTTTTTCTTTTGTTTTGTGCTTTTTGTTTCTTTTTTTGCTGTTGTTATAAAAAGACATTGAGGTAAACAAGGTTCTTATTGTGACAGTAACACAATTGTACTTAGTACCCAGGTGACATTTATTGAAAAAATGATCGTCATAAGGCATTTATAGATACGTTGTTTGAGTTGTTGCCTAGTAGCAAAAGGGACCCCAAATTCTTACATCATATTATTGAGACCAAAATAAATATCTTAGAAAAAGTATAGGAAACATATATTCTTTGCATCTAAGGTCAGCTTATTTTCTTTTACCCTTATTAAAAATTAAAATATTAATTTTTGAAGACTTCCATGGGGAAAATACTCTTATAATTTTAAACATATCTTAATGCTGCCTCATTCTAATGTATTTGGAACCATACAGTCAAAGGGAGGTCAAAATTAGTGTAAGGATTCAGGGATTTAGGCATACAGAGGATTAAGTCCCTAGTTATTGTTCTGCATTATTTAAATTATTTGACTATATCACAGTAATTTACTGGATAATGGCATTTTGATCTATATTTTACATAACTTGGTTATTGTAGAGTGACCTTTTAAGAAACTGAATCTCATTACGATTATCTGGCTTAGAATGTGCCTGTTTTATATAATTTGAGGGGAGGTGAGGGAAGGATAGAGGAAATTGAACTCACTCATTGACATAATTTTTATGCATTAACTAATGTTAAAACTGAATGGTATATTAGGGAGCCTGGGTGACTCAATTTGTTGAACATTGTACTCTTAGTTTTGTCTCAGGTCATGATCTCAGGGTGGTGGGAATGAGCCCCACGTTGGGCTCAGAGCTGAGTCTGCTTGTCCCTCTCCCTCCCCCACTGCCTCTACTGCCCACCCTGGGTAAACGCATATGCAATCTCTCTAAAATAAGTAAGTAAATAAAATCTTAAAAAAAGGAATTGTATGATATATTAAAGAAGCTCACAGGATAAATATGATTTAATTTTCTCTATGTGTTACTTTTAAAACCATTATTTTTCATTTTCTAATGTTTAAGTCTATATCCTCTAATATCATTATTTTAAATGAAATGGCTTTCTTTTAGATATGGTATAGCAAGTGGTAAACTTTTTTCCCAGATATATTGTTGTTTTTTTAATTTTAGTGATTTAATTTGTCTTCAAAAGTTGGGAAATACAAGGGAAATTCAGGATTCAGGATCCATTCTTTCAGTGTGTGTGTGTATGCACACGTGTGTGTATTCACAGCAAATAACTCTAGAAAATCATATTTTATTTGAGTTTCAGTGACATTCCAAAGTTAGCTGAATTTAGGCTAAAGTTATAGATTCACATTATTTTTACTATATATTTTTCCTTTTAGTTGCTGTAAGATCTTAATTGGTTATTTTATTTTATTTTTTATTTTTTTAAAGATTTTTATTTTTATTTATTTGATAGAGATAGAGACAGCCAACGAGAGAGGGAACACAAGCAGGGGGAGTGGGAGAGGAAGAAGCAGGCTCATAGCGGAGGAGCCTGATGTGGGGCTTGATCCGTAACGCTGGGATCACGCCCTGAGCCGAAGGCAGACGCTTAACCGCTGTGCCACCCAGGCACCCTGTAATTGGTTATTTTAATTAAAAATCCCTATTATCATTATTTTCTCCCTTATGGCTCCTGATTTGGTTTGAAAGCTAAAAACAATTCAATTCCATCACTGTTCAGCATTTTCTTAAAAATCATTCAAATCTTACCTCCTTCTTTTATATATTCCAAAGTCCTGGTTTGCATTTAAAACACACTGACACACATATATATATAGTATACATGTGTATACATGTGTGTGTATTAGGAAAAAGTAGTTTATTATTTTAGAAAATGAAAAGCCTTTAGAATCAAAACCAGATTTGGAATATAATAATTTGAAATACCTCAGTTGATAGCTAATGTCTACTTAACCTGTACTAGTTCAGTAAGTTGCATTTTTTCTTAATAATCATGGATTAATGTATACAACCTAAGTGAGATAAATATAACTTTGCTTTGTTCTAATGTATTTGTATCATGGATTGTGATCGTTTGAGAATATATTTTAAATCAAATGCAGGCATGGAATCAAATCCTTTTACATTTTCTGGTTCATGTTCTGGAAATTGAATTGATTAATAAACCTCTAAGGCTGCTTGTCTTACATTCACAATATGCTATTTATTTGAAAACTGTCATATGAAACTTCTTAAGTACCAACTTTTACACATAATTGGTGCTACTTTTTATTTTCATGATAGTTTTAGGATTTAACAAGTCACTGTGGGCTCATTTTACATACGACAGCCTAAGCCTCAGACTTCAACAATTAGTTATTAATTATTAAGGCTGCCTTGAACCTTCTCTACAAGATAATTCATAAATGTATGGTCTAGTGATATTTTAGTGTTGCTGTGTTAGTCTGAATAGAATTTCTATGGATAGGAAACAAATCACAGGAAAATCACTTGAAATTAAATGATAATCTTCAGCTAGACTTCTGTTTTAAATAATAAGATTGCTCCTACAGATATGGAAACATGCTATCCAACATAGGACTTTTTCACTAAGTCTGCTTTTCAATATGTGACCGTTGTTTCACAGGGAAGGTGTCCAGAAAAAGAATGTCTGTTTAGATGAACGGGAATTAAAGTTGACCTGTGAAATTCTTGTGCCATTACTAGACAGTGAAGAGAGAGCATTCAATATGCTGTCTCACCCACAGTGTTGATAAATAATTTGTGTTGGGATTGTTTATATCACAACTCACTGAAAATGATTTGAATAAAGATTCAGTTACAATATATAAACTCAAGTTTGGAACCAGGCGTGATTTTTACACCCTGAGTGGAACACTGTCTCCCCTTCACTTCTCAACCACTTTCTGTCAAAGATGACCTGTGATAGAACTCCAGATGCCTTATCGATTCTCAAGACTCTGATTCACTACTTCACTGTGGGTAAATCCAATTATCCTTTCCCAGTGGATGGCTACAAATGGAGTGTAGCCTTAAACTGAGATGCCTGATTATACCCACACATTATCACAACAATAGTAGTAGAATAAAAAGCAGGGAGATCACAGAAAATCTCTTGTGTCACGATGAGACGTAAAAACAAGTCACTGAGACCTCAGTCATATATGGCACTCATACTCTTCATATTGTCTACTAATAATGAAAAAACATAAAAGGAAAGGAAAACAAAGAAATGAAAGAATGCCAAAGTGGAAAAATATGTAAGAAGGGTAATAAAACCAGGGCCAAAATGGAGTAGTAATATTATAGATTATTTTGTGTAGCTTTCTTTCATTCACCAGTGTTTTTCTTTATTGAAACAGTCTTTTATATTGTAATGAATAAATATAATGATATAATCATCAGTAACATACTATGAAAATGACATTTTAAATATAGCCATTCAGTTTGTCACTTAGGATCCTATTTTAAAGAATACCTATTCTTGTTATTTTTAGACTTCCTTGGAGAAGAGAACTCTTGCATTTCCTCTTTCTACATCCATGAACCAAGCATTTAAAGTCTGTATTGCTAACCCACAGCTATAAGTAAAAATATGTCTATGTCCACGTTCACATTCTCAGACACATCATATGTTGATAAAAAATGCAGAACCCACTTTTATAGCACCTCCATTCTCCAAAAAATGTACACAATGAGATATCAGTACTACTTAGTTGTTGAAAGCAATAATTCATCGTTTCTTTTTTGGTGTTTGAGCTGTTTTTCTTTACTATGTAATTATTTTGCTACAAAAATATTTAATAAGGAGACATTTTACAACTAAAATTATACTTGGAATCATGGAAAACACAACATAATTACTTGAGTTTGAAATCATAGTTAGAAAGCCAGAAGAAATCATGGAAAGCACAACATAATTACGTGAGTTTGAAATCATAGCTGGAAAGCCAGAAGAAAATTGTCCTGATTCTCTAAAAAGACATACACAGGAAAAATGTAAGAAAAGGGGGGGGGCAGTAAGTTATTGACTTTTGAAGGTCTATTTGGACCCTAATTTTTTTTTCCCAACAAACCTGAATTTAAATGCCAACTGTCAACTAATGTCTTAACTTTGAATAAATTATCAAAAATTAAAAAGACTAATTTTTGGAGTGTGATTATTATATGAAACATTTTTGGGGGCAATTTTCCTGATAATATAAAATGTTTGAGCTTTTAATGTTGTTTTTGCTATGGGATCATGAGTTTAATCACAGCTATAATAAATCATCCTTTATTACAGTAGCTGTGATTTTATTCACTATGGGAGACAAACTGATTTTCTTAGAATCTTAAATTAAGGGATAAACATCATTATTTAAGCTAATCTGATAACATTCTAGAGGTATCACATAATGAATTAATATATTTTAGGAAACAAATTTTTAAGACCATTTGTTTTTATTAAAGCAGTTGATAAACATCCGTGTTTTCATATTAGAATCTAGACATTCTTTTATTTATATTTCTTAAAATTCTCCTTTCTTCATAATTCCAAGTTACATTAGAATAAAAAAATGCCTGCATTATGATTTTACTGTTATGTGTGTGCCTGTAATAAATGGAACACAGTAAAAACATGTCAATCCAGTGCATGTTCAGTTGGATGATTAGAAGAGAATGTTTTACAAGTTAAAGCTACTGATTGGTTTTAGTTTATGCAATCAAAATCCATAATTAAAACATTAGAATAGGGGCACCTGGGTGGCTCAGTCGGTTTAGAGTCTGCCTTCGGCTCAGCTCATGATCTCCAGGTCCTGGGACCGAGCCCCGCATCAGGCTTCCTGCTCAGCAGTGAGTCTGCTTCTCTTTCTCTCTCCCTCTGCTCGTTCTCTCTCTCAAATAAATAAATAAAACCTTTAAAAAGACATTAGAATAATGTAAAAAATATATTTTCAGCAATTTTGTAGCTTTTCAAGCACATGACATCAGGGTATTGCCATGTTCCTCTTATTCTAGCAATTATATATTTGGATCATACCAAAAAAAAAGAAAAATACCATCAATGAAAGGTTATATGAGTTACCTTCTAGAACATACTGTAGATAAATATATCAGCATCTTAGTTTTAAACTCACTCTCCAGCAAAGGAGTTGCTATCAGTTACTTCCCAAAAAAGAATGAAAAAGTAAAAGCAGAATAATTAAATATAAATGCATATATTAACAAATATTTACATGTAGACTTTGGAGCAGATAGCAGATGTTATCAAATCATTTACAGAATGAATAGTAGACACACTTTATATAGTTATATTTTTCTGACCTGCAAAAGCCATGTGGCTTAGGGTTTGAAGCACCCGCTGAAATCTAACCTGTGCTCTGCTCAAGAGGATTTGCATACTTGTACCAATGAAGTGAAGCATCTTTTTCAAAGGTGCCTTTATGGCAGGCAGAGTCCTACCTCATACCAGATGTCCATGCCCTAATCCTCATAATCTGTGAATATTTTACCTTACGTGGGAAAAGTCACTTTGCAGATGTGATTAATTTAAGGATTTTGATATAGGAAGATTATCCTGGGTTATCCAGGTTGATCCAATATAATCACAAAGGTCCTAATGAAAGGGAGGCAGAATGTTAGTGGCAGAGATGATGATGTGAGGACTGAAACAGAAGTTAAAGTGACAGGAGGACACAAGCCAAGGCGGGGGCAGTCCTTCTAAAAGCTGAAAGCAGTTAAGAAAACAGATTTGCCCCCCGGAAGACTCCAGAAGGAACAAATTTCTGCTGATAGATTGATTTTAGTCCAGTGAAACTGATTTTGGAATTCTGACCTCTCGAACTATAAGATAATATATTTATGTTGTTTTACACACTCCGTTGGTGGTAATTTGTTAGGCAGTGGGAACTAATACAACCTTAGAGACTAGAATTGACTTGGATGATAGAGGAGGTTCAAAAGGATAATGATTTCCCGTTTTAAATGGACTGTGGCTATCGTAATTAATTGTGGATAATATCTGTTCCAGCATTTTGCATTAGCCGTCAGTAAATCTGAATCAAACATACATCTTTCTGCATGTTAATTCATACTTTAGGTTTCTCATTTATTATAGTTCAAGGAACAACTCAGTTTCCCCTTCTTTATGGAGCTTTTTCTATTATTTGTACTGCCTAAAAGAATCCCATGCACATATCTTGAAAAATTTCTACTTTGCCTCCATCGAGGTTGCTAGCTTTCAGTTTCGAAATGTCAAAGAACTTCTCCATTTCGTGACATAGAAATTGATAAAAATTGATTGTTCATTGTTTTTTTCTTGCCCTGAATCATTCACTAAATATACTAAACCCATTTTGACCCATTAAATCATTTCCACATTACAACAATTTTTAAAAGATTATTTAATGATCTTGAGTTCTATAAACATTGTCTTGAAACAATGAATTTTAAGGTATTTTTTTAAATGTAAAGAGTAATATTTTCCAATTATTTATGCCTTTTGCCCAAGTGAGGAGTCAGTTTTTATTACCAAATAATATACCTTGTGACTGTACAAAACATCCTTGGCTTTAACTCTACAAATTTAATAATAATAGAGTCAACTTATATATCCGAAATTAACATTGGAGGTTATAATTTTTATCCTTTCTTTTATTGGCTTATCCATGGTCATCAAATTAACCTGATCCTCAATTTACTTTGTACTTTGTTGACATAAGCAGTGTCAAATTATTTATCTTAATTAAATCTCTCCTATCAACATGAACCTAATTTCTTACTGTCCGTCATTGGCACAGGTAAGTCAGAGGTTCATTGTCATTTTTACATTACCATATTTATACTATTTTTAAGCTGAATAGCAAGACTTCTAGATTCAAATTTACTTCTCAAGTGTTATTTTTTTATCTTTTTTGCAGATTTTTAAAAATAATAAAAATAATAAGAGATTTTATTCTCTTTAAGAATAAAGAATTCCCGGGGAACCTGGGTGGCTGTCAGTTAAACGTCTAACTCTTGATATCAGCACAGGTCATGATCTCAGGATCCTGGGATTGAGCCCTGTGTCAGGCTCCACATTCAGCTGGGCACCTGCTTGAGAATTCTTTCTCCCTCTGCCCCTGCCCCCTCCAAAATAAATAAATAAATCTTAAAAAAAAAAAGAATAAAGAATTCCTAGCTAGATACAGTAATATAGTAGATATAATTAATATTTCATTTTCAGGAGAGGAGTAATTTACTGGTTTTGTATCACAGTTGGTTTTTTTTTTTTTTTTTGATAAAAATCAAACATGAACAGTGTTGTCTGGCAGAACTTTCTGTAACGACGGAAAAATTCTTCTGGACTCTCCAGCATGTGAGTCATTGGCTACATGAGACATTGAGCATTTGAAATATACCTAGTGTGAATAAGGCCCTAAAATTTTAATTATGTTTAATTTAATTTAAATTTAGGTTCAAATAGCCAGAAATGCCTTGTGGTTACTGTATTGAAAACTGTAAGTCTAGAACAAATTGTGAGCCATGGTTTTGATCTGGACTCTTGCTTAAACTTGCTACTCATTTAGCTAGTTCTTTCGGACACAGTCATGTCAACTCTCTGAACTTCAATGTCTCTATTCAATCAGTAACAGTTTTTTCAGTTTTTTTTTTTTTTATTGAGCATCTGCTAAATCCTGTGAACTGTTCTAAGTGATGTGAATACAATGATCATTTTGTCAGATTGGTATCTCTAGGGAAAAATGATGCTGACAATGCTGTAGTTAATTGTTTAGTTAAAATTGTGAAAGAGACCCTGGAAAGAAATTACGAAGTCTAATGAAAGCATATGAGACTGGAGGCCTGACTAGGTCTGATGGGTCTGAAAAAGCTTTCAGGAGGAAGTGATTTTTGAATTTAGCTTAGAATGAATGTTAAGACGTTTCTGTGTAAAGACAGTTACACCTAATTTGCCATTCACTCTGCTAGTTACTAGACATTCAAAGGGAATTTACTACCCTTAAAAAATTTATGGAGTAACAAAAAAACAATTTAGGGATTAAGCTATCATCACTCCCAAGCAAGTATTGCATTAAGTAATCTTTCTGACCAAAAAAGATGATTTTTATGTTCCAATATATTTGGGAAAGCTGGGTTTGACAAAGATAAATTTCTATGTGCTAAGAATTATTGGAACCTTGAGTATATTTAAGGTAAAACTTATTGGCACTTTGGTTTATTGGAATCTGGGGTAATGCAAATCTTGGAGAACAACTTAACTAAGAATTTTCCCCCTAAACTTTTTTAACCATAGAAAACCTTTCTTTTTCTTCTCCTCTTTTTTTCCCCCTACTCCTTCTTCTCATCCCTCCCTCTCTCTCCCACAGCCCCTCTCTTTCCTCCTCTCCTTTCCCTTCTCTTCTTTCTCCTTCTCCTTCTCCAGTGGGGATTCTTAGCACCATAGTTCCCATAATGGAGTTCTCCAAACATTATTTCAGAAACCCTAATTATATTTACAATCATGAAATATGTAATTTTAAGGTGGGCAATGGAATTAGAAACGTGAGTAAGCTTAGATAATAAATCTTCTGTTAAGTGACATTATGTACAATCCATGGTATTGTATAGCTAATGTAATGACAGGATGCAAGGAATATGAGATGGCATTATGACAGATTGTGTTGATAATTATCCTATTTAACTGAAAAGAATAGAGGTAAAAGATCATTTGGGGAGTAAGATGACGAGGTCTATTTTGAATATGTTTTATTTAATGCTCCTGTAGCATACCCAAATGGAAATATCTTGTAAGTCAATGGAAAAAAGGATCAATGTAGGACTAGAAAGGATATTAAAATGGAGGAGGAGATTTGTTTTAGGTATATATTTTAAGATGTCAATATTAGAGTATTTGTACAGAAAATATATGGAGAGATATTCCTGGTTAACACCAAACTCTAAGACACCCAGGTTATAATGATTTGAGGGAAAATTTCTCATCTACTTTGACTTTGCCTTTTCTTTTATCATTTCCCCAAATTCTATCTAATATGTCTGTATTTCAACAAATCTTAACATTCTATAGAGATTGTATATTTTGAGTAGCTTTGTACATAAATATGGAGTCATTTCTGATGCACCCTTCTAATCCTTAGTCCCTTGAGAGGCATTTATTGCAAGCTTACTATAAAGGATGTTTCTAGGGCTTGACTACTTATATCCAAGAGAGTTGATTGGTGACCGGAAAGACACAGAATATATAGAATGCATAGTCTAGCTGGGGAAACAGATTCCTTTACAAGAGAGCAGAGCCACATACTATTTAAATTTCATTTTAGGTTTCAAAGGTTGTGATTCCAAAATCTGAGTTTTAATGCTCACACTCAACTCATTATCCATTTGAATTTCAAAAAATCACTTCCAAAAGATAAAACATGTGCACACTGGTTAGTTGAAGGATACCTACATTGTGACCAGACTGTGTGCATTTGAATTCCTGCCCACCTAGTCAGTTTTGAGTTTCCTTGGGAAAATACTTAATTTTCTTACTGTTCATTTGCAAAATAAATGCTACTATATAACTTATTTTATAGCTTTGTTGTAAAGCTTAAAATGTATTGATCAAATACTCTGTACAGATTATATGACATGATAGGGGATCAATAAATGTTAGCTATTATTTTTATTTTAAAATATTATTGTTATACGACTTACCATATTGTGACTTTTCGTTTGCATATCTTTGAATTCATCAGATTGTGAATTCCTTAAGCAAAGAATGCATTCTTATTATTTAATCTTTCTGATATCATATCAGCTATAATGGGCATGGAATGAATGTGTGTTGAACTAATGAATGAATGCACAAACATACAGCAGAATGATAATGAATGAGATTTGAATGTGTTATTATGAAAAAAACTTTTATTTAAAAAAGGTGAAAGCATGAACTTATTGAAGGACTGGGCTTCAATTCAAAACAAAGCTAATCAAGGAGAGTATAAAAAGAAAAGAATGGGAGAAGAAATTTAAGCATAGGGATAGGGACCAACATAAAGGATATTAAAAACAAAAAAATTATATATGTTTATATTAGAAAACGTAACGTATAAATTATTTGCTGAGAATCTTGTATCTTTCCAGTAAAATATTTTTGAAAATGCAGTCTACTTAAACAGCAATGACATATTACTTTGTACCTGTTAGAATGGCTAAGATCTGGAACACTGACAGCACCAAATTCTGGTGTGGATGTGGAAAAACAGGAAGTCTCATTCATTGCTGGTGGAAATGCAAAGTTTGGCAATATCTTGCAAAAGTAATCAATTTGATATGATCCAGCAATCCTGATCCTTGGTATTTATCCAAAAGAGTCGAAAACGTATGTCCACACAAGAACTTGCACACAGGTGTTTAGGGTAGCATTATTGATAGTTGCCAAAACAGGGAAGCAGCCAAGAGATCTGTCAGTAGGTGAATGGATAAATAAACTGTGGTACTTTCAGACAATGGACTATTAAGGCTAAAAAGAAATGAGCTCACCAGTCATGAAAATACATGGAAGAAATTTGGTCACATATTACCAAGCGAAAGAGGCCAATCTGAAAAGGGTTCACATACTATATGATTCTAGTAATATGACATTCTGGAAAAGGCAAAACTATGGAGACTATATTAACTATGATTTTAAGGCCACCGCAAGCCATATTCCCATGGAAACATTTCTTAATATCGTATGTTCCTATTTGTTAATATAAATAGGTCATGTTGTCATATGCCAGGAAATGTTTACTTTTCACACTCTTTTACTTAAAATCAACATACTACAAAGAAACCTCTAAAGAATGCTTAACATATAGGAGCTTGGAAGTGAGCTACTTGCCAAGAAAAAAAACAGTCCCTACATTTAGCTTGTTGGTAGGCAAAAAGCACAGAACCAAATCATCGCTGGCTGCCCTGTTATATTCAATGGTAAACAATTCCATTTGCCATCATTTCTACTGTGTGATAGCCACTTATTCCAGGTATAGATTCTCAATTGCTTAGTTACAATTTATTTCAGTGTACCCGTGCAGAGTAAACATATGCAATAAAAAAACAGGAGGAGAGACAGCTGTGGTCTTACAGTTGATTTTCAATAACTGCAGCACTCAGGAAAAAAAAAAAAAAGAAAAACTGAGAAGAAGGAAAGGTGCTAGTTAAATAAAACTGGACTTTTTATTTTATTTTATATTTTATTTTATTTTATTCTTTTAGAGAGGAAGAGAGACATGGAGGGTGTGGAAGGGCAGAGGGAGAGGGAGAGAGAATCTTAAGCAGGCTCCACGCCCAGCCCAACTCGGGGCTTGATCTCACAACCTTGAGATCATGACCTGAGCTAAAATCAAGAGTAGGGCGCTAAACCGATTAAGACACCCAAGCGCCCCTAAAATTGGACTTTTAAAACCTTCCCATGATTTTTTTATTTCATTCTACTAGAATGGATGAGAATTTGTATTCATTTTCCAAATGAATTTTCCAAAACCTTGATATTTATGTGTGATGATGTACTCTTTTCTCTTTTCCCTCTAATTTGCACAAGATAGCCACCAGTGTCCTGTTCTTTACCTGAGAGATGTTCCCCTGAAAATTCTTTTCTCTCTCTGCTATGAGCCATGAAGTTCAAGAGATCTCCATGAGGTTTGAGTGATCACCATTATTACCAGGAGCACTATTTGAACACCTCAAATAGCTAAAGTTTCTGGAGCATGCAAAGAGTACACTGGAAGTCAGTGGGAGATTACTTCCAACAAATTAATTTAGCAGAAAATCACTTTCCTACTAGGACTGCGAGAATTTGAAGTATTTTCTTATGTGGTAAAATGATCTTGAAGATATGTAAAAGACCAATGTAAAAATAGTCTTCATCATGATAAATGGTAGGTACCATAACCAGTATATTACCCTGAGATAATTCTGGAAGTATCTTTGCATGGAAGCCTTATTAGTGTCTTTCAGACTTCAATATCTCATTATTTGGCCATCAGTATTAGTTGGATACTCTTCATCTCTCATTCAAAGTTGCTATGACTGTGAACAGTCCAATTAATTATACAGAGTGACTGCTTCAATGTCACAGACACAATTTAGTAATTTGCAAATTTGTCAGAAGAACTACCTATAGATGTTGCAAAGACCACAAAATTAAGTAGATTACAATATGGATAACAGCATTAAGTATCTCTACTTCAAAAAAAAAAAGAGTAATCTCTATAGAAATTGTTTTTGTTACATTGATCTAATAAATTCATGTTTAGTTTATGAAGTTTACTGAGTCAGAATATAATATTAGATATACACAGTACTACAATGAAAATAAACAATAGAATGGTACTGACAGGAGAAAGGGAAAAGAAAAATAAGAAAATACTAAGCATCATAAAAAGTTTGAACAACTAGTTATAACTAAGAATTTCTTATTTTTTTATAGAAAGTTTTCCTTGGAGAGTGAGTTTAAAGTAATTAAAATAAATTGAGAAAGAAAATTTGTGGTCAAATGAGGCAAATTAGAAGTTTTAGAGATTATAATAAAGATATTTTATGTGAAGATTGGTAATAGGTTGGTCTGTTCTTGAGTTACAGTCAAGATATAATGTGACAAAATGGTGTAATGCTCAGGAGAACATTTTGGGGTCTTGAAGAACATGCAATTTTGCTTTGAGATATTTGGGATTGCCAACATATTCTTAAATGAAGGTTATTCTTTCAGCTTAATAAGGGATTTCATTACGTCTGGTAAATGGATTTGCTACAGAAGAGAAGAATATGTTTTAAAATCAAGACAGAGTTTGATCACTTAGCTAGTCACCCACCTGCATTGGACTTCCAAGCTTTCCCCTTTTATTTACCTTAGTTTCTTCATCTGCTCATGTTATAAGGCCAATAGAGTGCTAGACTCAGGGCCCAGCACATAGTAAGTGTCCAAATAATTTAATTTAAAGCATGTATGTGTACACACACACACACACACACACACACTATTATATCAAAGTAGTTTACTTAGTCACATCAGTTAGTTGGCTATAATAATTTTGTTATTTTGCACATGACATAATTGTGATGGTTTTCTAAATCTCTCTCTTTCTTTCTTTCTCTGGAAACCTTGCAATAACCCATTTATCATGCATATTTTATGTGAAAGAAATTATAAACTCTTAGTGAAATCAAAAGAATTTCCCCTATAGATAAAAATATATCTATGTAATGTACAGATACTTCTAGAATATTGTAGAATATTTCCTTCCAGAATTGGACTAGAAGGAAGCTATAATAATAGAACTTGCCCTACAGCATTCTAATGTTACCCCTAAACTCATTCTCAGGCTATAAAATAAATAGTAATTGGTATAATTTAGCAAATACTGTAACAGTACCTGCCAGCAGTCCCTCAGTGTCTGTCATCACTCTTTCTTATAGTAGAAGAACCTCAAATTTTAGCTCTGCATCTAGTTTCTCAGAATAAAGACTATATTTCCAGTTTTTTTGTGAAGACAGTGTGGCCATGTGACTAGTCTTAGATGCCAAAAAGAAAGCAGGAATATTGGGTGAACAGCTTTGGAGACTTTGTTAAGGTAGAGATGGTGCATCCTTTGTTCCTTTTCTTCTTTTCCCTTCCTCTATCCTCCATCTTGCAATATCAGTGTAGTGAATTGACACCTAGTTGCTATTTTGGACCAGTGAAGACAAGGATTGTACACTAGGGATGACAGACCATAAAGTAGAAGATACCTTCATGTGTGAGGGCTTTTTGGAGAGGGAAGTTGCTACACCTTCCTTGGCTAACCTATATCTATCTACATGTTACATGAGCGATGGGTTTTGTCTTATGGTCAGTTTAGGGTATCTATTTCTGAGTTAAATATAATCTTGAATACTGCAAATACATTATGTATCCTGGTCATTGTTTTCTATGTCTCTTATATATTTGATTATGTACATTTATACTGTAATATATAGTATATCATAGCCTTTAAAGTATTACATTACATCTTTATACACAAGAATACTGGTTTTGCTGCTCTACAATATTTAGAAAACTTCATGGAAGAAATAGTTTCTTGAAGTTCTTTAAATGCAATTAGCAAATGAAAGTCAATTTACCTACTAAATATCTTACAGGCACTAAGCATAGAAATACAAAAGACCAAAAAAAAAAAAAAAAAAAGCAAATCGAACACAAGCCCTGTGTTAAATGGTTTTAGTTTTATGACAAGAGATGTGAGGTAGTTCAGATAGCAAGTATTCTTTCTATTCTGTCAAGAGTACAGTCTTTCTGTGAATAGATGGCAGTTACTTAATAGCTGCCTTCCTATCCAGACCCCTATCTCTACAGGGGAGCTGAAGAAGTGGGAACGGAGAAGTGAGGGGAGAAAGGAGAGGGAGAAGGGGATGGGAAAATAGAAGAGAGAGGGGAAGAAAGACCAAGAAGCTGGAGAGAGGGAGGAGTTGAAGTGGGGTGGGAAGGATGAAGGGAGAGAAATGATGAAATATCAGGGTAAGTCTGCTTAGGAGGGGGATGCATCAGGCTAAACACCCAAGCTCTATGCTGTGGTTTTGTCTAAAAGTCCCATTTTCTCTATTTTTCTTTAAATGATATAATTCAAGGGGGGAATGCCTGTGGTAATATGATCAAATGCAATGTGAAAAAATAATAGACCACTTGTAATGACAGAGGACAGTTGTCCAGACACAGGTTGATTTACTATAATTACATTTAGGTTCACTTGAATGGCCAGGAAGCTAAAGGAATTCATCTTCACATTGATATTTATACCATGCTTGTATTGATATGTGTTTATATCAGTAAATATTTATATTTGAGGTTTACTTTTTTGAAGATAACTAGAATATTTGGGATAAACTACTGTAGCATTTTGTGTTGTATTTACCCCAGCAGCTTTCCATTGTGTGAAGTCAAATAGCAAGGTATTTCTAAATATAAAAGGAGTATAAATGGACCATAGATATGATTCAGTATTTATTTATTTATTTGTTTGTTTATTTATACTTTATAAGTACTTATTTTATTCCTTGATAGCAAAGAAAAAAAATTAATAGCATGTAGGTGAAAATAGAGTTGAAACAAAGATGGAAACAAAGATGAAACAACTTAAGAGGAAAGTGGCTCTTATATGTCTTAAACAATAGTTTTACAAATTTATATGTGTAGGAATTAAATTTTCTAGAAAGTCTGTGTTGATGATATAGGAATATGTAGATATGTGGCCAAATTTAAGCAACATACTTTGTGTGTGTGTGCGTGTTCCCCAAAGTAATTTGATTTTATGTGGTTGGTAATGAGCATATTCTTTCCTTTAAATAAAGTGATCAAAATGATACTGTTATTTTATTGTTATTTTCATTTATAAGTAATACATATTAAGAAACTAAAAACTCTCTCCATATGAAAAAACACAATGTACAATCTCAACCAATACGTTTTACTTGTGATAGCTACATAGTGTATTAAGGCAAGTATCTTTGTTCAAGTGGACTGAAAAACTATTTTATCATTGGTTGTTACATTATATTTTGTATTATAAATGGATTTTGCATTTAATAACAAAATATTTCAAAATATTTGTAGAGCACCTACTTCATACAAGACCACTGGTACAGAGGAATTGCCAGATGTCTCAGTGATGCACTGCACTAGAACAGGGTAAAAACAAAAAAGTTCTATGATAAAGTAATAGCTCTTTTAATAAAATAATTTCAATTCTTGGAAGTTAATCCAGAAGTGTAATCTCACAAATTATGCAAGATGTATTTATAAGAATACTTATTGATATGCTATTTCTAAAAGAAATACAAAACCACACACACACACACACACACACACACACATCAAACAAACAAGCAACAAAACCTCAATTACCACACCCACAAAACATAGCAGTAACAAACCTAGAAGTGGCCTAGGTCTTATCATTAAAAATAAATGATGAGATGTGTAAAATAAAATATTAGGGATTCCTTTAAAAAGAAATAAATAGATATAGATATGCCAATGTCCAAAATTCTCACAGGCTCTAATACCAAGTGAAAAAACACGGATATTACTCAATTCTTTATATTAATGACATATAAAATGTGAAAAGAATTCTTATTTTTAATTTAATTTTCTGGGTATTATATTTTTGTCCTGTATATCTCATATTTTATATGTAAGATGAGGTTTAATAGTTAATTTTTTTCTGCTTCATATCTATTAGTTTTCTTTTTTTTTTTAAAGATTTTATTTATTTATTTGACAGAGAGAGACAGCGAGAGAGGGAACATAAGCAGGGGGAGTGGCAGAGGGAGAAGCAGGCTTCCCGCCGAGCAGGGAGCCCGATGTGGGGTTTGATCCCAGGACCCTGTGATCATGACCTGAGCAGAAGACAGATGCTTAATGACTGAGCCACCCAGGCACCCCATATTAGTTTTCTTAAATCATTTATTTCTTTTTTTTAATCTGATTACATTATTTATGCTTACGTTATGGTTGAAAACAAATTAACTAATATAGCTTTCTACTAAATAGGATGTAAAGAACCAAGAACAATGTAAGGAATTGAATGAGTAAGACTAGGTCAGAAGAGCAAGGCGAGACTCATCCAAGAAGAGGGAATATTTTGAAAAAAGAAGAATGCATTCATATACCGAGAACACTGCGTACTCTGTAAAGATAGGAAAGAGTGTCTTGGCTTTTGTTTAGGAACAAAGCATCACATAATTCAGTGGGTGAATGCAGGAGTCATTTACTTACTTCCTGATTCTGTGGGTTGGCAATTTCAAGGGGCTCAGGTGGGTAGTCATTCTGGTACCACTCATGTTTCTGTTGTCAGTTGCCACTCATTTGGGGTTGGCTGACTTTCAGCTGAAGCAGTAGCGGTAATTAGATCATATGTCTCTCATCCTATAATATGTGTGCCTGGGCTTTCTCACCTGAGATCATTCACAAAGTTCTTAAGAGAAACAAGAAAGAAGACAAGCCTCAGTCTGAATCCACTGTTTACATTCTGATAACTCTGATCCCTTTGGATAAAGCAAGGCAGAGGTTCAGGCCCAGGGTCAAAGTAAGATCTCGTTCATAGATATATGGCAAAAGGATGTGGATACAGGGAGAGAAAGAACTTGTGATGCTTTTTACAGTCCACAGTCTGGTCCTCTGGCCAAAAACTTTTCAGGGGCCCCATTCAAGCATAATACTGTCACCTCCTTTGAGTACCACCAAAGTGTCATCAAATCAAACAGACCTATCCCACACTGGAAAAGTGACAGGATGGTGAGAATCAGAGAAGTCATAGGACCATAGCTCTTCAAAATTCCTCAGATCAGTATTGCTAGGCTTGCCCAGTCTGGAGGCATGGATTTTCTGGACAAGATTCCAGTTCTGCCCTATCAGAGTGGCTTCAAGTCCCTTGTCTTCTACTGTTTTTTAGGAGTGGTTCTTGAATCTAGCAATTCTCAGAAGTGATGCTTGGACATCTGGGATACCCTAAGACCTTTCAAGGTGTCCTGAAATCAAAACTATTTTTTTCTCTCTCTCTTTTTTTTTAAGGATTTATTTATTTATTTATTTATTTATTTATTTATTTATTTATTTATGAGAAATAGGGAGGGGGGAGAGTAAAAGGGGGAGAGAGAATCCCAAGCAGACTAAGCCGAAATCAAGAGTTGTATGCTTAACAAACTGAGCCACCCAGGCACCCTGAAATCAAAACTATTTTCACAAAGACATTAAGAATTATTATTCTTGGGGCACCTGGGTAGCTCAGTCATTAAGTGTCTACCTTCAGCTCAGGTCATGGTCCCAGGGTTCTCTAATCCAACCCCACATTGGGCTCCCTGCTCGGTGGGGACTGCTTCTCCCTCTGTCCCTACCTCTCTATGCATTCGCTCTCTCTCTCTCAAATAAATAAATAGATAGATAGATAGATAAAATATTTTAAAAAATAATTATTATTATTTTATTTACTATATTCATAGTTGCACTGATGGTGCAAAAACAGTGGTGAGAAAAATTGCAGGCACATTAACACAAACCAAAGCAGTACCACCAAACGGCGCTAGGAGTATTCTTCACCACTCACTCATAGGAAGAAAACTAAAAGCCAGTATGACTTTTCCTTGAAGAAGCAGTAAACATCATTAAAGTTACTAAATCTTGACCGTCAGTACCCAACGTTTTAAAATACTCTGTCATGAAATGCAAGTACACATAAAGACATCTACCACACACTGAAATGTGGCACATCAAGGAAAAACACAAATGTGATTGTTTGTGTTGTGAGCTGAAGTAGGCAACTTTTTTTCCTGTGGATTCTAATTTTTACTTGAAAGAATAATTGCCAGACTGTCGTAATTCAGACTGGCTTATTTGGTGGACGTTTTATCAAAATGAATGAAGCAAGCCTGTATATTCATTTCTGTTAACATCCCCTTAAACAAAGCAAATCATGAGTGGACCCAGAGTCATTATGGAAAGCAAGATTCCCAGAAGGAGAGATGGATACAAGAAGGGAAACAATCTAGCATTTTTGTAACTTACCAAGAAGAGATATTGATTTTGAAATTATTCCTACCATTATTCTCTAACCTTGTGGACAACTTGTTCCTTCTAAAACCGTGACTGGAATTACTTTTCATAATTGTGGTCAGTTTCCAAAAACAATGAAGTATCAATTCCTTTTTTGTTACTTTGTTAAAATTTATTTTTATGCATTTTAAAAAAACTACCTACACTAAAGAATGAGTGAGAATTCTAACCATTTTTAAAATTTGGCCATTATTTTTTCATATTATTGTCATGGAAACTTGCATAGTCTAAAAAAACTAAAACTATATTTGCATTGAACATGTTTTTCATCCTGTATGTGAGTTGACATATATTTTAGTAATAGAAATGGCTAATCTGAGACTTGTTTGCTGAGACAAGAACAATGTATTAGTTACTAAGTAAGCAGGGTTCATTTTGATTATACGGCTCTAAGTAATGTTATTAATTTTATTGAATAAATCTTTTAATTAACTCAGAATGTTTTAAAATGGTCTACAGTTTTTTTTCACTTTTCTATTTCTATTAAAAATTTTATCATTAGAAAAGGTAACTCCAAATAAACTACATTCCACTTGACTTCTGAAATTTATAATCGAGATGTAATAATGTGTGGGAGTTTCGTGTTAGAATTGTTAATGTGCAAGTGCTTTATGTCTGTTCATTGAATCAGTGTTTCAGTGAGAAGACTATGTAATAAGGCTGTTCATTCCAAATTTATGAATTACCCAGAACAATGTTAACATTTAGAAAATTTTGAGTACATTGAAAAATTAGTTCTTATGAAAATCTTGTAATTCAACCCTACCTTGCTAAAATTTTAAGCTACCAAAACTTCTTTGTTCTTGAAAGATTCTGCTAGTGACTATCAATTATTGTGTAGAAGTATGGTATCTATAATGTAAAATCTTTAGTGGAAATAGGAATTTAACTTTGCCACATTGAGCTTGTTAATCATTATTCAACTGCAATATCATAATATTGCCGTAGTTTGAATAAATGAATCCTTCTGCCATTAAAATAGTAATTGAGGGGCGCCTGGCTGGCTCAGTCAGTGGAGCATGCGACTCTTGATCTTGCGGTTGTGAGTTTGAGCCCCACATTAGGTGTAAAGATTACTTAAAAATAAAATATTAAAAAAAACCAAACAGGGGCGTGGGTGACTCAGTCAGTTAAGTGGTTAAGGCTCTGTCTTCAGCTCAGGTCATGATCTCAGGGTCCTGGGATCGAGCTCCATATTGCTCTCCCTGCTCAGCGGGGAGCCTGCTTCTCCCTCTCCCTCTGCTCCTCTGCTCATGCTCTCTCTCTCTCTCTCTCTCTCACACACACACACACACACACACACACAAATAGATAAAATCTTTAAAACAAACAGTAATTGATTAAAAAGCTAATTTTGTAAAATCAGCATCTTTTTGACAAACCTAATAAGTGCAAAACTGAATGGCTGAGTTGCTTTAATATGTTTGCATTTAGTATATGTGTTGATTATTTATGATTATTTGTACAGATTTTAAATAGATTTCAATTCTATATGTTCTTGCCTACCTGAATTAATTCAAATATTTTCAGTTTGAAACAAAACATGTAATTATAAATGTGAAGTATGTCTGTTTATGTATATATATGTATAAATTATTTGAGTTTGAATTTGGAGACTAAATATAATTAATTACCAGGCTTAGGAAAAATTTTACTAAATAATATTTGAAAAGTAAAATATAGAAAATACTAGTGATATATAAAGAGAGAGAAAAGAACCAAAATTTGCTACAAAGAACAGAAAACTTAGATTCAGTTGGAATTATTTTTCCAAAATAGTAACATTAACATATCAAAACATTCTGAAGAAAATGAACAATCTGAAAAATGAAAAAACAAAGCTAAATAAAATACAAGAAAGCTCCTAAAGTAATGTGAAGATACATTGTGTGATATGCATACCTATATGTTACGCTAATATTAAGAAATGTTATTATTATAAAACACAGATTTGCCCTAAGCCCATATGCCATAGCTATTATTCTGTAACTTTCCATCATGGCCAGATTCCTTGAAATAGAAACTCGAAACTATTGTGCCTGCCTCTGCACGGCCCATTTATTCGCATTACAAAGTAATATAATCTCATTTCTTCCCCAACTTGCACTGAGGCCTCTGTCAACAAGTCACTATGACTGCAGGTTGGTGTAGTTTATCGTACCAAGCCTTTCTTTCGTGTGGCATTTTAGACCTCTGATCACTCTTTCCTCTGTAAGTCTGATCTCCCAGTGTTCTAGGGCTTTGTCCTAGTTTTCTTGTAAATTCTCTAGCCAGCCATGCTTGTTCAGGTTTTCTGNAATTGCAGGCACATTAACACAAACCAAAGGCAGTACCACCAAACGGCGCTAGGAGTATTCTTCACCACTCACTCATAGGAAGAAAACTAAAAGCCAGTATGACTTTTCCTTGAAGAAGCAGTAAACATCATTAAAGTTACTAAATCTTGACCGTCAGTACCCAACGTTTTAAAATACTCTGTCATGAAATGCAAGTACACATAAAGACATCTACCACACACTGAAATGTGGCACATCAAGGAAAAACACAAATGTGATTGTTTGTGTTGTGAGCTGAAGTAGGCAACTTTTTTTCCTGTGGATTCTAATTTTTACTTGAAAGAATAATTGCCAGACTGTCGTAATTCAGACTGGCTTATTTGGTGGACGTTTTATCAAAATGAATGAAGCAAGCCTGTATATTCATTTCTGTTAACATCCCCTTAAACAAAGCAAATCATGAGTGGACCCAGAGTCATTATGGAAAGCAAGATTCCCAGAAGGAGAGATGGATACAAGAAGGGAAACAATCTAGCATTTTTGTAACTTACCAAGAAGAGATATTGATTTTGAAATTATTCCTACCATTATTCTCTAACCTTGTGGACAACTTGTTCCTTCTAAAACCGTGACTGGAATTACTTTTCATAATTGTGGTCAGTTTCCAAAAACAATGAAGTATCAATTCCTTTTTTGTTACTTTGTTAAAATTTATTTTTATGCATTTTAAAAAAACTACCTACACTAAAGAATGAGTGAGAATTCTAACCATTTTTAAAATTTGGCCATTATTTTTTCATATTATTGTCATGGAAACTTGCATAGTCTAAAAAAACTAAAACTATATTTGCATTGAACATGTTTTTCATCCTGTATGTGAGTTGACATATATTTTAGTAATAGAAATGGCTAATCTGAGACTTGTTTGCTGAGACAAGAACAATGTATTAGTTACTAAGTAAGCAGGGTTCATTTTGATTATACGGCTCTAAGTAATGTTATTAATTTTATTGAATAAATCTTTTAATTAACTCAGAATGTTTTAAAATGGTCTACAGTTTTTTTTCACTTTTCTATTTCTATTAAAAATTTTATCATTAGAAAAGGTAACTCCAAATAAACTACATTCCACTTGACTTCTGAAATTTATAATCGAGATGTAATAATGTGTGGGAGTTTCGTGTTAGAATTGTTAATGTGCAAGTGCTTTATGTCTGTTCATTGAATCAGTGTTTCAGTGAGAAGACTATGTAATAAGGCTGTTCATTCCAAATTTATGAATTACCCAGAACAATGTTAACATTTAGAAAATTTTGAGTACATTGAAAAATTAGTTCTTATGAAAATCTTGTAATTCAACCCTACCTTGCTAAAATTTTAAGCTACCAAAACTTCTTTGTTCTTGAAAGATTCTGCTAGTGACTATCAATTATTGTGTAGAAGTATGGTATCTATAATGTAAAATCTTTAGTGGAAATAGGAATTTAACTTTGCCACATTGAGCTTGTTAATCATTATTCAACTGCAATATCATAATATTGCCGTAGTTTGAATAAATGAATCCTTCTGCCATTAAAATAGTAATTGAGGGGCGCCTGGCTGGCTCAGTCAGTGGAGCATGCGACTCTTGATCTTGCGGTTGTGAGTTTGAGCCCCACATTAGGTGTAAAGATTACTTAAAAATAAAATATTAAAAAAAACCAAACAGGGGCGTGGGTGACTCAGTCAGTTAAGTGGTTAAGGCTCTGTCTTCAGCTCAGGTCATGATCTCAGGGTCCTGGGATCGAGCTCCATATTGCTCTCCCTGCTCAGCGGGGAGCCTGCTTCTCCCTCTCCCTCTGCTCCTCTGCTCATGCTCTCTCTCTCTCTCTCTCTCTCACACACACACACACACACACACACACAAATAGATAAAATCTTTAAAACAAACAGTAATTGATTAAAAAGCTAATTTTGTAAAATCAGCATCTTTTTGACAAACCTAATAAGTGCAAAACTGAATGGCTGAGTTGCTTTAATATGTTTGCATTTAGTATATGTGTTGATTATTTATGATTATTTGTACAGATTTTAAATAGATTTCAATTCTATATGTTCTTGCCTACCTGAATTAATTCAAATATTTTCAGTTTGAAACAAAACATGTAATTATAAATGTGAAGTATGTCTGTTTATGTATATATATGTATAAATTATTTGAGTTTGAATTTGGAGACTAAATATAATTAATTACCAGGCTTAGGAAAAATTTTACTAAATAATATTTGAAAAGTAAAATATAGAAAATACTAGTGATATATAAAGAGAGAGAAAAGAACCAAAATTTGCTACAAAGAACAGAAAACTTAGATTCAGTTGGAATTATTTTTCCAAAATAGTAACATTAACATATCAAAACATTCTGAAGAAAATGAACAATCTGAAAAATGAAAAAACAAAGCTAAATAAAATACAAGAAAGCTCCTAAAGTAATGTGAAGATACATTGTGTGATATGCATACCTATATGTTACGCTAATATTAAGAAATGTTATTATTATAAAACACAGATTTGCCCTAAGCCCATATGCCATAGCTATTATTCTGTAACTTTCCATCATGGCCAGATTCCTTGAAATAGAAACTCGAAACTATTGTGCCTGCCTCTGCACGGCCCATTTATTCGCATTACAAAGTAATATAATCTCATTTCTTCCCCAACTTGCACTGAGGCCTCTGTCAACAAGTCACTATGACTGCAGGTTGGTGTAGTTTATCGTACCAAGCCTTTCTTTCGTGTGGCATTTTAGACCTCTGATCACTCTTTCCTCTGTAAGTCTGATCTCCCAGTGTTCTAGGGCTTTGTCCTAGTTTTCTTGTAAATTCTCTAGCCAGCCATGCTTGTTCAGGTTTTCTGGTTTAATTTTCTGAAACCTCATGCATTTTGAGTTTAACACTTTCTCCCCTGACTTTTCCTGACAGACATAATCCCTACACAACACTTTAACCTCACATAACTCCAACAATTATTTAAATTCTCATGATTTCCAAATCTGTATCTCTACTCTCATGATTTTCTCAGTGTGGAAATTCTAACTGGATAGGAATAGTAGACAGAGTTACACAAATACAATTTCGAATAAGGTATTAAAGCATACTAAGAGTGAGGAAGGATTTATCTTTCTAGATGAATGGCTGGTAATATAAACAAGAGCTAGAATGATGGCTGATGGCTATAGGGATGTAGGTGTGAAGGGGGATTATTTATTTATTTATTTATTTATTTATTTATTTATTTATTTATTTATTTGAAGTAGGCACACCTAGTGTGGAGACCAATGTGGGGCTTGAACTCATGACCCTGAGGCTAAGACCTGAGCTGAAGTCAAGAGTTGGCTGCTTAACAGACTGAGCCACCCAAGTACCCCGTGAAGGAGGATTATTTTGATGTGACAGAGGAATATCAAGCATTTTAGTATTTTTGAGGACAACAGTTAAAGTGAGGGAAGTATTGAAAATACAATAGACTGTGGATTACCGATGGCATAATAACTACAAAGAAAATTTTTAAAAAAGTATAGGAGCCTAAAACACAGGTGGAAAAAAATGACCTTAAACACAAAGAAGAGCATCATTTCCTCAAAGACAGAAGGATTAAAATAAAGATGATTCTTTATGTAGAGCCTGTATTATCAACCAAGGAGTAGACATGGATTCCTCATCCTCAACGTCGGGCATCTTCTTCTACTTATACTTACTTTTCTTCATTTAACACTGACACATTTTTCTTCTCAATAATGAATATAATAAATGTACCCAATCCTCCTTTAGATGATGTTTATTATGAGTACATAAAAAAGGGAAAACCTACAAATAGTGAAGATATTTATAAACAACGTAAGCCACAATTAAATGGCTATTTTAGTAAGTAAAATATAGTTTATAGTTTGTATTTTAGTTCATATTTCTGGTAGCATTTTTATTCGCCAAATTACTTTCATGTGCTATAATCCTATTCACAATAACTTTCTATGAAGATAAAATAGCAAGGCACAGATCAACATTAATTTAATAAACATTACATTTACTAAACACACCAATTTGTAAAATACGATTCCAAATTGTATTGGTATTATATACTAAAAGTAATGGTTAACCCTACTATCAGCTGTCAGTGATCCTGTAAAAGAAATTTAAAAATATGCCCACATTTCGGAACTGCAATCGAACTTTAAATTCTGATTCATTTGGCTATTCTGTATGGACCCAGGCTGAGGTTGTTTTTTTTTTTTTTTTACATGTTTTTATAGTAATAGTATATGAATATGGTAATTGATATTTCATTTTAAAACACAGCAACGTGTGTGTGTGTGTGTGTGTGTGTGTGTGTGTGTGTGTGTGTGCTTTATCCCTATTGGAATTAGAATGGTGGAAGCTTGCTGATTCTTATGCATAGTAAAGACTGGAAACATTGATCAAGGGAATACTGATATTTTCTTCAAAAATGATGGAAATTTCAAAGTTGATGTGCATCTGGGGACGGGGATGAAGGAAGACATTTTGAATTAAAAATAATTATGGTTTAAAAACCCATAGTATATTATCATATATATTCTATTGTCACTTGTCAACTGAATAAGTGGAATGCCTTTAGAGAAGAAAACCAAAACACTGCAATTGAAAAAAACATTGGAATGCAGGATTAAATCATTATCCAATTAATCTAACCCAGTTGTCACCTCAACAAATAGATTGATGACGTGTTCCCTGAAGTCTTCATGAAAATGCACATAAACCTATCCTCCAAAGTCATTATTTTCCCAGGAAGCTATGTAAGAACCAGGGCTATTGTGCTAAAGATAACATAAATTGAAACTGTCTTGTCTGACTTTCTAAAATATAGCAACAAAAATGTTAGGTCAAAACTATGTAAGTTAAAAAATAAGTGCATGCTTCAGTAATATTAGTGAGTGAATTACATTGATTTGAACACTACAACGTATGCAATTTTTAATTGTCCTCTGGGAGGAAATAATATAAAAGTAGGGACATAGAGTAATCTTTTGAGCTCTAATTGTGCTGACCAACATCTCCTTTGGAAGGCTTATGGTTTAAAATCACATGGTTAAGTGGGTGATGCGTATTTAGGAGGCACTTGTGATGAGCCCCAGGAGTTGTATGTTAAGTGATGAATCACTAAATTCTACACCTGAAACTAATATTACACTGTATGTTAACTAACTGGAATTTAAATAAGAACTTGAAAAAGAAAAAAAAAATAATAAAAAAATAAAATCACCAGATGAAGTTCACCCAAGACAACCTTCAGATTTGATGAACTCTCAGAAAGATGAAGGTATGAGGCCTATCTTTTACCATTTGCTAATCATGTGATTTGAGCAAACGACATAAATGAACCTGAGTTTATCATCTATAACGTTGACATGAGGTAATTGAGTTGAGATAATTCCTATCTCGTTGATGTATTATGATAATTACCAGTACTACATAGTCACTGGAATATGGGTTGTCAATTTTTATAATAAATCTATGAATGGAAAAAAGTTTATTGTATAAACTATATTTCATCTATTTTTAAATTAGCAATAAAGGATTTTTAGAAACAAAATTCGGTATTTTGTTTTTTCCTTTTTTATCTTCATTTTTAATTATTTATCTTTTCTGACAAATTTATTTCCAGACACTTGTTCATAATTAAGGAAGGCAACATTCCCCTTTAACAGCTCTTGTTCTTTAGAGTCCATCTTTTCTACGCCAGACCCACTTTTCTTTCTAGCTGTCTTATCTATTCCATTTTTTTTTTAACCTTGGCCAATTGGAAAGGCAGATTGGTGTGGCACATTCAAAGGGGAGGGGACTACCCTCCCCTTCAAATATTTAAGCTTGTTTGTTCTATTTTAGTGGTCATCACACCATTGAGCTTTACTAATTTTGTAAAAGAAACATTGAGTAGAGGTAATGGATTTATCTTCACTGACAAAAGAAAGGAAATTCACAGCAAGATGAAAGCAGAGAAGTTTACATTCTCCATTAACACAGATTTTATCACAAGAAAGAGCAAAGATCCATGACTGTCATCTTGTGCCTTATTTTTCAAATCGAATAAGTCTTATCCTTAGCTTTGTAGAATACATTAATTTTCAGTCAGGTTTCTATTGGGGAAATAAACATAAGTAAATAAAACTTGGAGTATTGTCTTCTTTTTTTGTTCTTGCCTGGGAGCATGCCATGTTATGATTGTGTACCTCAAAGAAGTGGACTTAAAAAACACAGTGAAAGCATATGTAAGGGGTTTCTCTAAGAGGAAGAGAAAAAACAATTTTCTAAGCGTCAGAATGGCTTACCTGCTGTGGAAATCTTTAATACAGAGAACAGAGTTCCAAGACTATACTCCCTTATTCTTTGAGAACTTACATAAGGGACTTTTACTCTCTTATTTTTTCTTGCACAAAAGATACCTTGAAATATTTATAGGTAATCCCGGTAATCCCTAGAGATGTATTTTAAGTACTGTATGTGTAGGTAGTTTTCTGGAACTTCGCATTAGTATATTGGAATAAATATCTGAGCCTACGTTTTATGGCTTAAATACCTTTGGTGATAGGTAAGTCAGTATAGCATATTGTGGAATACTGGCAATAAATATTCGGATAACTTACTAATTATCTACTGAAAAAAGAGTTCACTACATTATTTAGTGGAAACATTATCTGTTACCATTGTTGAAGGAAAATGGGGTGAAGATAAGAATAATTTTACTAGTGGAATTGATCATCAGTCCAGGGGCTTTCCAAAATGTGGTCAAATCTGCTTCTTCTAGGTATTTTGACTTAAATGATGTTGGGTCCAATTCAACAATGAGGCTATAGTACAAACACATGCATACAAGTTTAAATGCAAATACTATATTTATATATGTGTATATAATGTTATTTTGTATATAATCATATGCAACATATAATTATAAATAATCCATCCATATATATGTTATATGTACTTGTATATATAATATACATATAATATACAGTTTGAAACTTAAAATGCTCATTGACAGCAAGCTGAAGTTTCTGATTGCTTCTATTGCTCCAGGTCATAAGGTTGCCAGGTATTTTGAAGAATGTATTAAAAATGATTTTGACAGCTAGAAACTTGTACGTTGGGTAGTTGACCTACATTGGGATCAACTGTTTTGAAGAGTAAGTACAGGGAAAGAGGACATGTGTTTAGAATCCTTCTGTGCTAGATTAGCCCTCACTAGAGTGTTGCAGAGGTTGGTTTCAATAACAACTCCCACCCCCAAAAGTCTGAAATTCTAAGTATCTGTGGTTTCTTTACTTTAAGAATTTAGTTTGTTTAATCACAACTTTTATAAACAGAGGCAAAAGTGGAAATCACACCATTCTGCTATGGGTTTTACTTACCTGTGCTCACTTATTAAAGATAGTGTTCTCCCTCATCCACATCCTTGTCAATATCAATAACTCATGAGACTTTACATTCAAAACTGTATGTAGACCAAAAATAAATTTGAAATAAATAGATTTGCAGAATGTAATGAGGACAAAAAATTATGATACGTCATCTCAAAATTCACAGCCTGGTGGAGAGATGGGGAAGGACCTAGGCAATTTCCATACAGTATGGTAGGTGGAAGGAAGATGTAAAAAACATGTCCTGCGTGAAGATGTGATTGAGCGTGTAATCAAAATCTGGACAGAGAAAAGGAAGGTTTACCAAAGAAAGGACAAATAATTGTTTTGGGGGTGTCGAGTAAAGGGGAAGAAGATAAAAGGTAAGAATTCTAAATAGAAGGAACAATAGGCACAAAGACTTTGTAGAACAAGGCCAAGAGCTGGATTTGTTGCAGCGTACTGTGTGAATAGTTTGAGGAGGCATGGATGGCTTAGTGATGTATGATGCCAGACAGGGTAAGCAAAAGAGAGAATCATGACACATGTCAGGCTTAGGTGGAGAGCCACAAGGAAAGATAAAATGGGTTTTAAATTAGATAGTGTTATAATCAGTGTGGGATTCAGGAAAGTCATTCTTACTTTAGAGTGCAGGAATAATTGAAAAGAAATAGAAAGCTTAGAGTTGGAGGATACTGTAATAGGTCAGACAGGGTATGGTAATGTATTACCTGGGATAATGATAGATGGACAAGAGTAAGTGGATTCTAAACTATGAAGACCGTTGAAAATAGGATTTGTTGTTTCCTTGGCTGTGGCTGATATGGGAACAGGGGAGATAAAAGGGGCCACAGGATCGTAGTTTAGGAAAGAGAATGGATTATAATTGGTGCCTCCCAGTAAAATATGCAATACTAGTTAAAATCATAATTGCTCAGTTTCAGGTGTCACTGGTTCCTTCAAGGGGACATATGTCAGGAGGCTGTTGGATATAATGCATGCATTGATGTAATAATCTGCTGAGATTCAGACTGGATTCTTTTTTTTAGTGCCAGTCCCTAAAATAAAAACGGGATTGAAACCTGAACTTTTTTTTTCAAGATTTATTTATTTATCTGAGAAAGAGACAGAGCACGCACACACACACACCCATCTGCTCACCTGTGAGTGGGGGAGGGGCAGAAGGAGAACATCTTCAAATGGAATCCCACTGAGCATGGACCTGGCGGTGGGGCTTGATCTCATGACGCATGAGATCGTGACCCAAGTGGAAATCGAGAGTGAGAGACTCAACTGACTGAGCCACCCTGGTGCCCCGAAACCTTAACTTTTCCACCGAATAAGGCGGTTGTAAAGGTTAAAGTTAAAGTAAAAAGAGATTGGGTATGCCTTGGTTGCTCCGTCGGTGAAGCCACTGACCCTTGGTTTGGGCTCAGGTCATGATCTCAGGGTCCTGAGATGGAACCCCAAGTCTGGCTCCGTGCACAGAGGGGAGTCTGCTTGAAGATTCTTTCTCTCCCTCTCCCTCTGCCCCTCCACCTGACACTCTCTCCCTCTCTCTCTCTCTCAAAATAAATAAACCCTTAAAAAATTTTTAAAAGAGCTTACGTTTATGGAAGCATTCTGTGATCTCCAACTACCATATAAAGAAGTGTTATTCGGGTTGGCTTTGCTCTTGTTTCTGTGGACTTAGAATTCATTAGATCAGTCTACGTAATAGTTGGCTCCATTCTGTCACTATTAAATCACATTGGCTGATTGTAACAGAATTTAAAAAACAACAACATTTTATTTCCCACTCTGCCTATCATTTTTGCATTTTCTATACCTCAGGTAACTCTGATTAGGATTTTAGGGTTTTTTTTGTTTTTGTTTTTGTTTTTTTCCCATTCAGTTCCTATCTTTGGCTTGATGTAATATGTTGGTTGAAAACCAGCACTTTGCTTTTGCATTGTAACATGTGAGAGTTTTTGAGGTTTCAGAAAGTTGTGTCAAATATTTTCAGAAAGCTGAATTAACATTGTAAAGATTGTGGAGAGTTTTGCTTATTTGTAAAGTTTTTTTTAAATATATGTATTTTTTCACTATTGATTCCCAGTGCTATAGAATGAAGTTACTGTGGAGGTTTAATCAATGAAGCTAGTGAGATACATACCCAGCCTTATAAAATAAATTACTACTACCTTGTGTGCAACATGATTGTTACATGTTTTTGACACAGAAAGTGATGCAAGGTATTTCATTTTAAACTATTCTTCATGGATAAACACTAATTTTCACATTTAATAGTTGTGATATCTTATAATTGTTAAAACACCACGGGGTTACTAAGAATGCATAGGGCAAGCATAGAAATCCTGGCATTTAGATGCACGCCTCTAATTGCAAAGTTGTTTCCTCAAACACACACTTCCTTTTTAATTATTCTTTCCTTGCTCGTTTCTACAGGTATTGTAGTGTACAATATATCATGTTAAAGGTCTAGTCATTACCTTGATGCATGAGATTCATTTTACTGTTTAGAAAGGCATGGCTGTTATAGCAGTTTTAATCAAATACATAATTTAGGCAAGTATGTAAGAACATTTTTTCTACACATTAATGTCCTTCCGTGATGCTGCCTCTGTGTATTTTAGCTAATAAAACCAACAAACAAAAAAGAGCAAAAAAGTCAGGGTGCTTGATTAGAAGGTTAAAATAAACTGGGAAGTACAAGCCAGTTCATATTTTTTATATCATAAAATGAATATTGAAGCTTATAGCATATAAAAGGTATAGAGATTGTAGAGTGTATAGGAAGAACTTTAAAGGGAACCGAGCAAGGATTTTTATTCTAGCCCAATTCTACCCTAATCTATATAGGTGAGCTTCTATGTGCCACCGATCTGAATTTCCTCAATTAAAAATGAAGGATTTATGGGGCACCTGGGTGGCTCAGTCATTAAGCGTCTACCTTCGGCCCTGGGCGTGATCCCTGGGTCCTGAGATTGAGCCCCACATCGGGCTCCCTGCTCCGCTGGGAGCCTGCTTCTTCCTCTCCCACTCCCCTTGCTTGTGTTCCCTCTCTTGCTGGCTATCCCTCTCTCTGTCAAATAAATAAATAAAATCTTTAAAAAAAAATGTAGGATTTAGATAGCCAGACCTCAAAAATTTTTAAATTGTGATATATATCTATGTATATATTTCAATGATATATGCATCTATATATATATGCATATGTATACATACACAAATATATTTTGCATATATATGAATATATATCTTACATCTCTTTATATAAAACATATAAAATTATAAAATATGTATCATCTCTAAGGCTAATGGTTTAGAACTTTCTAATATGTGCTTGAATAGATTGGATATTGCATGCAAATGAGTATGATAAAAATTGATCCTTTGTTATTGTTCTGGGAAAGTACAGATGCTCTTTCTCGCCTACCTCAAACTTGGCATTCACCTACCAGAAGGACTTCAAAACAACACTCCAAATAGGTATTATTACTACATAAACATTATGTAGTAACATGATATACTTAAATATAGTACATTATTACATTTAATTATTCAATCATTAAAATTTAATGTCATTTAAAAAAAATCGGTGGGTGGGTTAGATAACTAATGCACTTGGGCATGCCTCTAATGACCAACTCAGTAACAAGAACAATTGCAAGTACCTAAGTCCCAATCATATCTTACCACTGCAGTATATTCCCTAGGTCCTTTACTTATTTTATACTAGCAATGGAAATCTAGTGATACTAATTATGGCAAACTCATGGACTGTACTAAGCCCTTATTGTAAATGATGAATTAGCATGCTCTGTCTTGATGTCCACATGGCTGTGTGCACATTACTTCTATTAAGGTAGTGCCATTTATGGTGGAGATTTCTGTGAAATCTTTCATTGGTGGTATCTTGATTCTGATCATAGATAGTATAGTTTGTACCCTGGTCAAATGCATGTTGAAATGCATGTTGTAACTCCTTTAAGGATTATGGTTGCTTAGATTTTTATTATTATTTTTTTTAAGAAAAAATGTCTATCAAGAACATATTAGAATGACAACAAACTGAATGAATCCCTTGATTATCTGTTCAGTCCATTGTTACACATCAAACTGCTCAAAACAAGGTAAAGGGTCTCTCCAGAGATTGTTTTGAATATTAATTCTCTGGTGTCGAATCCTCGGGTACAAAAGTTTACTTTATTTCTGAACGGTTGTGTGACCCTGGTGATGTTATTTAAACTCTTCAAGGATTCATGTGCTCACATGTAAAGGGAAGGCACCATATATCAGCTTCCTAGCACGGCTGTAACAAATTACCCTAAACTGGGTGGCTTAGAAGCACCATTTATAGTTCTAGAGACCATAAGTCTGAAATCCAGATGTCAGTGAATTTGTTTCCTTCTGGAGGCTATGAGTGAGAAGCTGTCCCATATGCCTCTCTCCATGTCCCTGGCAGTGGATCCATTGCTCGGTATACTCATAATCATCCCTCCTTTATTTGAAGGATAGCACAGGTTTTCAGCTGAGTGACTCTCTCAGCCCTTTCCCTCCCTGCAGTCTTCCTTTATTGTATCCCATCTCCTTCCCTTTCAGTCTGAGTTGGTGGTGTTTTGGCAAATGTAACATTCTTAAAAACTTTGCACCTTCTGTGTAAGTGGGTGAGATCCACATCATTAGAAAGAAGATTGTGCACAAATTCTTCCTGAATAGTGTTGTCTCCACTACTGGTTTTATTAAAATGGTCAGTTGGAAACATTACTCACACATGTAATCTCTGCAACAACAGTTAATCCAGCCACAATTTTTATCCTCTCTCCAGAGCAGGCTTTTACAACAGTATCTTTTGCAATCTGAATAGGCTAAGAATCTCCTCAATCAAGTTCTGGTTCCTTCTTGCTTAACAGTTTCTTCCTCAATTTGTCTCCTTCCTCTCCTATCTTGCTATAAGCAGTAAGAAGAAACCAGATTACACCTTCATCACCTTCTTTAACAATCTTTCTGGTAAATGTCCAAGTTCATCGCTTATAGCCAACAGCAAATCCCCTATGAGTAGGAAACAATCCAGCTAAGTTTTCTGACACTTTATAACAAGGATCACCCTGCTTTTGATTTACAGTAACATGCTGTATATTATATTTTGTGACTCACCAGGAACACCTTTAGTGGTCATATTTCTACCAACATCTGTTCATAACAATCTGTGTTCTCTAAAATGAAAGAAAACTTCTCTATAGTTCTCTTCATTTCCTTCCCTCACCAGAATAGTCATTAACATCCATGTTTCTACCCATCATCTCTTCAAGACAGCCTTGGCTTTTTCTATTATGTGCCCCAATTCCATTAGCCTCCATTATCTAAAACCAAAGCCACTTCTTCATTTTTAGGTACTTTTAGTAACTGTTACAACAGTCTACGTCCTGGTAGCAAGATCTGAATTAATTCCCTAGGGCCGCCAAAATAAATTGTCACAAATTAGATGTCTTAAAACAACAGAAATTTATTCTCTCAAAGTTCTGGAGGTCAGAAGTCAAAAATCAGGTGTTGGCAGGATTGGTTCCTTCTGAAGAATCTGTTCCATGCTGTTCCATAGCTTCTAGTAGTGGAGACAACCTGACACTCCTTGGCTTGGAGACCCTAGACCCATTGCTTTAACCTCAGCCTCCAATTTCACATGTCCTTTCCTGTATCTCTGTGTCTCCACATGGCCTTCCCTCCTGTGTGTCTTTGTGTGTCTTCTAATTATGTACCTTTTATAAGGACACTCTCATTGGATTTAGAGCTTACCCTAATTTAGGACGGTCTCAAATTGAGATCCTTACTTGGATTAGATCTACTAAGATTCGTTTCAAATAAGACCACTTGCACATTTTCTGGTGGATAAGGGGCATATTTTTCAGGGGTTCAACCCAGTAGACACTATCATTATTAATTGGTTGTATAATATTTTGAAAGTTGAGTGAGGTAATATAGCATTTGGCATACAATATACCTTAATAAATGTTATCTGTAATTAATGTTTACCACCAGTTTCATACCACCATATTCCTACCACAGCTGTCAAAAGAATATAATAATAAAAATATCAAACTACTATAAAATATAATTCACCTGTGTTATAAAGTACTAAATCATACGTTAAACATAAATGCTGAATGAACTCATAAAGGAAGACATCAGTGACAGGTGACTTTTTTAGTAAGTGAATATTCTTGTAGAAATAAAGAGTAGGTTCTGTGGGTTTTAGTGAAGGGGGAAAATGTTGTGATTGAGGTGGGGGACTCTAAATTTTAGATCTTAGGGTCGCAGTTACAGATGTAATTAAATCTTTCAAATTATGGCTGTGTCATGGAAAGGATTTCATGCACAGAAAGAACTTTCCAGAGGTTTCCAAAAATGAGAAAAGGTTAAAGCATTTGTCTAACAATTTGTTTACTTAATAATTTAGTTTGCCAAATCTTTTAGTTATGATTAGATTTGACTAGAAATAACAAGGATCACACGTAACAATAGCTTGATGGAATAGAACTTTCTTTCTCTCATGGAGGAATTCAGATGTATAAAAATTGAGTGCAATGTGGTGCTTTGGTCCACAAAGCACAAAATTCATTACTTGTATCTCGTTCCACCTTTATATAGCCTCCATTCGCAAGGTGAACTCATTTCCAAGTTGGCCTATCCACCACAGCCATCTCATTTGCATTCCAGTCCTTGGGAAGGATTAGGTCAAAGAAGAAAGGACAAAAGTGATATGCTAACTATCATTTCAAAAATGTTACTGGAAGCTGTGCATAAGTCCACTTACTTCCTGGTGGGCAGAACTTTTTTGCTTAACTACACCTGCAATGAAGCTAAAAAAAAAAAAAAAGTGCTATCTGGACAGCAAGATAATCTGACAGCCTAATGATATCAAAAAAAAGAAAAAAATACATGAAGTTTGTGCTAATAGCTGTTTAGAAACTTAGATACCTGAACACAGCATTTTCTTTCTTTCTCTTTCTTTCATTCTTTTCTTTCCTTCCTTCCCTCCTTCCTTCTTTCTTCATTCATTCACTCATTTATTGCAAACATCCAACATTCAACTTCTCTCCTAAGGGGGAAAAAATCCTAAAGTCTCAAGTGGTTACATCATTCAACTCAGTCTCCAAGGTCTCCATGTGATGTACAACCACTCTATCAGGTCAGCTATACAGCTTTTTGTTGTACTGTGACCTTGGTAAATAATGACCTCTAGTAATTTTTAAGAACATACAATTTAAAAAATAAATAAATAATAAATTTAAAAAAGAACAACAATAGCAGCAAAGTGAATTTAACATACTAGGCAAGGAGACACACCAGTACAAAGAATTAAGAGTACTTAATGCAGGGGACAAATTAGAGGTGTCTAAATGCTAGAAAGGACAGAAAGTATGTTATGTTATTTCTTAGTTATGCTAATGAGATTGAAAAAGTGTTGTCTAGTTAGGAAGAAATGAGTGTAGGAGTCTGCATGGAAATGATTAAAACAAGAGCCATTGTTCATTGGTCAGGCCAGTGAGGTTGTCACTTAGTGGGGTCAATTAAAGATCATTGTACTTTTTAATAGCTTTTCTTGGTTATAATGGTTGTGATAAAACACAGCAGTCAGTTTTAACATTTCCTATTCAAGTACTGCTCTAGGTAGACACATTTACTTTATACATGTAAATTAAAATTCAAGTTATATGTCCCTAACATCTTCAGTACACAATTGTATTGAGATAGTAAGTAACCCATTTCAAAACCCACATTCCAAAAAAGGAAGGGGAAACACAAGGCAGTCATTAGTCTGGGAAGGAATCGAAGGCCCCTTGCACTGGCAGTGTAGTTAATTCCTGTTAGACCATCTGTTAATGGCTGGATTTGCTTTCTGGCAGGAGTTACCTTTTTCATTGTCCTCTATGGCCTCTGGATCTCTCTTTCTGCAAGGTTTATTTTTATCCATTATGCTCTCTGTCCACATGTGAAGTTGGCAATGAAACAGATGTCCTTTTTAGAGGCTGAGTGACTTTAAATTGACAATTATATTGATGTAGGTTTGTTGGCCTAGGGAT
Organism: Ailuropoda melanoleuca; assembly: GCF_002007445.2. Classification (NCBI taxonomy): domain Eukaryota; kingdom Metazoa; phylum Chordata; class Mammalia; order Carnivora; family Ursidae; genus Ailuropoda; species Ailuropoda melanoleuca. Next base: position 129,823,556 of record NC_048220.1, read on the forward strand.
TGTTTTGAAGGGTTGCAAGCTACACTTGTCATTGTTCTATTTTTTCATTTTTGATTTTTGCAATACAATTCTCAAAAAAACCCCTTAGAACACTTCTTACACAATGGCTCTTTGTCACATCCATTGGCCTATTTTGATGTACCTGTCCAGTCTGAAACTGAGGAATTTGAGATGTTACCCTACTTGTAGAAATAGGCAGGTTAGCAGACTGAATGATAGGTACACAGACACACAAATAGAGTGGCAGACACACCAGATACTGATCCAAGACAAAAGGAAGAAAAAAACAACTTTTTATTTATTCCCAGAATACCTCATGCTCTTGCTATTACCCCACACCTCAATCCGTCGTGGGGCCACGGAATAAAACCCAAATGTACCACGAGTGTAAAGAATGGTCTGTACCATAGGACAGGCACTCCAAAACTATGAATCCTGAGGCATAGATAGGTGCTGACACAATCCCCATCCCTTCCACAGTTAAGAGAAAGAGTTTATCTTTATTTTCTGAAATGCAAACAGACCTTCTTTTAGGGAAGGAGGAGAAATTTTATAAAGAAGAATGTAAACCTTGGCTCCTAGAGAGATAAGAAAGGCTTTATTATACTTTGAACAGGAACAGATGTCTCTAGTGAAAGGAGAAAAAAGACTCCATATATCCACCACCTTAAAAATACAAAGAGCAGATGGTACTGAGGGAAAAGAAAAGGAGACATTTTCTGTCATTACGATATGCAAATTTCTGCTGCTGAGGCCTTCTAGACCGAGCAGAAACACCAGAAAACCCAGAGCCTACTGCCTTACAGTACCACCCATCAGCTTGCTAGAGGAAACTTGTGTCTGGAAACATATATAGTTTGGGTCCCATTCACAGTGCCATCTTTCTAGTTTTGTGACTGATAAGTAGAAATAATTTTCCAGGGCTTCGTGGTGGTGTGAAGCAGCAATCCAAATCAGATGTTTTACCCAGGCTGATCTGTATTGTTTGGCTGAGAACTGCTAACAGCGGGTACTGGAAAGAGCCCTGAGGCACAGCCTTCTCTCCTGCCGAGGCTCTCTACCTTGAGAGCCGGTGCTTAGGTTTCCCTGTGAGGTACAGCAGCTGTTGACTTTCCAGCCCAGTGATGTGCCGTATTACTGGGCTGCTCTTCGGAGGTATACGCTGCCTTCAGAGAAGGCCTTCTTTAACAAAATTGTGTTCCTCTTTGTCTCTCTCAGCAAGTGCTTATCTATATGCTACATTTTTCTCTTTCTTATCAGACTTTCCTAATAGTGGCACGAGGAATTACTACACAATATAATTTTGATTATCTCTGTATTCGTTTTCTAGGACTGCCATAAAGTTGCTACCACAGCCTGCCTGGCTGAAATAGCAGAAATGTCTTTTCTCACAATTCTAGATGCTGAAGTCCAAGATCAAGGGGTCAGCGAGGTTGGTTTCTTCTGAGGCCTCTCTCCTTGGCTTGTAGGATGGCTGTTTTCTTTCTGTGTCTTTACATGGTCATCTCTCCCTTCTTAATTTCTTTTTTTTCCAATCATACTGCATTAGGGACTATACTAATGACCTCATTTTAAATTAATTACCCCTTTAAGAACTTTATCTTCAAATGCAGTCACATTCTCAGGTACTGGAGTTTAGTACTTCATCATAAAAATTTTGGAGAAATCTATTTCAGCCCATAGCAATTGCTGATAACATCTTCTTATTATACCACGTCACCGGTACCTGATCTGTCTTATGAGATAAAAGAGAGACTTTGAACCATATTTTGCTACTGCATTATAAATCTATAATGTGAGCCCTTGCCATCTGCTGTTGGACAACTTCCATTAAACCAATGACACATGTTCTGTTACCAACCCAGTTGGAAATTATTAAAAAATCAATATTACTCAAGATTAGTTTCATATGTGAATGACAAAGACTCCCATGTAAAAGTGGTGTAAGTAATGCAATTCTCACTTAAAGGTTCTTAAGTAGGTAGCACAATCTCCTGAACTGGCTCAGCGCCATGTGTCCCAAGGGACACGGGTCCTTTTTAATCTTGTCGCTTCTCTACTAGTGGCTCTACTTCTGAGTTTGACAATATATCTGCCTTCCAACCACTGGAAAAGGACAAAGGGTGAAAGGGAGTTTGCAATTGTTCTTCTGGTGAATATGTGTGGAATCTGCCACATGATAATTCTACTTGTATTCTATTGGCTATGTCTCGATGACAGAGCCACACCTACCTACAGGGAGTCAAGATAATGTTGCTTTTCTTCTGAGTGACCAAATGCCCATCTGAAGAAGAGAAGAATGAATATCGAGTGCTGGGAAGCAGCCAGCAGACTGTGATACACTGAAGTTGATATGCACCTGGGAGAAGAGAAAATAACAATGATTGTTCATGTTAATGCCATGCTGACCCAGAGAGAATTCAAGGAAATTAAAAGTGAGAATATAAATTCATCTAGGAAGACAAAAGCTAGTGGAGATATTGTGGATTGTGTAGCAGTTAGTGCGAGTGACTAGAGGAAAATTTGTCTCAATCAGATTTCCTTAGGCCTCATTGTCTTCTAATGCGGATCTCTGCAGCTCATCTTTGCACATTGTTCCTTTGCATACCAGAGACATTGAATAGAAAAATGACTTTTTTCCCCCTAATTATATTGATATGCTTCTTTTGTTCCAGTGATATTTTGACACAGATCCTTTGTGGAATATTTCAAATTTTTTTTTAATTTTTTTTTTTTTTGGTAAAGAACAATATCAGTACACATTTCAGTTTAAAGAAACTCTACAAAATGTAAAAACCAACCACCATCAATACAAACCAATCTTAACTTCTGTGGAGATGAATCCAATAGAAAGTGGAGGACAGAAATGAAGTGAGACTGGGGTGCCCAGGGGGCTCAGTGGGTTAGGTGTCTCACTCTTCATTTCTGCTCAGGTCATGATCTCAGGGTGGTGAGATCGAGTCCTGTGTCAGGCTCTCTCTCCCTCTGCCTCTGCTCCTCCCCTGTCCTCCCACCCCTGCTCTCTCTCTTAAAAAAAAAGAAAGAAATGAAGTGAGACTAAGATAGGAGATGAGGGATGAGGTTAAAGATGGGAAGGGAGTTAGGAGCTCTTTGGAGCACAACCACATGACCGCATTGCCTTTTCCTTCTTGGTCTCCTTCACTGGCTTATTCTCCTCATTCTTCTAGTATGTGAAACGCTGTGAGTACTTCAGGCAAGCTTAACACTCTCTTCTCATTGACACCATTTGAAATAGGATACCTTAAACAGTCTATATCTTTAAATATCCTCTTTGTGTCAATGCCCCCTACATTTATTTTCCCAGGTTTGGCATCTCCACTGAACTTTAGACCCATGTATCCAACTGCCTACTTGCCATTCCCACTTTAATATGTTAGGGGCATCTTATATTTAATATTTCCAAAATAAAAATATTGATTCTCAGCTCCTGATAACAAAAATATTCTATCTCGGTTATGTCAGTGCAGGCCCTCAGAGAAGGAGAACCCAGTAGGAGATTAAATGTGCAAATATTTTATTAGAGAGGATTAGTTTCCTGTTGCTGCCATAATAAATTATCACAAACTTGGTAGTTTAAAACAAAATCAATTTATTCTTTAAATATTTTGGAGGGCATAAGTCCAAAATCAATGTGTTCACAGGGTCTCACTGCCTGCAGACACTATGGACAAATTCCATTCATTTTCTCATCCAGCTTCTAATGGCCCATTTACTTCTTTGGCTTCCTTGGAATATGGCCACACATCACTTCAAACTCTGCATCAGTGGCCAGACTGCCTTCTCCTCTTCTCTCTGTCTTTTGCTCCTCTATCTGGCTCCGATTCCTCTGCCTTTCCCTTATAATGACACTGGCCTTTAGATTTAGGTCCTATCCAGATAACCCAGGATTATATCTTTTTTGCAAAATCCTTATTATAATTACACCTACAAAGACTCTTTTCCAACATAAGTTAACGTTTACAGTTTCCAGGGTTTAAGATGTGGAGATGGGAGGCACTATTTAACCTGCTACAGTCTACCTTCTAACCCCTCAAAATTCATGTGTAGCCTATACACAAAATGCATCCAGCACATCCACAAATTCCTAGAAGTCTCAACCCATTACAACATAAACTCTAAGTCCATAATACCATCTGTATATCCTGAGGTGAAAAATCAAAATCTTATCATTTAACTCCTAGATCAGATACGAATAAGACTCTTGAGTATGATACATCCTGAGACAGAACTGTTCTCCATTTGTGGACCTGGCAAACTAGAAAACAAATTATCTGCTTCCAAAATAGTGCTAGGACTAGGATAGGATAGACATTCCCATTCCAAAAGGTAGAAGTTCTAACTAATAAAAGGGTCACCAGTCCCAAGCAAGTTTTAAATCTAGCAAGAAAAATTCTATTAGGTATCGGGGTCTGAGCATAATCATTCGTGACTTGTAGCTCCACGGTCAGACCAGCAGACAAGAGAGCCCCCCTCAGATCATCCCTGGATAACCTCATCTCTATTCCTGGCTTTTGCTAAAGTCTTTGAATTGATCTATAACTTATAAACTTTCAGTATAAGGTTGTCCAGCCACACTTTTGGATCTCTCTCTAGAGTACACTTTGCTTTCTTCAGTTTAGCATATTTGCAATTTGGACAGGCTGAAAACCTCTAAAATCATCAATGGCTGGTTGCTTTTCGAACAGTTCCTTCCTCAAATTATCTTTTTCTCTCACATTTTACTCTGAACAGCAAAATAAGTGAGGAAATCAGGATGCATCTTCAACACTTCGGAAATCTCCCCAGCTAAATATTCAGGTTTATCATTTAAAAGTTGTTCTTTCCATCCTACAGGAGATTACAACTCGGTTAAGTTTCTACACACTATATAATAAGGCTTGTCTTCTCTCCAGTTTCCAATTATGTGTTTCTCATTTCCTTCTGAGCCCCTTCCTACAGTGCATTTAACATTCATTATTCATCAATATTCTGTTTATGAAAATATATTTATTCTCTAAAGCATTACACACTTTCTCTACTCTGCTCTGTAATTCTTTCTAAACCTTCACCAGAATTGACTTTAGCATCCATACATCTACCAGCAATCTTTTCAAAGCACCTGGCATGCTTCTCCAGATTCTTCCAGGCTTTACCCATAATCCAAGCCCAAAACCACATCCACATTTTTAGATATTTGTGACAGCAGTACCCCACTTCCCAGTGCCAAAATCTGCATTAGTTTCCTGTGGCTGCCATAACAAGCTACCATGACAAATTGGTGGCTTAAAGCAAGAGAACTCAATTTTCTTAGCTTTGGAGGCCAGAAGTCTTAAAACAGTGCGTTATCAGGGCTTCATTCTCTCTAGAAGCCTAGTAGGGTTATGGGTGGGTGGGAGAGGCTACTTCCAATAATTTGGAGAACTCCTCCCACAGGTGGGGAAGGGGAGTTTTTGACCCTACAAGATTTTTTTTTTTTAAGATTTTATTTATTTATTTGACAGAGATAGAGACAGCCAGTGAGAGAGGGAACACAAGCAGGGGGAGTGGGAGAGGAAGAAGCAGGCTCATAGCAGAGGAGCCTGATGCGGGGCTCGATCCCATAATGCCTGGATCACGCCCTGAGCCGAAAGCAGACGCTTAACCACTGTGCCACCCAAGCGCCCTGACCCTACAAGATTAATACTGGAATCATCATGGCACCTTTCTCCATGGAGGTTGGTGGGGGCAGGCTGTACTCACAATGCAAATGTATTATAATGAGTCTAGGGGTTACCCTGGGGCAGAGATGGAGCAAGAGAAGGCTTGATCCACACCTTCCACTCTTGATCTCTCAGGCCCAAGGTTGGGAGGCTGGGAGGTCAGGATGTTGTTCCCCTAGGCTTCCAATGTGCGGCTGGCTTGTTTATCACCGTCCTTGCCTCCAGCTCCTGTCTCTGTCATTCCCCTTCAAGAACTTGGGACTCTGCCTCTGGGCATTCCTTCCACTGTTCCCACCTAGCTTCTCCCTCACCATAGCTACTCTGTATTTTGCCTTTTCCAGTTTCGTTTAGCCACCAGCATTTCTGGCTTCTTACAGCCACATCACTCCAATCTCTGACTTTCAGTAAATCACTTTTTCCTCTTTGCTGTGTCTTCTCCTCTGCTGACTATCTCATATTGTCCTCTACCTTTCTGTTATAAGGACCCTAGTCATTGGATTTAGGACTCAGATAATCTAGGATAATCTCCCTGTTTCAACATTTTTAAATTTTTAAAATATGCAAAAGCCTTTTTTATTCCTCAAAAGGTCATGTTCACAGGTTCCAGGGAGTAGGACGTGCAGCTATCATGTTGGGAGCCATCATTCAACACACTACCTGGAGGAGATACCTGTGCAAGAGAAACTAACCTACCTGCAGGTGATTGCAAATGCAATCTGACCACAGCCAGAATCTCTCTCTAATTGTTGCAGGAATTCTCTGCCATTAGTGCCCGCAGTCCTTGGTCACACTGCTCCAAAGAATAAAGAGGAAGACCAGATGGAGAGTGGTGGGCAGCAAAGCAAAGTTCACTGAGCAGTAATATAAAGCCCCCAGAGAGGGAGGGGGCCCGAGAGGGTTGCCCTCAGAATTTCTAAGTTTAGAGGTTTTTAATGAGCTCTTTTGAGGGACTGTGTTAAGCGATCAGGGTGTGCTGAGTCATGCCGATCAGGATCAGGGCTTTGGTCATGTATCTGTCTACCTGTTAGGTTAGTGTCTACGTGCTGAGGGTCTTTTTTGGCTGACATCTGAGGGCTTCTGTCTTAACTGCCCCTTGCCTGTGATAGGGACAAATGCTTTGTGGTTAATTGACTTACTTTAGGACAATTTGCAGAAGTCATTTCTGAGAAGGCTGTGAAATGGAATGCTAGTGTGGTCCTGTCTAAGCTGCAAAACAGAATGTTAGTGCTGTGTTATCTTAGCTGTCCTGACTCCATGTTTTCTTGTTGGGGACCCTGACCCTGACCACCTACGTGTTCAGTTAACTCCTAACATAATGGAGAATGGTTGAGAAGTCTGTGAGCAATATAAGGAAGATTTTCCACTCCAGTCTCTCATCCACACTCGGTTTACTGCTGTCCCAGCTGATACCAGTATTGCTTCTCATCTGGATGACTACATATAACTCCTCTTCCTACTTCCATGTAATCTAAATTATGCACGGCACTTTCTATGGTGGTTTTAATGAATTATAATTTCTTTCTTTGTTCAACAAAGACCTGACTGAGATGAACTCTAGATCCCTCTCTGATCTCAGGACTGGAGCTGCAAAGGGATGAATAATGTTTATTTATTTACCAACACTTAAACAGTGCTCATTATGTGCCAAATATGGCTAATCACTTTGAAAATATTAGTAATATTAATTTAACCTTCAAAAAAGCATTATCTTCATTTTACAGATGAATAAATTGAGACAGAGTGAGTTTTAGTTTCTTGTCCATTACAAAGCCAGTAATGGTGCAAAAGCAGTTGAGAGATAGATTCAAGGATCAAACAGATGGAGATCAAGTGCCAGCTGTATCATTACTGATAAAAGTTTGGAGAATGGACTGCATGTGTGACATGTGGTTTCCTAATATATTAGAGTAAAATTAGCCTACACAACTTTAGGCTTCTCAGCTGACCAGAAAGCAACCTCTGTTCAAACAAGCTGCTTAGAAAAGAAGAGAACCCAGAGGAGTTAGTCATTTGTGTCCAGATTCCTCCCCCAAACACTTTTCAGGGTCTCCCTGACTTTCCCGGACCAGAATGAATGAAGACATAGGACGAGAGACCCCAAATGGCATCTTCACATGGAAACACAGGAAGTGACGAACATATGTTTTTGCCTGACAATCCCCAGACTTGTTCAGTACCTCTTCATGCATATAATTGTTGCCTGTTGCTGAATTCTCAAGTTCTACAATGAAATTCCTTTAAGTTTTGGTTCATAGTATTATTTTTATTAAAAAAAAAGAGCTCACTATTTAATAAAAAGTGGTCTGTTTTTAAATTTAAAACATTTATAATATGGACATATCTACTTTAAGTTTCCTGCTATTGTTGGTCTTATTTGATTGGTTTATATTGGCCATGATATTTATGGAGTGGATGTTTGAGATTTTATATGATTTCTTATTTTTAGCTCTGACCTGCATGGGGAAATTTCAGAACATTTTTTTTTCAATTTTATCAGTAATAAATAAACATTTTATATTGGTTATTTAGGAGGGACATTGATTCCACTTGTATTTTATGTAATGTATTTGCTATTTAAGCATGTAGTTATAAAATATTTAATCTATGGGCATAAAAATGAATCAATACAAAAGAAAAGTTTTATTATCAACGTGGAGTAAGAGGAGTAAGACTCAGGAAAGTTTCTTGCACATACGTTTCAAAATAATTTAAATAACACTGGTGAATTCGAATTTTGATGAGGTTTTAAAAATATATGTGCACGCACATGGCTGGCATTCAACATATATTTGTTGAATAAATGAATTATTAATGAATGATAATAAATTACGTGGAGTTTATTTAAGTGTTTCTATTTCATTTTGCCTTTGGAATTTGAACAGTCAGTTGAACAGTCAGTTGTAATGACTTTCCCGGATTCTCCCTCTATTTATCCTTCAGTTCTCCTTCTGCATGTCACTTCATGTGGTAAACAATCCCTGTCTATAGCAAGCCGCCTTTGACAACACTGTGTGCATCGCTCTATCACAGAGAAAGATGCAGCTCTCTGTTCCTAGCACTACCATAGAGAGACATCACTCTGTTCACAGAGTTGCAGTTCTCTATAATTAACTCTGTCATAGAATTTTGCATCATTCCCACCAAACAAGGTCTAATCCACCTCTGCCTCTTTAGTTACTAAACTTTTTTCCACATTAACATTTGAGCCATGTTTTTAAAGTTAAGATATTAAGGCTATTATTTTTAAGTTACCACAGTGTGGGGGCATAACTTATATTTAAGATTGTAGATTAAACAGGACTATGCTGCAGTGACTTATATACAGCCTCATGTGATGCTTTTCATGCAAGTAAGGTTTGCCCTTGTGTTCTTGGCCATGATTCTGTCTTTCCCACTGTTAATATAGCAACTGTCAAACCAGCTGCTGTCCTATACCTAAAAGATACCATATTTTAAGCAAGTTTTAATAAGTGGCTTTTAGGAAAACATATATGCAACTATATGCAGAAAAAGGCTAAATGATGTATGTCCCTAAGGATGCCAGAATATCTCTGAATCAGTATCAATACCTATATCTATGTTTTTATATATATTGTCTCTAATATTAATTTTTTTATCTCAAGACCAATTTTTACAGTATTATCAAATATTACAAATTGTGTTGTTATGTAGGTTTTTTTTTAAACATAAACATCCTTTTGGTAAAGGAATAGAATTTAAATCGGTGTTCTCGCCTGCATTTTATTTGCATAGCAAAGAGTACATTCATAACCTTGCCCATACTGATATTTCAAGCAAAACTCACTTCCACTTGAATTAAGAATATCATTTGTCCTTTTATGTAAGACAAATTATGAGGACTACTTATTTTTCAAAATGAAATTAGAGCCTCAGTATGACCATACATGGATTTCAACCTCCTAAGGAATGTATGTGTGTATATAATGTACACACATATTTACAAATATGAGACTTGACAATACATAATATATTTTGTAATATACAATCTATTTCAGCCTGTTCTTATCTATAAGGTCTTTTTCATACTGGAGAAGTAAAGTGAAGTAAAGAAAAGGTGGTATTGCTAAGGTCATATTAATCTATAATAAATTAGTTTTAATGTGCCAAATAGTAAGTCCACCCCAAAAGCTCATCACTTTTCATTTTATGTATTCAGGTAAATGAGTCTGGGAGACAGATAGCCACCTAGGAGGACATCACTCTTGAAAGCCCAAATGTAGCATAAAGGAAATGGACATTAGTTAGAGCTTACAGTAATCTCAGAGGATCTTTATAGGTATCAGCTTAGTCATAAATTGACAAAGAACCTTGTTTGCCCTCAGCTGTCAAGAATCATAAGAAAAGATGTTTAAAATGCTTTGAAAAACTTTAATGGATGGCCATTTGTTTAAACTCCAGCTGTGGTACTTTGCTTGTATTATTTCCTTTTCTTGGAAGTATTACAAAAAATAAATATAAGCCCTCCAGCTATAGATTTTCATAGCTACTCAGTGCTCCTTTAATCCCAAATATTGATCAAATTGCATTTAAGAGTTATCAGAAGAGTAATTTTTAAATAAACTCCCTTCCCAAAAACATTTCATATTTAGATGGTGATATTCTATGTAGAGTTAAAGCTACTGTAATTTTAAGATATTTTAAAATTCTATTTTTTAAATAACATGACTACTGTACATAATATGTCATAAAATTGTTTTTTTGTTGTTGTTGTTGGATGCTTCAAATTGGGACTTGTTAAAAAAGACCTCATACCAAGAATATTGACTGCAGACATTAAAATATCCTCTTTTCCTTGTCTTGGAATTTGTAATCTTAATGTTCTTATCAAATCTTAACATGAAATATTTTGCTAATCTCTATAATCTCAGAAAAGTACATTTTTATTTTGAACATTAACCATTTTTTTAATTATCAAATGAACTGTCATAATATCTCTGTTTAAACACCTCTTAAAATAACATGATTTTATTTTTTGATAATATACCTCAATATAAATTAATGGAATTTAGTTTTCTGATCTCTTTACCTGTCTTTGTTTTACATGTGAAGGAGTACTTTTCTATTATATATATTTTGATACTGTAGGGTATAAAGTAAAACTCAAATGGATGGAAATACTTATTTTTGAAGCCAAATTCAAACTTCCTATGTGTTCTAAAGTCTGATCCCACAGTGATGTCAACTTCCTAAATCCTTGTAGAAATGATTCTCTATGGACAGTAGATTCCAACTGTTGTTAATCAAAGTTAAATTTACTGGAATTAGTGCAGTAAGGAAGAATATCATCCTGAACAGTTTATTTCTTCAAATGGAGGAGCTGGGGGAGAGTATTTATAGGATTGGTTTTAAAGCCTGGACTGGGGGATTTTAACACTGATTATGCAACACTGATAATTTGCTGCATTAGGCAGAAGTGATCACAGGATGGCTTTGGATTTCTGAGCAAGGGGTGAGGTTAGATTTTTGAAATGAATGTTTTGAAGCAAGTTTTTATCTTGCAAGCTGTTTAATTGGTTCATGCCATATATTACAGAACCTAGTCGTTCTTTGACCAAAGCAGTTAGGGGTTTGGTTTGGGGATTATTTAAAAACAAACAAAAAATTCTGTTTTTTGTCAATTATCAGCCCCTCCCCCCAGCTTTTAGCATTTTTCAGCCTAAGCTTAAAGTATGACACTGTAATGAGACATAGTCAGTGTAGATCTCCACCACTGTATAATGTATGTGTAATGTATAGAGTGGTCGTGTGGTAAGTTTTTGAAGGTAATTGTTCCAATATTTGTGTCAGGATTTTCTATTCTCTGTGCTGGAAGATCATTTTTTGGATCATTTGATTGGCTAGCAATTGCACAGGAACATTGATCTCTTTAAGTCACTCATTTGAGCATCGCAACACTGCACATACCAAGAGAAGGATTATAATCAGAATTTGTAGTTCACTTCTAAGGAAAAAGCCAAGAGAGCTCAAGTTAAATTACAAGAACATAACCTTTCCACCAGTCCAAAGAACCCATAAAAGTCTATTTGGGAATATTAACCAAATTACATAGTTTCATGATTTTTTTCTTTCCTAATTGTTTAGTAATATTCAGTGTAATAGATAAGTCTATAGAAATGTAAATACAATTATCTTACCCTAAGGCAGCATGAACTCTATATCAAATAGGCACTACTAATTCTATAATTGCCCTATTGAAACACTGACTATCCACCTGGGTGGCTTAGTTGGCTGAGTGTCTGCCTTCTGTTCAGGTTATGATCCCAGGGTCCTGGAATCCAGTAGCTGGTTGGGCTCCCTGCTCGGTGGGTGTCTGCTTCTCCCTCTCCTTTTGCCCCTCATGCTCCTTGCTCCTGCTCTCTCTCTCACACCCTTTCTCAAATAAATAAATAAAAATCTTAAATAAAAAAAAAAAAACACCACTACCTATCCACCTTCATGAATCTCTTTGATAGTCTTATGGTCTTAGCGACAAGATCTAGTTCTATTATTCTCTGAACTATGACATGAAGTAGTCTACTTACTTCCATGACTCATAAAACATGAAAAAAGAACTTTGGGGACAGAAATTGGGATTGCAAAATTTCCCTTCAGTGGTTCAAGTTTGTGAATTCAAATGGAGGCTGTTTTGTTCTTTTTTAAAAATTAAATTATCTAAAGAGCACCATCTCTCCCTTCTCCCCCTCCGCTTCCCCTCCCATCTCCCTCTCTTTCTCTGTTCTCTCTCTCTCTCTCTCATTCCCAATTATGAGAAGGAAGAGCCAAAATAAATTCCAAGTTATATCTGAAACATCCTGAGACAAGCATCATTCTTGAGATAACACACCCCTATCCAATTTGTAGATGCAGCCAATAGGCTCTTGTACCACAAAGACAATGCCAGTCCTTAGAGCTATCAGTGGTCTGTTTTCAGTCAAAGCCACTCCAGCAAAACCAAAGATAGTTTAGGTTTAAAAGACAGCTGGCATGAATTTTAGCAAAGCAAAATCAAGGAGATTCAGAAGCAACAAGCCGTAACAACAAAAGGGAACACACACTTTTGGTCAAAATAACTTAGGAATATGTTCAGTTCAAAGAGTTAATGCATATTTTGGTGTTAAAGGGAACTTCTGTTATATAGGCACAGGATAATTTGGCCAGTTTACAGAAAGGAAGCCCAAATTCTTTTTTTTTTTTTTTTTTTTAGATTTTACTTATTTGTTTGACAGAGAGAGAGACAGCGAGAGAGGGAACACAAGCAGGGGGGGGGGGAGAGGAAGAAGCAGGCTCCCAGTGGAGCAGGGAGCCCGATGCGGGGCTCAATCCCAGGACCCTGGGATCACACCCTGAGCCGAAGGCAGATGCTTAAGGACTGAGCCACCCACTCGCCCCAGGAAGCCCAAATTCTAATCTTAATTTCTATAAGCAATCCAACTCATAATATGTACTCAAGCCTAAATGATCATATTAAATCAGGAATGATTCTTTCCATATTGAGTCAACTTTGTCAACACAATTTAATATAATTCATTGCTTTTCCTAAATTAATAATTGTGTATATTATAAGCTAAAGTAAAAAGAATTCACATTTCCCAATTTTTCACAATTACAGCATGCTCTCAAATTTGTCTTTTTTTATATTTTTGGCTATTAATAATTTTCTTAAATTAACCTCAAAATTCAAATATGCCTATGTATGTAAATATACAAAAGTATATAAGTATGCAAATAGATGGTATAATTAAAACTTTTAATTTTATATTTAAAATATAGTCAATCTCATCACAGTAGTAAAGAATACAATGTATGTACTATATTACTGATTTTTTATATTAATGAGCAATAGCAGACAAAATATTTTATATACCTATTGCAATTTCTCTGTGAAGATTTATATATTAATTATATTTAAAGAAAGTAATAAGCTTTTTTTCCCCAGATACAAAAGAAAACCAGAGAGCAGGAAAGCAAGAGTTGTTCAAATAACTCTTTTAAATGAACACATATTACATTACATATCACTGTATTTTTTTAAGGTATAAAAAAAAATTACACTGGACAGAATTAAACAGGCAAGGAAGACTTTATTGAAGACTTGGAATAGAGGTCCAGACTATTGCAATAGAGGAGAGAGATTGAACTCATCTCTGTTGAAACAAGGCAGGAGAGTTTTTAAGAACTGGGGTGAGCTAGTAAAGTACTGGAAGACCTTAGTTTGGAAGTTGATCAGTGTGGTTAGGTCATCTATTTACTGATTGGTGCTTACAGATCTCTGGCTCCTTCCCTCTGACAGAAATTGGCAAATAGGAGCTCTATCTCTCTTGATTAGATTTCAAAAGAATAGTTCCCAGGCCCTTGAAGGAGACATTCCCCAGTTGTTAAATCTGCAAGAGGCTGGGAAAAGATTTACCCAACTAGGAGATAGAGAAAGAATATTCAACCAAAAGTTCTCTAAAGTAAGTGATCCTAGAAAAGCGAGGTCAGAGAACTAGAATAAAAAATAAACCTGCCTAAAGTTCAGTCAGCCTGAGAGGAACATTAAAGTTATCTTGGAAAAATGTTGCAAAATAAGGAAAAGTATGTAATATATGTGTGTATAAATATAATATATGTCATATATTATATTACATAAGGTAAAATATAATATTATAATATATTCATGTTAATATATAATGTGTATATATGACATTTAGTATGTACATATATGCATTCATATATATATTATATATTATTATATATATTTGAATATATACATTTAAAGAGATCTACATCTTCATGGTCTATTAATCTTTAGCTAACCTGTATATAAAAGTAAGAATGAAGAACAATTTAAGATTATATACTGTAACCAATTATATATATATATATATATTTATAGTACTTGGAAATTATCCAGATATCCAAAGAATTACAATTTAATATTAGCTTAAGGTCTTAAGCTTGACACAAAACCCTTGAAATAACAATTTAATCCAACATATTAAGTCTTTAAGATTGGTATCATTATAAGAACTTACGAGATTTTGCCCTTTTTAAAAGACACCCCTTTTTTAAAAAACATATATATTGCTACAATTGTATTTAGCTTAATGCAATTTTTTGGTTTGAAATAAATTTCATTTATTGCTACATTTATCCAATTTGAAACAATGATAGCCTGTGGAACCCACAGGCTTCATGTAGATAATTTGAACTATTCAAATCATTAGAAATAAAATCTTAGTCTTGGGGCGCCTGGGTGGCACAGCGGTTAAGCATCTGCCTTCAGCTCAGGGCATGATCCCAGTGTTATGGGATCGATCCCCACATCAGGCTCCTCCACTATGAGCCTGCTTCTTCCTCTCCCACTCCCCCTGCTTGTGTTCCCTCTCTCGTTGGCTGTCTCTATCTCTGTCAAATAAATGAATAAAATCTTTATTAAAAAAAAAAGAAATAAGATCTTAGTCTTATTACCTAATGTATATTGTACTAACATTATTTTAGTATTGTTCTACCATAACAAAGAAGAAATAGAGTTATTTCTAAGCTAAAATTCAGTCACTCTAATTTGCTCAAAAAATCAAATTTTAATCAAGGTTATTGTATGAACTATCTTTAATATAAATCAACCTCTGTACTTACACATCCACACTTCTGAAGCCAGGCTAACAACTCTAAATAACCTAAGCATTACCAAGCACAGTTAACCACAGTTAAATTCTTCCTTCTGAGCTACAATTTTAGTAATGGATAAAACTACCAGAGATCATTTCTTTTGGAAATTCTGTAATATTTATCTAAACTGCATAACCCTAGAGTACGTATATAGTACCAGAACAAAGTTTCCTAAGAAAAGACAAGAGAAAAAAGTGAAAGAATTTAGAGAGAACTGTCTTCAGACAGATATGAAATGATTACCATAAAAGTCTAATTTTCTTTATGCTCTGAGTTTGGGAGAAAGCTTACAGATGAGAGGGATAAACGGTGGGAGAGAGAGTGTGCACTTGTACCCCGAATAAGGGTTTTTTTTTTCTTTTTTCTTTTTTTTTGCTTATACCTAGTCTCTTACAACCATTTTTATATGAAAAGTTTCCCAAAGTAAGCAATGGAATTTCACATTTTCTTGATTGACTTATGCTAATTAGAGAAACATGCACATGAGTTAAGAGATTATTTTGGCCTGGAACATTAAGTTGTTAAAGAAAACCCAGGAGAAGTAACTGCAATGCTCAGTAAGAAAAGAGCCCTCAAAAATTGAAATATTATCAGCAATATTTTTCCTACTCTCCATGTGTATCCTATACTTTAAGCAAATGAAACTATTTGGTGATATCAAACATACAGGTAGACGCTCTCTTGCCATGCCTTTGCTTATATTCTCTCAAAATGACACTGCAAGCATGACCTTCTCCATCTCTACTATAATTGTCCTAAGATCCTCAAAATTCATTATGAGTGACACTGTTTTTCCTAAATCATTTTTGGATTACTCTAAGTTTATATCCCATTCTGTGTAACTCACTGGATTGGTATTGGCACATTGGTAATGATATTGCCCTCACTCTTCCTAAATCCTAGTCACTTTGTAGTAGTTAATAAATCTCTCCAATTATAGAGCTCGTCTTCTGAGAACAGAGATTCTTATTCAATTTCATATCCTCAGTAATACCAATACACTTTTTGTAATTATTTATTCAATTATGATTTTTTTGGAGACTAAAAAGCAGGCAGATTTTATTTTATTTTTTATTTTTTATAATAATTTTTTATTATGTTAGTCACAATACAGTACATCCTTAGTTTTTGATGTAATGTTCCATGATTCATTATTCATTATTTGTGCATCATATTGCACGGTGCACTGGCTGTCATACGCAATCAATTATGAAATTTTAATATTGAATTTACCCCAAGATTGGTTCAGTCTCAGCTCTTGGAAGTAATATCTATTTTTTAATATAACACTAATACTAAATTATGATTTTACTACATTTACCTAATAAAGGAAGGCTTCTGGTTAATGATGGAAGGTTGTGTAGAGACATACTAGCTCTTACTGCCTACTAAAAAACTCATTATAATGTTTTATTATGCTATGAACAAATTAGCAAGGAATTTGGAAAGGAAATGTCAACAAAATCTTTTTTTCCTGAAGATACAATGCTGATGCACTAAAAAATAAAGCTTACCTAGTGGACCTGAGAAATTTAAGTCTTAAAACAGCAGAGGAAAAAGCCAAGAATCCCCAAGATGCAACACTCAATGACTGGTATGGATGAGTGCCTCTGGAAAAGAAGTGACAGTGGCCTTACAACAAGAGAATTAGTTGAAAAGTTATACATATAATCTCCATTAGATTCCCTGATTCTCTTCTTGACTTCATACTGCTGTATGAAAGTCTTCCCTATTCTGGACAGAAGACTGAAGGTTTATTCTTTGGAGAAATTCTTTGGCGTCTGTGACTTAGAGAAAACCAGATATATTTGAGGATAGATGTCCAAAGTGAAAACAAAGGGCTAAATTAAAAATATATACATTGAAATTTGAGTGCTCCAAGTCCATTGCATATCCATACCTGATAAATATGATTCAGAGTATTATAGTCTCCATAGGAAGAGTTTTCTACTAAAATAGAGCCAAATTCTCACCCAGGGGTAGGGGGAGAGGACAATTGAACAGGACACCCAACATCTGAATAATAAGATATCTAATAAAGGAAAATAGAAAAGGGTATGGGAATAAAACATCAAAGAACAAGAAAGAAAAACTAAAACTCAGAAATACATGAGTTTTCATATTGGAAAAGGTCATTGCATGGCCAATCCAAAGGCTGAAAATGCTCTTTTCAGTAACAAATACTGTCTATTTACAAAATATTTTTTAAAAGATTTCTGAATATAGCAATTTTGATGCTTTTAAAATATTGAAAGTAAAAAGTTTGTGGACCAAAGGCATAATTTTTAATTGACTACTTGGGTATTTGAATGTGAGCATAATAGTTTCACATATTCTGAGGGAGGAGAGTCAATAAGTACACTTTTATTTCAATTCAATTCAATTTTGATGAGCACATACAAGAATGACACTTTTCCACAAGGGAAAGATAGAATAGATTGCAGTTGTGATCAACTACATCAATTTTTATTCTCTTATGCTAAGATCAATTACCTTTTTTTTTCCTATTCAAATGAACATTGTCATAATTTGTCTTCTTTATTATCATAGAGGGAAAAAAGGGGGGGCAACTCAGTATCATATCCTCTAGCATTTCTTATATAATACCTTCTTGAATCTCATTTACATTCTTTATGAATATATTTATTGTACTGAAAGCCGATTACCTAATGTTTTCTAAGTTGTTCAAGGCAGTAAGCCAGGATTTTTCTAACTTATAAGCATATTGATTTTGACAGTTAAGAGAATTTGAGATTTCTGTATTAATTACTCTGTTTACATAAAAATGAGCTTTATGTCATTTGTGCATTCTTAGTATGCACATTTGCAAAATTATGGGGCAATTATATGAATTGCTAAAACAGTAAGAGATGCCTAATTTAATTTAACAAGATGCAACTATATCATTATTCATATATCATAAAAATAAGATATGTTAGACTTAGAAATTATAATAAACTGTTAGCTTTAAGAATGTGTGCAGTTCTTAATATGTATGCCTATCTGAAAATAATTACCTTATGAAATCTATAGTAGTTTATTTTTTGTTCTATGCATGTTGTATCATATTTTTCCTTAAATACAGAATACTGTGACAAGTCAGTGTTGAAAGCATTATATTACATTACACTGTGTACATTACAAATAAGGTATGTCAGGAAAGACATTTTGAGTTGATTCCATTCTTTTTAGGTATTTTAGAGAGAGAGAGTAAAAGAGCCTTTGAGAATAAATAATTTAGAAGGGACAAAGAAATTTGGCTATGTTAAGGCTTTCTAAAGAAATAATTAGTATGATGTATGCTAAGAAGTCCCCAATGGGGCTTAATCAGTTTATGTTAATGTTGCTTGAAGAATAATGATTTGGCCTAAGTCTGTTAACTCAAAAGTCTCTTTATGCCTTGGGTCTTCCATGAGTTTATTCTTCTTTTCCTTTGTCCAGCTCTATATCTCTTATAATATTGCATTAATATTAAAATTTTTAGCATTTCTTTTTTTAAAATTTTAGCATTTCTAAAATTTGGGTGGGGCTTCACAATTTAGCACACATATCAAATACATTCTGCACCAAGAACCTCATGACAATCCCTAGAAAGGTGTATAATTATTACTCCCATTGCATTATTAAGGGAATAAATGAGGGCCAGAGGCATAAAGTTGCACAGCAGATAAAAGGAAGACACACTTTTACACACAGATCTGTTAACATTGATTTCAGTAACATTCCCATGATTTCACAGTTGTCACTGTTTTTATTTTCCAGGTAAACAAGTCATTTAAGCATATCAAGGAGCTGTAGATGGGTTTGTTTCTTGTCCAATGGGGATTCAGAGTAACTTGAACCCTTGAGATAATGGAAATTTTGGAAACATTCTTTGTCTTTCTGGCTAGAATTAGCGAGGGTACTAGTTCCACATCTACTGACTGTATCTCTCCTGTACCCCGTTCCCCAAACATGGAGTAACTGAACATTAGTTTTACCCCAAAACACTTTATCGTACAATGTGATGACTTTTTGTAAGTCATATTTTACCACAGTTTGGCAGTTTCTTTCTTAAAGGCAACAAAATAGTTGTGTGTGTGTGTTTTATGTTTTCCTAGGACCGTTGCGAGTTTTTACTACAATTCTGTAAACCCTCCATGACTTATTTTTCCCAGCTCCTGGACAACCATCTGTGTTTTGCAGACTGTCTATGGTATTTACTTTTACAATGCTAAGTGTTTCTTTTTTTAGTTTCAATATGATACCAAATAAACAGGCAAATCTGTAAAATAATAGATGAACTTATTAGGTAAAAAGCAGTCAGTATTCATTCTATTATATTAGACTAGTTTTACAAGTTATTTCAAGTAAAAATTACTCATCAAGCAATAAATGTAGATATATATATATATAGATATATAATTACACTTTGTGACCTAGAAAAATAAATATTATTTCTAAAGAGAATTTTCCTAGCACTAAGTAGTAACTCAATGCCAAGTGAATTTAGATCAAATGTTGTATAATTCTCCAAAAGTATAGTATAACTCAAAATTTTGTGGCCATTGATCTTATTAAGTTAAAGAAGTGTTATTGGCTCATATGAGGAGATGCTACTCAGTGGCAGTAAGAAGCAAAATATATATAAGAAAAGTTCTTTTGAGTGTAAATACTTTGAAAATAATCCTCCCTTTGTTTTTGGAAATAGTATTAGTGGTCATTTTAGGTGATTTAAATCCTAATTTAAAGTTCCTTATTTATATCCATCTGAACCAAAAGTTTATTTTTCTCCCACTCTATAAACTATATGATTTTACTTATCAAAACTACTTTTGCTATATATGTCTACTGTAGCTGAGTTATGATACTGCTTGTTCAGTTAATGGTAGCATTCCAAGACATTCATCATTAACCAAACCAAAAACTACTGCATGAATATTTGCAATGAAATAGTTTTGGGGCAAACTGTAGTAATATATGTGATCTATATTTATCAGAGGAAAAGTATGAATTTTAAGAATGAGGAAAAAGTCCTTCAGCTGATTCCCTTCCAGTACCTTAATGCATTTTGTCTTGAATTTCAATAGCTTCTGAAGAGCAACTGATTCTGTCTACACACTCAGTGGTTTTACATCTACATGTTATGACAACTCCATTCTGGGATGATAAGATTCAGGACCAGAACTAAAGATATTAAAATGCAAATATCAAGCATGTCTTTGCACTAAAAGTAGTGGGGGTGGAGTTAAATGTTATTAATTATAAAATAAAATTTTCTAAACCTTAATAAACATTATACCCTCAAAACTGATTTTCTCCATTCGTGAGTGAAATAATATTAGCTTTATAAATTAATCTTCACAAAACTTCCAGCAAATATTAGTAGATTAGCAGTATGACATAGTACAAATTTGCAGATGCAACAGATCATCTTTGGTATTATCATGCTCACTAAATGAAATGAAGCATACGTGAGCTCTTAGTATTAGGAATATAGATGCCATTCACCCCTCCTCCCTTATGGTTTGAGAAGATATGACACAAATGTCACTAGTCAAATGAGAAGTGAAATACGACTCCATTAAGTATTTTGAAAACTGAGAGCCTCATATTGGAAATTTGTCACAGGGAATGAGGTGTGGAAAGCAATAGACAGTTTTGCAATGAAAATGCACAGTGAAAGTGGGGGACTAACCTTTGCTATGCAGTTGCAAAGCATTGAGCTCAATTAGTTCAGTAAAGGTAAAGCTCATGACAACTTTCTATGACATTGTGCCTGCTTTCTCTCAAGCTGGATGCAATTGAGAAACCATTTGGCCCTCACTGCACTAGAAACCATCTTATTCCACTCATTTTAGACTAAAGTTAACATTGTTCCTACCAGGGAACATGATGAAACTGTGTCCTTGATAACCTTGTTGAGATACCGAATCTACTATATTTTTGTAAACTCTGTGTCTACCACTGGAAATAATTCAAAGAATATCAATATGTCCTTGATATCACTGAATTGCTGCATGTACCCAGACTGAAACCCACATATTCACTCTGGGATCACACTGTATACTCACTTAGAATACAGCCTTAAGGAAACCGGTAGGAAAAAATTTACTGAAGACTGCTTACTATCTTCGGTAAGGTTTCATGATATCTCTAGTAGTGAGTTATAGGCCAGTGCGTTATATTTAATGACTCAGCCAATTCGAATGTGAAGTTCTATTTAACTGCAATGCAATGCATGTTAACTGATATATTTATTCCCCCTCCATTACTATGCTAGCCACCCTAACCTAAGCTAGAATCATCTCTGGATGAGTTAATTATAATAGCCCTTTTCTTAACTAATTCCAAATTTGTCCTACAATTCATTTCTTGAATTGAATCCTGTTAGAAATACTGATCTCATCATATCTTACCCCATCTTAAAATCTATCAAGGGTTTTCCAAATCTCTAAAGATAAAGGACAGAAACCTTAGCATCCCCCGCAGAGTCTTTAAATGACTGGCTCCTTTTTACATGCTCAGACTCATTCTTCTGTACTCTTTTACTATTTTCTTTGTTCTAGTCAAGACCTTTTTTTCAATTCCTTGAGGGCACCTGGATTCCTCTTGTAATAACTGCTTGGCACATGCTATTTTATATATCTAAAATAAATATAATTGCTTTTAAAAGCCAGTTAATTTACCTACTGAGTAGTACACAAAGATGCTTATGGGAAGATTGATGTTCATACAGATTAACTACCATATTGATAAAAGTTCTAGTCAAAGCCCTAGTCAAGGTAGCTGTATTTAAGACCAGTTGGTAATAAAAAATAATCAGATGGGTATACATGGAAAACCTAGTGTAAACTCAATTTCTTGTTTGAAAGTAGCATCTAAAGTTATTTTGCATTACTGATAAAAAAGTAAAATCATTACTTTACAATTTAGAAACAGAACTCTTTCTCTGTTAATTTCAATTATGATGGTTAAATTGTATTATTTATAAAAAGACTTAAAAATAGTACAATTTTGCTTTGATTTAGCTTTTAATATTTATATGTACAAACATTTAATGTGTATTGGACATTTGAGATTTTTTTCTACTTTAAAATACAGCTATTTTCATGGCATTTCTCTGAGTTCAGTAGTTCATTGAATATTTCAATTACGTTCTTAAATTGTCACCAAGAATAAATTACACTTATTAAATTCTCCTGCAACTAAAAGCAGAATGCTTAGAGATTGTTTCAACCTGCAAAGGATTTCTTCCTTATTATTAATTGTACTCTGACCTATACCATTGTGCTTTACCTTGAATTATTTGCTAATTAGATTATTACTTCCTACAGTCCTTTTTATACTTCTTTCCAGTTCTTTACTGTATTTTCCAAATAGAAGTCTAATTTGTGTGTGTGTGTGTGTGTCTGTGTGTGTGTGTTTGTATGTTTACTCTTACTGTTTCCCAGCATGGGTCATTTCTTTGTTAATCTTGAAGGCTTTTTTAATTGTTACATCTTCTCCTAGAATTTTGCCAGTTGTTTTCCTTTTAGATGTTCTTATTGATGGCAGAGCAGGTCAGATTTTCTAGTTCTTGGTCAAATCCTTCCTGTACACATGACCTGCTGGTTTTTAGTTGCTTTCAGTTTCTAGTCTGTTCCCTCAAAGTGCACCAAAGTTTCCTGTTGAATTTGGCCATATATTATCTCTCTAATGAGTCTGACATAATCTTGCCTAGCACAAATCTAGGCACGGAAAAGACGGCTAGTTTTTTTTTTTTTTTTAATATGAAGTATATTTTCTAGTAAGAAAATACTTAAAAGTGTTATCCAAAGAATTTGAGGAAAATGATTGAGGCTTCCATAAAATACTGACTTTTCTAAAAGAAACCAAGACATTATAAATCCTGACCAAGGAAGATACAAATGGTTTGAAAAATGTATTCCTCCCCAAAAAAATGATTCACATTTTTTTTACATGACAGATTCTATTGTTTGTCTACTCAGTAACCATCACTGAACTATACTCCTCTCTTTTTTGCTCATGGTTATCAAAGGGTCCATGTAACCCAGTGGTGAAGGTTAAAGAGTCCAAGCCAATTATGATGATCTGCTTTTTCCTGATGGTGATTGGCTGAAGAATGGGCATGTAGTACAGTGAGCACACTGCTCAGGTTGGCAGAGTAGACAGTAAATAGGCTTCTGATCTTATGACAGAGTCATTGGAACAATGTTCCTGAGGACATGTGTTAAGTACATTAATAACCCCTACTGATTAAGTCATTTTATTTGGGATTTTTCTGCTATTGTACCTAAAACCATCTAAATGGACACGGTATTTTAGGGAACACTATGATTGATTACAAATTTTGGTTAATAGTAGTAACTAGTTAATAGTAAAAGATTTTTTTATTCACTATTTCACCTTCTATGACAGGCATTTCACATACTGTGGCAGTAGCTATGAATGATTTTGAGTGAAACTAACACAGAGGACAGATTTAAGTTTTACTCATCAAAATCAGGAAGTTGACTGCTGAAGATTTCGTGTTTGAAGATCTTAAAAGGATACTCTTAGTGCTATGAGATCATAGTAAGATGATGGCATCTCTTCAGTCCTTCAAAGGTAGTGATACTCTCGTTTTGTCAAGCAGAATTGATTATATTAACTTTCAAGTACATTTAAGAAGTTAAATAAAGCTGCTTTCTTATAATCAGAAAACCTAAACACACATGTTGATGTTTTTTGTTTGCATTTTTTAAAAAAATCATATTATACAGGAAATTAAATATGATATTCTCTCCAGGATGATACTTTTATGGTGTTTTTTTAGGGGAAAAAAAGTGGGAAAGATGTATTCTAAGTGTATCTAAAGAAAGTCTAATTTTTCTTTTGAGTTACTGCAATTTTCATTAAATGCTCTTTAATATTAGAAGATAACATCCTATTATTTCCTAAAATAAAGTTAAGCAAAAATGTTTTCCTGTTAGCTTTAGCATAAAAAGCAGAAGACAATGTTTTGGCTTTAGACATTTAGCACAGGTTTGAGGGATACTTAATCACAAAATAAATAAATAAATAAATAAATAAATAAACCTCAAGGAACTACTTTAGAACTTAAGTTCTGTAGATAATATAAATATCTGACAAAAATATGAAATCTAAATATATACAGTATATTTTAAGTTCAAATGTTTATATAATTACTACTGATTAATATTGAATATGTATTTAGTTTTAATTTTACAAATATAAAAGTTTGTCTTAATATGTTTCTATAGAAATGGAAGGTTGAGGAATTGTATTTCACTTTTTCATTTAGTATCAATATAAATGTTTGGAGGTTTAAATTAATTTTATATTTCTGGTGACAATTCATAGAGAAATAGAAAGCTGATCTCAATGTACATATATATAGTTCATATATTTGTAGGGAAAAATAATGTGTTCATCTGCCTGATTTATAGAAATATTTGTTTTTATGGATATAATGTGCTATATGAAAACAGTGGTAGATACAAATCCATAAGAAACCCACAATATTTAACACATTTTACATTTGTTGAATCCAAAAAGCTAAATCATAATATGGATTTTGCAAGCATTTATGAACCTTCAAGTATGTAAAAAAAAATAGATGAACCCTAGAATAACAAAAGTACTATGGTATGATCTTAATTTTTAGAGAGGAATGGATTCCTGTGATTCCTTGATATGAATGTTAAAACATGATAAACACATAAGTGAAATAGTGGAGGTAGGAGAATATGAAAACTCTGTATGTACCCTAAATATGGACAAACCTGTAACCCAAAATATGACTGAGGGTCCTTGTGTGTTTCTCTGTCATCACAAAGTATCTGCTTTGAGGCCAGATTTAGCCGAAGCTTTTATTACAAGTAATACAAATCTAATTCTGAAACTATGACCAGCTAATGTGTGTTGTATTAAGTGTTTGTGGGAATGCAGAATGAAGGGTTATAAAATACCGAAGACAGCAAACTTTATCAAATATCCCCCACAGATATTGCTAATCCCTGTTTTCCTGCTCTCCCCCCTAGTTCTGAGTTTCCTTTTCCACCAGCACAGTAGCTCTCCAGCACTTTGTTCTCCCCTGCCCAAAGGAAAGGCATAGACATAATTAGGTCAAGGAGGTTACTAGGTACCTGGATCAAAGGGAGGCAGAACGAAGCGAACGGTGTTAGAAGGACAAAATAAGATTTCCCTGTGTGAAAAGATTAAAAGCAAAATAAAAAAAAAGTATGCTAACAAGCAAACAAAAGAGCATAATAGTCTCTCTAAATTATTTTCTAGAAGTAATTCATTTGGAAATGTTTTTCTGGAGAGATGCACTGAATATTATTTCAGGATATTTTAATTAAAAACAAGTGCTGGATATTTGTTGAACAAAGAGTAAAATTTTCATGTCTTCCTGCCCTTTTTCTTTCTTTGCTATGAGAGCTTGAACTAATATTTGGTCTTTCTTTCTTTTTTTTTTTTAAGATTTAATTATTTTATTCGGAGAGAGACCATGAGCAGGGGGGAGGGGCAGAGGGAGAGGAAGAGGGAGAATCCCAAGTGGACTCCTGGCTGAAAGCAGAACCTCATGAGGGGCTCAATCTCAGGACTCTGAGATCATGACCTGAGCTGAAATCAAGAGTATGACGCTCAACCCACTGAGCCATCCAGGAGCCCTGGTTTCTTTATTTTCCATGCAGCCCTAACAAACTGAAGTTGACTGACATTTTCCTTGATGAAGGAAGTGGTTAAAAATAATAGCTACAAGGGAGTTGCTAAATTTTTGTAGATCAATCAATTTTGAAATCAAAGTTACACTGGATTTCTTTAAGAGCGCTTTTCTCCACAGAGATTTAATTAATATGGCCAGTTAACTTTCTCTATGCATCCATAGAGCTTCTTTCCTTTTTCTCATGTTGTGACACTTATTAGCATCTATGTATCATATGATTACTTAGATATATTATTTATCTCCTTAAGGCATATAAACTAGTTGAAAATGACATAGATATCTGATTCATCTTGTGTAATCCAGGAGCTGGGCATCTAGAAGTCATTTAATAACAGCATTGAATAAATGTCTCTCAGTGAAAAAAATTCTTTCTAAATATTACAAACTAAATGTATCATCGAAAAACCAGAAATAATGTGATTTTACAGGAATGGTAACATTTATCAGCTAGACCCAATTTCTGTAGATATTTGAAGAGATTAGATCCTGAGGCTCACTTTTTTTTTTTTCAACTTATTTTCCATTGATAAGGAAAAACAAGATCTTCACCTTCAAAACGGTATATGCTTGTACTCCTAGAATACTACGCACTGGCCATATCTGTTACTGGAGGGAGGAATATATGTATTAATAAATAAAAAACAAAATGCCTAGTTATTTTATTATAAATAACAAATATTTGAGCTTTGAAGTTGAATAAACTCAATCATATTGAAGAAAGAGAGTCAGTTCAGTTCCACTATAGTTCACATTTTAGTTTGAAATGTTGCTTAATATGTTTGTATTTAGGAAGTAAGTAAATATTTTCCTATTGTTGCTTTCTCTCCTTGGTGAGTGTTTGCATTGATGTCAGTATAGACAAGTTTGAAAGACTTGAATTTTGTTATTGACCAAATCTCATCTATTTTAAAGCACTCCCTTCGACATAGATACACTCGTTCAAATCTGCCCCGTGATCACATTCACAATAGAGTGATTCACGAAATTCACTGACCACATTCGTAAAAGTATTACATAGAGATGACAGATGAGAAGGTAACATTAATGAATTATTCTCTTATAAAATTCTCTGAAACCATTTGTCCATTCATTCAGTTATTGAGTAGTGACTCTGTGACAAGCACTCTTCTAGGTACTAAGAACTAACTTCATGATTATGCTACAGCTATGTCTTGGTTTGATGCTCCTGTTCTTCTCCATTTACTTTCTCACCGGTAGTCTTTTCTACTAAGTCTCCAAATTCCCTGCTGTAAATTGCCACATAGAAAAACTCCCATGTGGCATCCCAACCAAAGGTTCATCACAAATCTATCATGAACTAGGTAAGTGATTTCCCAGGAGATACACAAAATTAAATTGTGAATCAGATCTCCTTGTATTAAATATGATTCACCTAGAAATCTTTTAGGTTACTATTTCAGCTCCTTAACTGCAGTTTATTAAAGCATAGTTTTAGTTTTTTTCTTTCCATCACTCCTGCTGAGGGTACATGAGCTTCCCTTTTTCCTCTTCTCTGTTTCCCTCCTCCTCCACCCTCTTTAACACATAATGGAGAATATTCTGAAAAAAAAAAAAACAAACAAAAACAAAAAACAGAGCTATCTAATTTCATTTCTTCTGGGTCATGCAGTACCTTTTTTGGGCCAAAATAAAATACTCTTATCTTTTAAACCCGGACTGTATTAAATTAGAAAGCACAAACACATTTCTTGGTATCAGTTTCAACACCTGCTTTATTGCTACTCACAAACCATGAGCATGAGGGCAGTGCCTTTGTACAGCCAGAGGATAAAGGCGCTATTTACGAAAACCATCTGATAAAAGCAGTATGACGGTTGGCAGAATATGGGAAGCCTACTAAGGAATATCTATTTTCCTTTGTCTAGTTTACTTTCTTATTATCTAATACTAGATGATCAGGTTTTACTTGTATTGATTAAAAATGATGCAGGTATTGGCTCCATTTCTACTCAATATGTTTTGTCTAAATCAATATATTTCCAGTTCCCAAAAGATACATTGTTTCTTTGAAGGATTAAACAACAGATGTGTATATAGGCATATAAGTGCATAGCTTATGGGCTAAATGTTTGTGTCCCCCCAAATCCATAGATTGAAGCATTAAACTCCAAAGTAATGTTATTTCAAGGTAAAACTTTTGGGAAGTATTTAGGTTTGGATGATATCATGAGGGTGATGTCCTCCTAATTAGATTAGTGACCTTATAAGAAGAAAAAGAGACCAGATCTCTCTATGCCTTGTAAAGATACAGGGAGAAAGTTGCTGTCTGAAAGCCAGGAAGAGAGCCTGCTCTAAGTACTGAGTGTGCCTCCACCTTGATCTTGGACTTGTTAGCTTGCAGAACTCAGAAATAAACGTCTGTTGTTTAAGTTATAGTATATATGGTATTTTGTTACATCGGATCAAGCTGAGCGAGATAGCCATGAAGGTTTTCTGCCATTATATTCTCCAGCTTCCCAAGGACATCTTACTTTTGGGGGGAAACAAGAAAAAAAAAGCAAAAAAAGGAGCTTATTGAGTCTCAGTGTTTTACATTTTTGGAGATAATTTCAATCAGTAGAGAAAATCTATGAGAAAGGCTTTTTAGAAGAACACAAATGTCTTCTTCATGCCTTTTAATAGACATCACACAAATATTTTTCATACTTTGCCTGTATAACAGACCCAGTTGGCATATAATTAAATGGTTGTTTTCATTCTCTAAGATAAGTGTTTCTCCAATGAATTAACTGCCGTTTAAAGATCAAAATATTTAATAAAAATGTAAATACACCTGGAAAAACATATGCTGATAAAGGCCATCTGCATTTCTCCATTAACTTTGCATATTGATAAATTTAAGAAACTTCTAAGGATATTTCCATTATTCATTTACAGACTCAGTTAAGTGTTACATTTTAATTATTTAACTTTATCAATTTTCTCTTCATAGTCTCTAAAATTTTTCATTTGAAAATATATATCTGTTTAACTCAGAGGTTCATCTATTTGTATAATTTTCAAAAATTTATTTAAATGTCTTCTAGGTACAAACAAATGCATAGAAATTTTTCTGAATAATATGTTTATCTTCTACATTAACAGCTACTTTGTCAATTTGGAATTTTGTGAACCATCATCCATATGAATAGAATTCAGTGATTCAGTTTATGTGGACTACTATTAATTTATTTATTGGCATGGGAAAGCAGCACATGAGAACCTTCCTTAATCAGTCTTAGTCTTACTATGGGTGGGACAAATAACACATTTAGTTAAGGGAAATGAATTTTCTCTGTAAACACTTCTTTCTTTTTTCAGTTTTTGCTGAATTCAGTATTTTGTACAGTAGGTGCCAGACCATGTGATAATTTATTTGAGGAAAAAAATAGACTATTTTATTAATCTTTGTTTTGACTCATTTATGTATATTGTATTGCCGAATTATCCAGATTTATGACACTCAAGATAGTAAGTGAAGTATTAAACATAGAATAGACCTGAGAACACTGGCCTTTGTAAAGTTCTTTCAGGGCAGGGTCTGCCCTTCTGTTTTTAGTATTAAGAAAACCTACCCATTAATGGGTATATAGACAACGTGAGAAAACAGTTGAAGTACCAGAACAGAAAACTATTAAATGCTTAGATTTGTCAATGCACCTCAACAATATGGAAGGAGCTATCACTAACAACATCGATCATGTGTTCAAAGCCCATATTTAATGAAATATGCACTAAAATACCAAACAAAAGTACTCCTGAATTTTCATAAAGTTAGAATTTTTTTGACAAGAAAATATGCATTTTAAAGGGAACCTTTATTAGGACCAAACCTTTGTGATAATTCTCTCTTCTATACATTCTATTTTATCCTCTGCATATGTTTCACATTGATATGCAAGTAATATTAGGTTTGTGTTTGTTTTATACCTGAATAAGAAATTGATCAATGTTTACCTGTTGATAATAAACATAAATACACTAATTGCTTCCTGACTTATATGTCCCCATGGGGAATGGATCAGTCCAAAGCTTTTGACTTGAATTAGTATGACAGTAGTCTCTCTCCCTCTCTCTCTCTCTTTAATTACAAAATACAAAAAGAATAATATGGTTAAATATTGATGATTTTGACAATGATTTTTCCCATTCCCTCATTAAGCAGAGGAAATTTTTATATTAATCGAAGTCTCTTTTTTACAGTTATGATGATGGCTACTATTTTATGCATTATTGTATCTTCTATTTGAAATATTGAGTTTATGTTTGTTAAGGAAATTTTGTGAGCAGATAAGTTTGAGATCTATGCAATCTTTTTCAATATGTCAGTTGTAAAATAGTTGTCAACTGGCTACCTAAATAGAAACAGAGGTATAAGTAAATACCAGAAATCAGAAATAATTGGCAGTAGCCACAAGAATAAATAATGCATTCATCTCTCACGGGAATGCCCAACCTAGACAGTTTTGTAATTCTGCTGTTTTTGTCTGTTTCTGCCATTCTCACTCTTGGCTTATCAGAAATAACTATATTATCAATTTGTCTTCTTTTAAATACCAGAAAAATACAAAAATATAGACACATAGTTAGAAAAGGCCCATTCAATCAAAGTCTTCCAATTGCTTAGAAATTAAATTAATTAGTTTTACACCCCTGAAGCTGTTTTTCTTAATTATTTTAGTTGTTACTAATATTTTTTTT
>NC_048220.1:129854420-129859941 GCF_002007445.2 Ailuropoda melanoleuca
CTATCTCTTGATAGTAGATATTCAGTAACTATTTGTTAATAAATGATGGATATGTGTATATATTTGCTTAATATAGATAGTGCTTTATAATAAATAAACACCATCTGCTTATAGCAAGAGAAAAATAGATGACACTAACATTTGGGACTAATTCTGCAGAAATCATGTGGCTTAGTTTTATGCAAGCCATTTTGATGCTGGCAAATACCTAAAGGGATAGTTTGGCTGGAGAGAGCAAAACAGGGAGATGGAAACAATGAAGGAGGGATGGATAGCAGAGTATGTGAAAAGAGTTGGAGTTATGTAATGGGAGATTCATTCATCAGATTAAGGATACAGACATATGGTGGGTCGCCTGGGTGGCACAGCGGTTAAGCGTCTGCCTTCGGCTCAGGGCGTGATCCCGGCGTTCTGGGATCGAGCCCCACATCAGGCTCCTCTGCTATGAGCCTGCTTCTTCCTCTCCCACTCCCCCTGCTTGTGTTCCCTCACTGGCTGTCTCTATCTCTGTCAAATAAATAAATAAAATCTTTTAAAAAAAATAAAAATAAATAAAAATAAAGTCTATTTAAAAAAAATGATACAGACATATGGTTAGTGACAAAATGGTCAAAGGAAATTTAACCATGAGCAAATTTAGTATTCAATTTGTCTTGTTTGTTTTCTGATGTGTAGCCTTCATCTATCTTCCCAGGTAGGTAAAGTTTGCTATGTATCAAATATGAATATTTTTATTTGTCTGTTTGCCTGGAAACTCTAAATAAATTGGGTTAATATAGAAAAATATTATGTGTCAGCTGTAAGAGGGAGCTCAGCAGTTGTTGTGCTTAACAAATTTGAGTGACCCTGAAAATCGGTCAGTCTGAGCATTAGTAAACACACTGCCAAGGCCAACCTGGGCCTCTCCAGAAAGTGAGATAAGAGAGTCAAGAAAAGTCTACTTAAACCCCAAGAACTGTGTGAATTCAGTTGACATTCAAGTTAAATATACATTGTAAAGAGAAGGATAAACATATTTAAAATGACTTGGTTGATTCCAGTAAATGGTATAATGAAGCCTGTGTTCATCTTAATGTTATGTGACTATCTTTTTCTAACTTTCGGTATCATATATGTAAAGTTTTAAAATGTGCATGGTTTTATTGGTTGTAATTAGAAGCTTTCTTATTTAGGCAACATTTCTATTCTCCCCACCCCCCAAAATTTACATAAATAACACAAATGGATTGCCTTGATTTTACTAAGCTTAAAACAAATACATTTCTGAATTTTGGCTTTTGTTTATCTATAATCAGTCTTAGGCTTTGAGCAGGAATGATTTGCACTTAACCATGCTGAAAAAGTTGTTTGACCATGCTAGTTATTTTTATATTTGGTTATATTAATATTAAGGGAATAATCAATGATTTGTTGATTTAATAGGACATCCTCACTAAGACTAAGACAGTGGTGTGATATGTGAACTGATGATCTGTTTAACTGGTGGGATAATCCAATACGATCCAAAAATTATTTCTGCACTTTTACCAATTTCTACTGTGTAATCAGAGAATTATGGCTATTTTAAACTCTTTTTAGTATAAGCTTGCATTTGTTGCCTGATTCAAACCTATGTTCATGTACACCATCCTAAGGGATCCAGTGAGGTGCCAAGAATGCCAAGGTCGTGGAAGATTGGGTACTGGATGATGATCTGGATAAGATCTGGAACCACGATCTTTTTTCTTAGGACAGTTTTTTATGGATATTGATGTAGGAGAACCATCACGCATTTATGTAGAAAAAGTTCATTTAAAAAGATACTGCTATGTTTTTAATTAAAAAATATATAAAATACACTAAAAAAAGATGGTATCTTTTTAAATCAAAAGGCTGGGTGGATGCCAGTATTTAATATGTGAAGTTCTATAGAAAAAAATAGTCAGCGACTTAACCAATGTTTATTATCATTTAATTGCTTTTATTAGGACTTCAGAACATCAGGACTCTTCCTAGGTGACAGTTTCAGTTGACTAAAGGCAAGCTGCATTCTGATTTCCAGTGTTGCCAGAGCACATTTAAGAGGATTATTACTGTAGAATGAGAGAATCCCCCCTGGCAGTAAATTACCTGCAAACAGGAAGATATTACCCATGTAATCTCTGCTTCAAAATGCCAATTTGTTTACTAAAGAAAGTAATTATGATGCCCAAATGGAGCAGACATCTTAAATCGTTTACAACAATGAAATTAACTATACTTAAAATGAATACCTGGCTATATATCATTCTTTTTATAGGTTTATATGGTCAGGCAAGACAACATGGTACATGTGTTGAATAAGGACAACTGGACTGAAAGTCTATGGTGTGAGTCCCAGCTCTTTTGGAACTCATTTGGCCTCAATTCATTCAGTTAAATTTCCAGTGATTTAGCCTCCTCCTTTGTAAAACATTGATATTTCTAACACTAATGATAAAAATCAAGAGAAATAATGCTAGTGAACCTGTTAGAAAATTAAGGAACATTACATAGATGATATCTGTTTGTTTTATTTAGGATTGTGAAGTATAGTGGGGAGATTTTTAAAAAAGTNAGAAAGTAATTATGATGCCCAAATGGAGCAGACATCTTAAATCGTTTACAACAATGAAATTAACTATACTTAAAATGAATACCTGGCTATATATCATTCTTTTTATAGGTTTATATGGTCAGGCAAGACAACATGGTACATGTGTTGAATAAGGACAACTGGACTGAAAGTCTATGGTGTGAGTCCCAGCTCTTTTGGAACTCATTTGGCCTCAATTCATTCAGTTAAATTTCCAGTGATTTAGCCTCCTCCTTTGTAAAACATTGATATTTCTAACATTAATGATAAAAATCAAGAGAAATAATGCTAGTGAACCTGTTTGAAAATTATGGAACATTACATAGATGATATCTGTTTGTTTTATTTAGGATTGTGAAGTATAGTGGGGAGATTTTTAAAAAAGTTTTTAAATACCTTTATATGCATCTATAAACATCTGTTTCTTTCTGTCTCTTAAAAAATATTTGTCCCCAATGTAATTCATCTGAAAGTGCTGCCTCAGGAGTTGGCTGTAACCAGGGCTACTAAATATGAAATAATACTTCTCAATTCTTTCACTATTCCTTCCTGCCTGACCAGCCATCTCATAGGTCCTGGGTATCCTTCAGAGAGCTTTGCTTAGTGCCAGGACTGAGAGCAGATAATCTATCCTGCAATCAGGAGTTCTCTTCTAACTGATATGTGCTTTCTGAAGTAGTCTGCTATCTTCTGTCCGAGTGTTCAAACATCCAGGATGTGGCAGATAGCAACTTCCCCAAACTACTGATTCAAAACTTTCTTTCCCACCACTGGTGGTAGTGCTAGCGGTAGTGGTATGCAGGAAGGGGGCAGGGGGGAGGATGGTTGCAGGATACTATTTCTTCCCTCTCAGCAAAGATTCCTTCAGTCCTTTGAGGATCCCCAGCTTTCTGGGTCTCTGGTGCTTGTGTAATGAAAAATTATTTCTTGCCTTATTTTGTCAAGCTCATTTCCACTTTTTCCTCACCTACTCTTTAGGAAATAACTGTAAAATGATCCAGGTTTGCCTTTGACAATCCAATAGCCACCACTCTGAATTCCTGAATATAGGAACATGGTCCACTCTCAAAGCTAAAGATTCGCATCAAGGGACAGCCCTTTTCAAGAATCGAATGTGAATTTCATCACTTCCCAAGGGGAGTTTGCTAGTTGGTCTCTCCTTTGTGTTAGTGGTCATGGGACAAAGGTTTCAGTATCTGAAACTTCCCACCATTCACATTTGTATTTCTTTGTAAATCACTTCCATCTCCATTCATGTAACCCATGTGCAATCTGTATACCAAAGTTCTAAGTATGTGCTGCATTTTTCCTCTCAGAAATAGCTGTAGTTTAAGTGTATGTCACTGAGGCAGGTCGGTCTTTAATAAATAAAATTTTCTATACATTTGGTGTAGAAAATTAGAAAATTTAGATAAGCAAAATTGATAAACCAAATACAGAAAATAATTTCAAGCTTTTGGAGTATATTCTTCTGAGACTTTCATTTTGCATATATGTGTATATTTTCTTACAATGATAATCAGTTCTGATAGTATCCACAATTTTGAAACTTGTCTTTGTGGTTAGTAATATATAATACCTATGTATTTACAAATATTAAACTCTTAAATAAGAAGATATCAATTTTAAAGGTTGAATAAATCCCACTGTTTGTATATACCATAAAATTTTTAACCATTCCCATAATGTGGGAACTTTAGGAACTATATAGTTTTTTGCTCCTGTAAGATCATGTATTTGTTCCTATAAGTAATAATTTTAAATATACAAAATTATAAGGCCATAGAGGTAAGTCTTAAGAGTAGTTAAATTAGGGTCTTTGGGCAGGTTTATTCACTCTCTGTAATTTTGTGGAAAATGTTTGTGTCTGTGCATAGGTAGTTTATTCCTAGAAAGGAATTCTATGTTTCATCAAATTTTAAAGATTTTAAAAGTCAATTATGTGGCTTTACTTTTCTAGAAAGAGCATCCACCTGATATAAGCAGTTAAGCATTATTGGGAAGACCATGATAGTGTAAGGCTTCTGATGACTGTAACAACTTGTATTCTGTGTCTTACATCTGTGTCTTACTACTCCAGAATCGTTGCACATACTCCATCTGTCATAATAAATGAGGACCTGTTTGATACCTAGCCTGGCAATATCACTACAGAATGTGGATTGAGTGGTTTGCGGGGCTGATTTTTAGTCTCTACTTTATGTTGAGTTATATCAGAATATACTTTGATCTATTCCTAGTCTTTTAATGCTTAGTAAATTGTTATTAGTTCTCACACTAGTTAGACTAACTCAACTAACTAGTTAGACAGTTTTCACATGTCTGTCTGTCCCTAGTTACAGTCCCATTTAGTACAATTCCCAGATGTCAGAAAGGAGAAGACATACACATTGTTCTGCTGCACAGCACATAAGTATTTCCCAAAGAACCCCACCTCCAGTGTCTCTGTTAATTTCAAATGGAGAAGCAGATGCCAAACTGATTCTCTTCGGTGACATCCTAGCCATTGATGGTATCCAGAACTTGATTTTATTTCCCAACTCTTGATAAAGAAGTCTGTGGGTGAGATTTACAACACTGCCTTCTAGCTTCTATTTTTTCTCTCATTGGTATTCTTTACAGGGCTCATAAACTCAGCAAGTCAGCAGGCTAATCCTGTCAGATTTCAACTTTTTCTTTTCTCTGTAATTCTATTGCTGCCAGAAAGCAACTTCTGCATTGTAGGTTTTATTTTTTCCCCTTCCTTTCCTTTTATTTTATTTTTTTCTCTTATAATTCTCTACATCAGTGTGTCTCCTAACACTTGACAACATATAAGAAGAAAAAAGGGTCAGAAGTATTAAAAGAAAAGAAGACAAGCAACTACTAACACAAACTACTGTGTAACAAAAGACTAGTAGACAAGAATGGATTCAATTTTATTGCCAG
>NC_048220.1:129861506-129866342 GCF_002007445.2 Ailuropoda melanoleuca
AGGGGAGTTTGCTAGTTGGTCTCTCCTTTGTGTTAGTGGTCATGGGACAAAGGTTTCAGTATCTGAAACTTCCCACCATTCACATTTGTATTTCTTTGTAAATCACTTCCATCTCCATTCATGTAACCCATGTGCAATCTGTATACCAAAGTTCTAAGTATGTGCTGCATTTTTCCTCTCAGAAATAGCTGTAGTTTAAGTGTATGTCACTGAGGCAGGTCGGTCTTTAATAAATAAAATTTTCTATACATTTGGTGTAGAAAATTAGAAAATTTAGATAAGCAAAATTGATAAACCAAATACAGAAAATAATTTCAAGCTTTTGGAGTATATTCTTCTGAGACTTTCATTTTGCATATATGTGTATATTTTCTTACAATGATAATCAGTTCTGATAGTATCCACAATTTTGAAACTTGTCTTTGTGGTTAGTAATATATAATACCTATGCATTTACAAATATTAAACTCTTAAATAAGAAGATATCAATTTTAAAGGTTGAATAAATCCCACTGTTTGTATATACCATAAAATTTTTAACCATTCCCATAATGTGGGAACTTTAGGAACTATATAGTTTTTTGCTCCTGTAAGATCATGTATTTGTTCCTATAAGTAATAATTTTAAATATACAAAATTATAAGGCCATAGAGGTAAGTCTTAAGAGTAGTTAAATTAGGGTCTTTGGGCAGGTTTATTCACTCTCTGTAATTTTGTGGAAAATGTTTGTGTCTGTGCATAGGTAGTTTATTCCTAGAAAGGAATTCTATGTTTCATCAAATTTTAAAGATTTTAAAAGTCAATTATGTGGCTTTACTTTTCTAGAAAGAGCATCCACCTGATATAAGCAGTTAAGCATTATTGGGAAGACCATGATAGTGTAAGGCTTCTGATGACTGTAACAACTTGTATTCTGTGTCTTACATCTGTGTCTTACTACTCCAGAATCGTTGCACATACTCCATCTGTCATAATAAATGAGGACCTGTTTGATACCTAGCCTGGCAATATCACTACAGAATGTGGATTGAGTGGTTTGCGGGGCTGATTTTTAGTCTCTACTTTATGTTGAGTTATATCAGAATATACTTTGATCTATTCCTAGTCTTTTAATGCTTAGTAAATTGTTATTAGTTCTCACACTAGTTAGACTAACTCAACTAACTAGTTAGACAGTTTTCACATGTCTGTCTGTCCCTAGTTACAGTCCCATTTAGTACAATTCCCAGATGTCAGAAAGGAGAAGACATACACATTGTTCTGCTGCACAGCACATAAGTATTTCCCAAAGAACCCCACCTCCAGTGTCTCTGTTAATTTCAAATGGAGAAGCAGATGCCAAACTGATTCTCTTCGGTGACATCCTAGCCATTGATGGTATCCAGAACTTGATTTTATTTCCCAACTCTTGATAAAGAAGTCTGTGGGTGAGATTTACAACACTGCCTTCTAGCTTCTATTTTTTCTCTCATTGGTATTCTTTACAGGGCTCATAAACTCAGCAAGTCAGCAGGCTAATCCTGTCAGATTTCAACTTTTTCTTTTCTCTGTAATTCTATTGCTGCCAGAAAGCAACTTCTGCATTGTAGGTTTTATTTTTTCCCCTTCCTTTCCTTTTATTTTATTTTTTTCTCTTATAATTCTCTACATCAGTGTGTCTCCTAACACTTGACAACATATAAGAAGAAAAAAGGGTCAGAAGTATTAAAAGAAAAGAAGACAAGCAACTACTAACACAAACTACTGTGTAACAAAAGACTAGTAGACAAGAATGGATTCAATTTTATTGCCAGAAAACGCTAGGTATAAAATAATGCAGCTTTCTGAAAACTTAAAGGGAAAGCTAGATAATACAGGGGAAAAATCTGCTGGATTTCCAAGTACAGGAACATGGCTAAAAATACGACCCCAAACAACACCCAGGGCTTTAAATAGCAAATATTTTGATGAATTTGATTTTAAAATATGTGTTACTTGGTAAGTTGGAAAGTAAATAGGGACATCAAAAATCAAATTTGTTATAGTGGTGAGATAAAATATACCGTTTCATTCAGAGTATTCNGATAAAATATACTGTTTCATTCAGAGTATTCTTCCTTTCTTTCCCAAGTGAAATGTTTGCTGAATTATTTTCTTTCCAATTATTACTATCTAGGTCATTGAATCTGGTAGTAAGGAAAGCTGTTATTTGTCAAAAATAGTCTAGAGCATTTCATTTCTACCATATGAGTATAAATCGTAAAATTCTAAATTGAGCATAATTTTGAAAATAACTAATGCACATTAAATAACTGGAAAGATCCTTGCCCTTGTGGAATATATATTAC
Organism: Ailuropoda melanoleuca; assembly: GCF_002007445.2. NCBI lineage: Eukaryota > Metazoa > Chordata > Mammalia > Carnivora > Ursidae > Ailuropoda > Ailuropoda melanoleuca. Next base: position 129,863,835 of record NC_048220.1, read on the forward strand.
TAAGTGATTATAATAGACTTCTATTGGGGAAATGTCTTAAAATAATATTTGATATGAATATATTAAAAGCCATTGCTAGTATTCTAATTTTTATAATGATGGTGCAACATTGAGTTTTGTAATATGTGTAAATTGGTAAGACATATATATGCAGCCTTGAAGACTTGCATTTTACAAGGTATGATGGCGGGGCACCTGGGTGGATCAGTCATTTAAGCATCTGCCTTTGGCTCGGGTCATGATCCCAGGGTCCTGAGATCAAGCCCTGCATTGGGCTCTACATTGGGCTCCTGCTCAGCAGAGAAACTGCTTCTCCCTCCTCTACTGCTTCCCCTGCTTGTGCTCTCTCTCTCTCTCTCTCTCTGTCAAATGGATAAATAAAATCTAAAAAAAATAAAATAAAATATGATGGCATCCCATTATTAACTAATCAATTTTAAAATGGCATATGATATACCATTTTGAAATATTATAGTTTTTGATTCAACTCCCTTTGTCCTCGAATGAGAATTAGGCTTGAGCCAATGTGATCAAACACCTATTTTTATTTCATTCCTGCTAAACCAATTTGCTATTTTTAAAAAACCCTATAGGCTAAGCTATTCCAGCTGAGTTCATTGGCTTGACAGGGCCAACATCTTTGCTTCACTTGTCCCTGTCCACCAATGCTCAAAGCATGACTTCAGCTTACCCTATTTCTCGTTTTTTTTCTGGCCTTTATTTATTTCTATCTTTGTTATTTTGTATTTTTCTTCATTAAAAAAAAATCACAGTTTAATTTAGGAAGCTCTTATATTATAGAATATTCTTAATATTTCTACCCAGTTTTACTGCCACTGAGGTTTTACAACTACTTGGAGGTAATATACCTCTGTGTAAGCACATGAAAATGGTTGAAGTTAAAAAATTGCTCTATAAAGCCAGGCTCTTGTCTAAATTCCTTATCTTGAGCTTCATATTAAAAACTTGTTTAGCATGTACCTCAGGTAAAACCTCTTATGAGAGTATGGACCTTAGAACCCACGACTCGCTCTGTGAAAACCCAATCCTCTGTCTAGATGATCTCACCATTACCTACAAATGTAAAACCTAAAGCAACTTAAGTTGATAATTCAATAATAATAAATTAGATTAAAGTTAGATTTAACTTCAGTTCATAACACTGTGACTGTCTTGACTGGATCCTTAGCCACTTGCCTGTCTGCATTTTGATTTTAAACTTACTACTGCTGTGAATGATTATCAGTAATTGTACACACAAAAGTGGGAGGTTATCAAGCAATATTTGACAGATAAAAATTAATTTAATTTTTTCTCCAACTTTTTTTAATAAATAAGGTCACATTATGTAATGATATTCAGTTAAACATTGGATAAACCCTGCAAGGGAGCTTTGATATTGAATAAAAATGTACAACTGAACTACCTTATGATACTCAAATTTAAAAGAGAAAAGTAACCCCTTCTGCATTCCTTCAAAATTTTATTCTACTCTTGAGTTTACTTCCTAGCACATTGCTAACTGTGCAGTTCTAATATGACATACATTTCAATAAAAGTAATGGAACTACCGTTATGTAAAAATACAAAAAGGTCAAACTCTTTTCTTTTAAAAGATTTTATTTATTTATTTGAGAGGGGAGAAAGAGAGCACACAAGCAGGGGGAAGGGGGAGAGGGAGAGGAAGGAACAGAATCCCTGCTGAGCAGGGAGCCGATGTGGGGCTCGATCCCAGGACCCTGGGATCATGACCTGAGCCAAAGGCGGACACTTAACCGACTGAGCCACCCAGGCATCACTTTACACTTTTTTCAAAGATTTTATTTATTCTAAGAGAGAGTGTGGGGGCAGCAGCAGGACAGGGGCCAGCAGACTCCATGCTGAGTGTGGAGCCCAACATGGGACTCAGTCTCAGGACCCTGTGATCATGACCTCAGCTGAAACCATGTTGGATGCTTAACCGACTGAGCCACCCAGATGCCCTATGGTCAAAGTCATTAAAAAAAGAAAAAAAAAAATGTCGTAACTTCTATAANCTTTAAGAACAGTATTTATCAATAAAAATTTTTGTTCAGTTAATAAATTTAAGTTTTTTGTGATACCTGCAATTTATATAATTTCTTAAATAGAAAAAAGTCAAAATCCTAGTAAATCAAATATCTGGAATCATAGAATTCACTATTTTCTATATTTTCATCCATTGTTGAAATTATGATTTTAAACTGAGTTAACTAAGTAGTTCAATTTATTTAAACTAAATTAATTGAGAACTTATATTGTATGAATGTGTGTATATGCTAATTGTACCCTATATTAAATTTAAAAAGAGCCTTTGATTTTAGGAGTTTCACAGTCTAGACCTGTGTACACACTCATTTATTTGTTCATTAGTTAATTTTTAAATGAGCTCCTGGGTCACAAATTCTTTAAAGATTAGCCGGACTAGGTTTATATGGATTCTCAAACAGTGACATGCAAATGAAAATGCAAAATTTTAGGAATGCAAAG
>NC_048220.1:129873967-129881574 GCF_002007445.2 Ailuropoda melanoleuca
AAAAAAAATCACAGTTTAATTTAGGAAGCTCTTATATTATAGAATATTCTTAATATTTCTACCCAGTTTTACTGCCACTGAGGTTTTACAACTACTTGGAGGTAATATACCACTGTGTAAGCACATGAAAACGGTTGAAGTTAAAAAATTGCTCTATAAAGCCAGGCTCTTGTCTAAATTCCTTATCTTGAGCTTCATATTAAAAACTTGTTTAGCATGTACCTCAGGTAAAACCTCTTATGAGAGTATGGACCTTAGAACCCACGACTCGCTCTGTGAAAACCCAATCCTCTGTCTAGATGATCTCACCATTACCTACAAATGTAAAACCTAAAGCAACTTAAGTTGATAATTCAATAATAATAAATTAGATTAAAGTTAGATTTAACTTCAGTTCATAACACTGTGACTGTCTTGACTGGATCCTTAGCCACTTGCCTGTCTGCATTTTGATTTTAAACTTACTACTGCTGTGAATGATTATCAGTAATTGTACACACAAAAGTGGGAGGTTATCAAGCAATATTTGACAGATAAAAATTAATTTAATTTTTTCTCCAACTTTTTTTAATAAATAAGGTCACATTATGTAATGATATTCAGTTAAACATTGGATAAACCCTGCAAGGGAGCTTTGATATTGAATAAAAATGTACAACTGAACTACCTTATGATACTCAAATTTAAAAGAGAAAAGTAACCCCTTCTGCATTCCTTCAAAATTTTATTCTACTCTTGAGTTTACTTCCTGGCACATTGCTAACTGTGCAGTTCTAATATGACATACATTTCAATAAAAGTAATGGAACTACCGTTATGTAAAAATACAAAAAGGTCAAACTCTTTTCTTTTAAAAGATTTTATTTATTTATTTGAGACAGAGAAAGAGAGCACACGAGCAGGGGGAAGGGGGAGAGGGAGAGGAAGGAACAGAATCCCTGCTGAGCAGGGAGCCGTTGTGGGGCTCGATCCCAGGACCCTGGGATCATGACCTGAGCCAAAGGCGGACACTTAACCGACTGAGCCACCCAGGCATCACTTTACACTTTTTTCAAAGATTTTATTTATTCTAAGAGAGAGTGTGGGGGCAGCAGCAGGACAGGGGCCAGCAGACTCCATGCTGAGTGTGGAGCCCAACATGGGACTCAGTCTCAGGACCCTGTGATCATGACCTCAGCTGAAACCATGTTGGATGCTTAACCGACTGAGCCACCCAGATGCCCTATGGTCAAAGTCATTAAAAAAAGAAAAAAAAAAATGTCGTAACTTCTATAATCTTTAAGAACAGTATTTATCAATAAAAATTTTTGTTCAGTTAATAAATTTAAGTTTTTTGTGATACCTGCAATTTATATAATTTCTTAAATAGAATAAAGTCAAAATCCTAGTAAATCAAATATCTGGAATCATAGAATTCACTATTTTCTATATTTTCATCCATTGTTTGTTCAGTTAATAAATTTAAGTTTTTTGTGATACCTGCAATTTATATAATTTCTTAAATAGAAAAAAGTCAAAATCCTAGTAAATCAAATATCTGGAATCATAGAATTCACTATTTTCTATATTTTCATCCATTGTTGAAATTATGATTTTAAACTGAGTTAACTAAGTAGTTCAATTTATTTAAACTAAATTAATTGAGAGCTTATATTGTATGAATGTGTGTATATGCTAATTGTACCCTATATTAAATTTAAAAAGAGCCTTTGATTTTAGGAGTTTCACAGTCTAGACCTGTGTACACACTCATTTATTTGTTCATTAGTTAATTTTTAAATGAGCTCCTGGGTCACAAATTCTTTAAAGATTAGCCGGACTAGGTTTATATGGATTCTCAAACAGTGACATGCAAATGAAAATGCAAAATTTTAGGAATGCAAAGCACATATTTGGTGATGAGCAATTCATCAATCTTATCGGGTGTAGTAGGAGCAGAGAGAGGTAAAGAGAGAAAGACTTTTGAGAAATGTCTTGAGTGTCAGGCTAACACATTATATTGATGTCATATTGAACAGGAGAGAAGGGAATTGAAATTATGTGGAAAAATCAAATGCACTGAGTAAAATGTAACTTAATAATTTGAAACCATAGGAGTAAGTCTATAAACAGAATTCAAGTGTGAATAAGACATATATAAATGGAGAAAAAAGAAATTATAATTTCAGATTGATAGAAATTCAGATATAATATGCTTTACACCATGAACAAGAGATACCATTCTTTTAATCTGGCAGTGCGTCCACACGACAGTCCCATATAGAGGAGAGAAAGGCATTTATTGAGTGTCTGCTATTTGCCAGACTCTATGCTGACTCTTCTTCCTACATCGACATCACTGACATGTATGCCCAGGGTACCATCCTGTTACTACTGAATTCTGTGTCACTGATGAGCACCTAGCATAATGGACATCTCATCTATATCTGTTAAGTAAGTAGATTAATTCAGTCCACATACTGTCCTGCTAGGTTGATACCATTAGCACCAGTTTACAGATAGGACAACTAAAACTGAGTACACAGCATAAAAGAGCTTGCAAATTCCAGATTAATGATTTGATTCCAAACATCCCTGCTTTCAAGTATAAAATTCTGTCTCTTCATGGTTTTATGTGCATGGAAAAATATATATACATGACCAATCATTTATTTTTATTTAGTCTATTCTTACACTATAGAGTTACAAGAAAAAAATAATACATTTTTGAGTTGAAGCTTTAAATAGTAAGCAGAACCTAAGTCAAAATGAAAGCCTTTTTATTCTAATCAAATTAGTGTTGCACTGACTTGGTTCAGCAGACAAAACAACTTCCCACACACAAAATAAATGAAACAGAATACATGATTTCAGGAAATTGACAGTAACCTCTTTGCCATCCCTAATGTTTCAGAGAGAGGTTGTCACTCTCTCTCCTCTGATTCCGAAGCTCTCAGGCTTAAAGGAAGCTTGTGAGGGTTATTTCAACAAAATGACCAGAGCCAGAGCTAAGGGCAGTCAGGTGAGATTGTCCAGCTCCTCACTCTTTCAGAGCTGTAGTCGTTTCTGCTGCCCGTAATGTTGGTGGCAGACTAGACCGCACTGTACAAAGAGCCTTCTCCACAACAACAGCTTTCAGATTTTGTCCCTTGCCACAGAGCTCTCTAGGCATCAGCTTCAGCTTTGGTTATTGGAAGATGAAACAGCCTAAAGCAGAGCCAAATCTCCGAAGGCAGAGAGCTCAACCCAAGTACATGACCTCCACCTCAGCAAAGCTGCAAGCAGTGCCAGTGCTCACAGTAATACGAATGGTGTTGCTACTACACACGATGATGATCAGCCATCATGTGCCCCGAATAATGTGCAGGTTGTAAATGAACAATAATAGCGTTGGGGCGCCTGGGTGGCTCTGTCCTTTAAGCATCTGACTCTTGATTTTGGCTCAGGTCGTGATCTCAGGGTCATGGGATGGAGCCCTGTGTTAGGCTCCACACTCAGCAGGGAATCAACTTGAGTTTCTCTCCCTCTGCCCTTCCCCTAACTTGTGCACTCTCTCTCTCTCTTAAATAAATAAATAAATCTTAGGAAAAAAATAATAGCATTAAATATTTATCCAGTACTGAACATGGTTGTGGTAGCCACAACCTCTTTTATCCTATGGAAATGAATCCAAGGTAGATATGAAACTCACTTTATAAATGAGGGAATTCCATCTGAAACTGGTTTTCTGTATTATTCCAAGTAAGATAACTAGCAAGTGGAAGTGGGAAACTCAACTCCAGCTTTCCTCAATTCGGTACTTTGTTGTTGTTGTTGTTTCCTTCCCAGTCACTTCGAGGTGATCTGAATTATACACACTCTACTTTGTAGTGAGTAACATTTCAAAGAATCATTAAGACATAAAACTCCCCTGCTTTAAGGGGTTTGACTTTCCACTGACCTTTTCCGGCAGGTTGTACTATACATGAATAGATCCCTGTAAAAAGAGCTCATTGTGGGCAATTGACCCCTGAACGACGTTCGACTATCAAGCAATGTCAAGGGCCCCTAGAGTGAGTGCCATGTTTCATGTTCAACTTTCCTGTGATGCACCAATTCCCAGGTTGAAATTTCCTACACGAGATATTTTTAGAATGTTTGAAGTATTATTTTTATATTGCTAAAACCTAGAATCTATTAACTGAGGATTGCATTCACATACTTTTGTGTGGAAAGTGACATATCTGTGACATTTTTAACAGTAATTTAGGTGGTTTTCTCTCTCAAAGTATGTGGCTCTAATGAGAGGAACAGTTTGGCTTAAATTTGGACTACAATGAACCAATTACTGAGGTAGATTTGAGGGTAATCTGGGGAGAAAATAAACTTGTAATTTTAGAAATTCTTTAGAAATTACGTAAATAAACTTAAAGATGAAAATGATACCCTTTTCAAAAGTGAAATAAAAGGGATTTGGTGAACCAGAAACAGTTGAGATTGATGTTGATCTAGAGTAAATTTCTAGAATGTCAAATTTTTTAAAGTATGCGTAAAACCTTAAGATACAAGGTGGTAACCATTAAAGCCAGTGTTGGTGTCAGAAGAACATTATGGCAAAGAGTTCCCTTCTCCTTTTTGATAGAACTAGTAGGCTACACAATCTCGAATTTCCGATGGTTATGTGTAGTGCATCTTGATCTCAGTAAACCTTTGACAAAGTTTCTTCTAATATTCTCTTTTGAAATATGGAGAAATGTGAATTTACAATTAGGTGATTTTAGTTTGTTGAGCAAGCATACTCAAATAGAACCAATTTATGAAATTACAGTCATCAATCAAAGGTTAATAAATAAAATATCTTTAATAGATTCACGTTTATTAATGTTAAATAATACATTTAACATTTTCATTAGCAGCTTACATGAACATAGCAGTATAGCTTTAAGAATCTGTAGCTGAGACAAATCTGGTTAGGACTCTGGTGCCTTGGATTTTAGAATTGTGATGCAGAGAATTTCTCCATTTTAGAATGATCTAGACTGTTTAACAAGGCATAAGAGATCTTTCCACATTAAATTTCAAGAGGACCAACTTGACAATTGCATGACAGGGAAAGGACTAGCTTCACAGCACTTCCTGTGAAAAAGTACCAAAGGTACAGGATTAATTGACTGCAAGCTCAGTGTGAGCCAAGAGCATGATATGAATACAAAAAAAAAAAAAAAAGTCATTTGAGCTTCATTAATGAACAAATCATTGTTGGGATAGGAATGCCATGGACCTTTTTACAATGTCAAGACATTAGTGCTAGCATGTGCTATTAAGTTCAACATTCTGTCTTATTTTAAAATTAGCAAATTTAAAAATCAAAATTAGTAAGGACACTGGCAATTTTGAAATCTATGTCAATTAGAGAAATGAGTCATCTTGGGAAAGATCATATTAAAGAGTTTTGATAACTTATCTAAATGACTCTCAGACTAGGTAGTGAGGAAAAGATAAAGAGAATTTTGATTCGGATGATACACTCACACATACACATGCATGTCTATTCGAGGAAGGTGGAGCTAGCACATTGCCTTGTGAACTGGTTGTCACTGGAAATATCTACAAAGATCAGTGATCTTAATGATACATCTTACATTGGTGTATTTTATGCCAAAATCAAAATAACCTTGGGAAATACATATTGCTTTTTATGCTTTTCTTTTCTTTTTTATTGAGTTATATTTAACAAATAAAATCATAATACATTTAATGTGCACAGTATGATGATTTATATGCATATACTTTGTGAAAGGATTCTCACCATTAAATTAATTAACATATCCATCACCTCACATATTTGCCTTTTCTTGCGGGTAGGAATACTTCGACTCTCTTAGCAAATTTCAGTTATACAATACATAATTACCAATTATAGTCATCATGTTACACATTAGATCTTCAGACTTTTTATCTTGTAACTGAGAGTTTGTACCCTTTTACCAAAACTTCCCTATTTCTCCCACCCTCCAGCCCCTGACGACCACCAATGTACTCTATGTTTCTATGAGTTTAGCTTGTTTTTAGAGTCTACATATAAGTGATGCCTTACAGTTATTTGTTATTCTCTGTATAGCTTATTTCACTTACCATCATGTCCACCAAGTTCACCATGTTCTCACAAATGGCAGTATTTCCTTCTTTTTAAAGGCTCATTACTACTCCATTCTATGTAAATATCACATTTTCCTTACCTGTTTGTCCATTAGTGGATTCTTAAGTTGTTTCCATTTCTTGGCTATTGTGGATGGTGCTACTATGAATATGGGAATATAGATATCTCTTTGAGATAATGATTTCATTTCTTTGGATATTTACCCAGAAGGGGGATAGCTGGATCACATAGTAGTTCTAATTTAGTGGTTTTTAATTTCTTGAGGAGACTGTACTGTTTCTCATAATGGCTGTAGCAGTATACGTTCCCATCAACAGCGTACAAGGGTTTCCTTTTCTTCACATCCTTACCAGCACTTGTTATCTCCTTTTTGATGATAGACATCCTAAAATGGTGTGAGGTGATATTTCACCCTGGCTTTGATTTTAATCATTTTCCTAATGGTTAGTGATATTGAGCACATTTTCATGTACCTGTTGACTATTTGTATATCTTCTTTGGAAAAATGTCTATTAAGATCATTCACCCTTTTTAAAATTGGGTTGTTTTTTGCTCTTGAGTTGTACAAATTCCTTGTATATTATTTGTATTAGCCCCTTATCAAAGAGGCAGTTTGCCAATATTTTTTTTCCATCAAGAATGTTGCCTCTTCTTTCACTGATGGTTTTCTTTGTTATGCAGAGTTTAGTTTGATGTGGTCCCACTTGTTTATTTTTTTTTTTACTTTTGTTGCTTTTGCCAATTTATGGTGTCAAATCCAAAAAAATTGTTGCCAAAACCAATGTGAGGGAGCTTACTACCTATGTTTGGGTTTTGTTGTTGTTGTTGTTGGGATTTTTACCATGTCAGATCTTGTGTTCAAACTTGAATCCATTTGGTATATGGTATGAGGGACGGGTCCAGTTTTGTTCCTTTGTGTGTGGATATCTGGTTTTTTTTGAACACTATTTATTGAAGATACTCTCCTTTTGATGTATATTCTTGGTGTCTTTGCCAAAAAGTAACTGTATATGCACAGGTTTATTTCTGGGCTCTCTATTCTGGTCCTTGATTTATGTGTCTGTTTTTATGCCAATACCATTCTTAATGTTCGTGAGAGCTTTGTAATGAAATCAGGAAGCTTGATGTCAGTTTTGTTTTTTTTCAACATTGGTTTGGCTATTTGGGGATTTTCTGTGGTTCTATAAGAATTTTAGGATTATATTTTTCTATTTCTGTGAAACATGTCATTGGGATTTTGATAGCAATTGTATTGACTTTGTAGATTTCTTTGGATAGTATGGACAATTTAACAATATTAATTTTATCCAATCCATGAGCATGGAATATCTTTCAATTTATTTGTGTCTTCTTCAATTTTTTTTTCCATCAGTGTTTTATGGGTTTCAGTGCAGATGTCTTTCACCTTCTTTGTTGAATTTATTCCTGAGTATTGTATTGTTTTTGATGCTATTGTAAACACAACTGATTTTTCTTTTTTTTTTTTATT
>NC_048220.1:129881772-129887330 GCF_002007445.2 Ailuropoda melanoleuca
TCCTAGTTCTTATGTTCCATAGATGAGAGAAATCATATGATAATTGTCTTTCTCTGCTTGACTTATTTCACTTAGCATTATCTCCTCCAGTGCCGTCCATGTTGCAGCAAATGTTGAGAATTCGTTCTTTCTGATAGCTGAGTAATATTCCATTGTATATATGGACCACAGCTTCTTAATCCAGTCATCTGTTGAAGGGCATCTCGGCTCCTTCCATGATTTGGCTATTGTGGACAATGCAGCTATGAACATTGGGGTGCATATGGCCCTTCTCTTTACTACGTCTGTATCTTTGGGGTAAACACCCAGTAGTGCAATGGCTGGGTCATAGGGTAGTTCAATTTTTAACTTTTTAAGGGACCTCCACACTGTTTTCCAGAGTGGCTGTACCAACTTGCATTCCCACCAACAATGTAGGAGGGATCCCCTTTCTCCACATCCTCTCCAACAATTGCATAACTGATTTTTCTTATGTTGATTTTGTATCCTGTAACTTTACTGAATTTGTTTATTAGTTCTAATAGATTTTGATGGAGTTTCTGGGTTTCTATATAGAATATTATTTCATCTGCAAACAGAGACAGTTTTACTCATTCCCTTCCAATTTGAATGCCCTTTATTTCTTTTTCTTAACTGACTGTCTGGCTAGGACTTTTAGTACTATGTTGACTAAAAGTGGCAAGAGTGAACATCCTTAACTTTCTCATTGGTTGAATTTGAACGTCATGTGTTTAAGTTTGCTGGTCCTTTCTTCTACTTGATATAGTCCAATGTTGAATCCCTCTATTGAATTTTTCAGTTCTTAAGCTTTGACTTTGGTTTGGTACTTTTAAAATATTTTCTATCTCTTTGTTTGAAGTCTCACTTCACACACGCATTAGTTTCCTGACCTTGGTGAATATCTTTCTGAGTGTTGCTCAGAATTCCCTATTGGGTAGAAACATATCTCCATTTCATAAAGATGGGTTTCTCGAGATTTATCTTATTCTTTTGTTTGAAATATATTCTTTTGTTTCTTCATTTTCCTTAACTCTTTGTGTTGGTTTCTGTGGATTGGAGAAAACAGCCAACTCTCCTAGTCTTACTACACTAGTTTTGTGTAAAAGATGGCCATCATTAATCATCCCAATCCAAGCTCTCAGTTGCCTCTCAAACCTTTTGTGATTGTCCACACCACCATCTCACCATCTTTGTACTTAGTGACTCGAAATAGTTGAGTATGAGTAAAGCATCCCAGATGGGAGGATCACAGTAGCACCTAGATGCAGGCTTATTAGAAGCCAGGCTCCTGGTCAACAACGGGCGATGGATGCACTCAAACTTGTGCAGGAAAGACTGGGAAAGACTGAGACAGTGTTTTGCTGAGCCCTGCTGTGATAGCAGCAATGAATGCTTGCATACCTGTTAACAACTACTTTTTTTGTTTACCTAGTATTTTGGGACTCGTGAGTGAAAGCCACATTGGCTGTCAGAGTTAAGTGATCAAGGGGCCCATCCCTCAGTTAGCAGCTTTAAAAGTTGGGGTGGTAGATGTCTGCCTCAAACTCTTCCATGTCGTGGAGAAACTGGGAGTTAAAGGTTTCCTCCTGAATATAGAGAGTTGTGCTGGAGTGGAGAGGGTTTATGGTGAGAGTATGTCTCAGCTTTTCCTACCTTTTTTGATGTGGGTATTTTCTCAGTCATTCAGTATATAGGAGTTATTCAACTAGTTTCTGGATTTCTCTCAAAGGGAACTTTTCCACATGCATCTATATATTAGGTGTGTCCATGGCAGAAGGGAAATTCAGGAGCCTCCTATATCATATCTTAGTCGAGAGTGGAATTTCATGCTTTTTAAAAATGAAGTCTTTAGAGTGCAAGAAGTTAAGCCATTTTCTCATGTTCACATATCTAGTAAGTAGCTGTTCTATAACCAAACATCTATAACTCTCCTTTCCTAGTACAGAGCTCTCATAGCTACATACCTGTCAGTTATGGGTGGTTGTTGCCATAGATGAAACCTGAGTCTCATGTTACCTTAAGATCTCAAACTGAATTGAAACATTTTAAATTGTGTTATAGATTAAGAGGCCAAATTAATGTAATTATTGATTCTCAGGTTAATGACTACATTAATCTTGTCATTGCTTTATTATTGATCCACTATGACATCTTCATCATTGGGGTAAAAGCAGAAACAAATTCAGTTTTTAAATTCTTTTTCTGAAGTGGTTAAAATAAGTTTATGATGTATGGATTTAAAGTGATTAGTATGTATAGTACAACAAGAAAACCGGTACTATTTCCTTGGGGTTCATAAAAATAATTGAAAATGTATATGGTAACTACACATTTGTGAATAAGCTATCTTTGATGTCAAGGACCCGAAGCCCAGTTTTTGCTTGTGACAAGGCAATTAGTTTTGGATGGCTTCCTTTAGACATTTTTCCCCATTCATATTAGAACTTTATTTCCTCCAACCAGAAGACCATAATTTATTTTTCAAGCCCTTCAAGTTGTTTTTCAAGTGATTTCCTATATTAGGCTTTCCCAAAGTAACACTGCTTTAGGTATTTACAAAGTATGAACAGTTTCAACTTGTTATCCTCTTGAATGAATAATGACAGAGTGAATTAAGGAGAAAATTAACCTACAACATATGCCATGGTTAATTGAGCAATTCACACTAGATTTTTGTTTTATGAGAGACTTTACTCTTGCTAGATATTCCTGAAAAATTGGAAGTGACTGTCAAATATTTCCAAGATGTGTTATAAAAAGACTTGATACTTATATATGTATAGTTAGGCCTTTGACCCATAGTAATCGTTACCAAGAGAGAGGTACGCAGCTTATTTTTTCCTTTCATCATTCTTTATTCTGTGTATGTGTTATATTTTCTCTTCAAACTACTTTCTTAGATTTATTTTTTGTCTGATTTAAAATTCTTAAAAGATGGAGGACTGTGAGTATATAGAAAACTGTGAGTATATGGAAAACTTCCCATTTTACTCTATTTCCTACTTTGAAAATACCAGAGGATGTTGAAATTTGATAAAAATCAGAAATAGTGGGGCTATCTCCTGAAGTCTCAAAAACAAACAATACCAAACACTGGATGCTGTGGATTTGTTCATGCCTATTTTCCTACAAGACTTGGACAGACATAATTTATTAATTAATAGTATTACCAAGATCTCTGATACACACTGTAGGATTTCCAAGTGTTATATGTAGTTCTGATCATCTTATGATGCAGTATTAAGCAGAACAATCCTTTCCTTCCCTTCCCCCAACTCCCTCCCAAACTCAGCAGTGGTCCCTCTCTCTCTGTAGAATGAAAAGATTTGGAGAAGAAAGCACTAAGATTACATGAAGAATTCTGGGTTTGGTTCTTGGTTCTATACAGAGGTATGATTGCCTGAGAGTGAAAATATCTTATCAAAAAGTTTTTGATGTAATGAAAGGTAAAAGCTGCACTACTTAAACAACTTTTATCTAAAATAGTAGCCTCCTTGATATTGCTCAGGATATTTATCACCTTTACTCAGTAAGTACACCACTGCTACTGTTCACCTGAAGTAGCCACAAGGAGATGAGTAAGTGGGAACTACTATAATAGCAAAAGAACCTGCTTTTAGAAAAATTTGTCATTTTAGCTTCTTATTGTGGATCCACAATGAAAACCATGTTTGTTTTTTTGTTTGTTGTCTTTGAATCACATCTTACTATGTCCAACACAAGGTTTTTTTCCCACAAGTCCAAAGGGCATTCCTTATAGATTAGGTTTGCTAGCTTGAAAGCATGCTCATTTATCTTTTCAGTAACTACTCAAATACAACATAGCCTATATTCTAAGTCTGACCATTCTTTATATTGAAAGATTATCTGTTTGTTTTCATGAACAGAGAGATAGACACCATGATATCTGATTATTGAGAAATTAAGCAGTTCTTAAAATGGAACAATTTACATTAGCCGTAACTCAAAAATTACGCAGGTTATAGTAAGACTCATCTACACAGGTTAATAGAATGTTTTTAGATCTGTAAACTAAATGACAGGCTGCATGAAAATCTAGACACAAAAATTAACTCCAAAGAAAATATCTCATTTTATATCACAATTATAAGGAAGGCAAGGAATTGACTATTAAGACCCAATAGATTCTGAATAATGGTTTTCTTGGGAAATTGTAGGTATTTTTATTCAGTATCCCAAGTCATTATGAAGAATAAATGAAACATAGATACCCAACCCTTCAATAAACTGAGAGGGAAAAGCTCTTGGTGACATTTACTTTTAGCATCTATAACAGTTTAAAATATTTTAGAAAAATTTTCAAGACTAAAACACAAAATAGAATTATTGTCTATAGAATGTTTGACTTCTTAAAAAAGCCTTGGTAGGCACTCAATAAATATTTGGGAATACAAGAAAGAATAAGTAAATGAGTAATTTTAAATAAATGAAGATCCTTTGAAGAACATTTTCTAGTTCTGAAATTAGAAGAGTTCGAAAAACAGTATTTTCAGAAAATGTCATTAAAGGTACCATCCTGTAAAGTTAAAGAAACTAGGTTTGATAGGGAAGGCTGAGGAAAAAGCATTTTTCTTAAGTGTACTAGTGCTTAATATACATATACATTTCACATAGTCTCAAGAAGTTTGTTCAAAAGACACTCTGTAGATGTAAAACTATAGAGTAAATTCATTTCAATGTATTTCCTTTTTTGGAGTGTTTAAAATAAGATAGTTGAACAGATGTCTTTGAAAATATATATATACATACATACATGTACACATATATATGGAGAATATTAGTGATAAATAATTTTAAGTTTTAAGAAATCCCAAAACATTATTAAGAAAAATCCTTGGTAAGTATGTATATTATGTCTCTCTCTCTCTCTCCCTCTCTCTCTGTCTCTCATTCTTCTGCTTTTTATTTTAAAGGAAAAATAAATGTTCAGTAATGTCCTGATACTGGCCATCTGTTTTCTTTCATCTGTTTTTCGAGGACCTGCTGGAGCCTTGTGAATTTTGTTTACTAAAGTCATTGAGTTATATTCTCACTTTTCAAAATGAAGTAAAGCCAGATTCTGTTTTTTTGTAGTTACGTTTATTTACCTCATTTTTTACTTTACATGTTCTCTGGATCCAATTTCTTTCAAGGTTATGTTCCTTAACGATTTCTCTCTCACAAATCATTAGTTTCATCTGCTCCTTCTCCTCACTTCCAAATTAGCTCAATTATTTCTCCTTAAAGAAAAACAAAACAAAAACCACCCCAAACCAAACATTAATAAGCATCACTAACATTCATTTGTGCCCTTACTATGTGTCAAGCATTTAACCTGAATTAATTCACTGTTCACAGTAATTGTATGGGATAGCTAATAATACCTTCTTTGACTGATACTGTCACTGAAATACAGAGAACTTAAGTAATGCTCATAACTCTAAAAGTTGTCAGAGCTAGGATTTGAATCCAGGCTCAGATGCTTTTTCTGATTGTTGAGTCACTTAGCTCTGCTTTACCCAAGGCAAAAAAAAAAAAAAAAAAAAAAAAAAAAAAAA
>NC_048220.1:129887423-129890968 GCF_002007445.2 Ailuropoda melanoleuca
AAGAAACGTTCGTTATGTCACAATTTCCATGGGGCACGAGTCCAGATATAGCTTGGTTGGTTCCTCTGCTGAGCAATCACAAGGCTGCAGTGAAAGTGTCATGGAACATTGTTTCTTTCTCAAACTCTACATCCTCTGTCAAGGCCACATGATTGTTGGCAACTTTTAGTTCCTTATAGTTGGGGGGCTGAGGCCACTGCTTTTTTGCTGGATGTCAGCTGAGGGTTGCCTTCTGGTCCTAGAGGCTGCGTTAGTCTGTTACTTCCCCTGCACATGACCTTCCACTGGCCTCCTCCTAACATAACAGTTTACTTCCTTCAAGTCAGCAAGAGAATTTCCCTCCCCAGTCAGCTAACAGGNTTTTTATACTGTGCTATGAAAGTTTATCACAAACGTAGTGGCTTAAAATAAGAAACGTTCGTTATGTCACAATTTCCATGGGGCACGAGTCCAGATATAGCTTGGTTGGTTCCTCTGCTGAGCAATCACAAGGCTGCAGTGAAAGTGTCATGGAACATTGTTTCTTTCTCAAACTCTACATCCTCTGTCAAGGCCACATGATTGTTGGCAACTTTTAGTTCCTTATAGTTGGGGGGCTGAGGCCACTGCTTTTTTGCTGGATGTCAGCTGAGGGTTGCCTTCTGGTCCTAGAGGCTGGGTTAGTCTGTTACTTCCCCTGCACATGACCTTCCACTGGCCTCCTCCTAACATAACAGTTTACTTCCTTCAAGTCAGCAAGAGAATTTCCCTCCCCAGTCAGCTAACAGGGAGTCACATATAACATAATTATGGAGTGACATAATCTGCCACATTCTATTGGCTAGGAAAAAACACAGAGACTTAGGGGGAAGGGACTGTATGAAATTGCAATTCATTGGGGAGTGTCTTACAATTTTGCCTGCCGCTCAGACCTCTCTGCCTTTCAAAGCTTTGAGCCTTTCTGTTCCCTTGCTACTTCAGCCTCTAAAGGAAGAGGCTCTATTTGCAGCCTTGGACTTTTTCAACTTCTCTGTGAGTTTCACCCTATTTAAACCCGACGCTCAGTTTGGTAGCATGTTCTGTTTTGTTTTTAACCTACATTNACTGTTTTGTTTTTAACCTACATCCTATTTAACCTTCTTCTAGCATTAATTTTGTGATATTATTTGACCACCCTAGAGAATTGATTATCAAGGTCAATTTTATTCTAAATTGAGTGCTAATTCATTGAGCCTGGAATATATAACCTACACAGTTTTATTTGAAAATCTCTCTAAATTCTCACTTGTCTTATCCTGGTTTATCTGTCCTTCTATCATTTCTTCTCAGTTTTCTTTACGAGCATCCTGGTGTGGATTCAAGTCTCCTCCAAGTCTCTGTGCCTTCTCACCCTTTCTACTTCCTTGGAACACTCCATATGCAAGAATTCCTACAATCCAATCCCTAAATCCAGATTACTTTAAAAGCTCATCACCCATCTGACCCCAAATCCAGCTCAGCATTTTCTCTGTTAACCCTCCCCACAACCTCCTCCCCTCCTGTAACATTCTTTCACTGGCTTCTATTGCCAGATGTAGACACTCAAAGCCTCCATATTTTTTTTTCCTATTTATTTCTCTCCTCCCTATCTCTATACAGACACCAAATCCAATAGTTTTACCTCACAAATGGCTCTTCAGTATTCTTTCATATCATTCAGTCACTCTTATCACTTTTATATGTTTACCTTATATATAAAAACATTACTTTAAAAAATGTTAGGAATTTTTTTTTCCACATGTAAATATTCAGTTTTATTTTTAGGACATGAACACAAGCAAGTCTTCCCCAGTCATTAATGACTGGAGATGTATGGCTCTCCAGAACTATGTATTGGCATCATACCTCCGTGAGTTACCTTTTAATAAATGTGCATAGGACAAGTAAACAAATTTCTATATAAGCCTGATATGTCTTATAATAGAAAGAGTGTTTAACAATATTCAATATTGAAACCATTTGACAATAACTGGTAACCATGTATGAATAGTAGTAGAGCTGAAAAGTAATCACATACTTAAAAAAAAAACTGATTTGGTAAGACAGAATCAGTTACTTAAGTCTCAAATAGAAGTTTAGGAAATACAGAATTTGTGGGCCTCAACTTTCNATTGCCAGATGTAGACACTCAAAGCCTCCGTATTTTTTTTTCCTATTTATTTCTCTCCTCCCTATCTCTATACAGACACCAAATCCAATAGTTTTACCTCACAAATGGCTCTTCAGTATTCTTTCATATCATTCAGTCACTCTTATCACTTTTATATGTTTACCTTATATATAAAAACATTACTTTAAAAAATGTTAGGAATTTTTTTTTCCACATGTAAATATTCAGTTTTATTTTTAGGACATGAACACAAGCAAGTCTTCCCCAGTCATCAATGACTGGAGATGTATGGCTCTCCAGAACTATGTATTGGCATCATACCTCCTTTTAATAAATGTGCATAGGACAAGTAAACAAATTTCTATATAAGCCTGATATGTCTTATAATAGAAACAGTGTTTAACAATATTCAATATTGAAACCATTTGACAATAACTGGTAACCATGTATGAATAGTAGTAGAGCTGAAAAGTAATCACATACTTAAAAAAAAAACTGATTTGGTAAGACAGAATCAGTTACTTAAGTCTCAAATAGAAGTTTAGGAAATACAGAATTTGTGGGCCTCAACTTTCTGTAATTTTGATAATATGTGGAAAGTAATGCCTATTAAGCTTTTTCCTTTTTTCTATCTAAATCCAGCTTCCCACCCTCATTTCTAAATGGCATAAATTAAGCTATGGTGACTGTATTATTAGCTTACACACTCATGCTTTTTCATTATGGAATATAAATCTATTTCTATGTAAATGTCCATACCTCCAGCTACCATATGAAACCACTATGATCTGTTTACATTTATTACAGAAACATGTTTTTGGAATCTGTTATCAGATTGGAACTAGCAAAACCTCTCAAGGTCTCAGGATGAGATCATTTTGCTTAAGTAAAGGCTGCTAAAATTCCGAATCTGATGTAGAGCCTAGGGAGAAGAGAGTGACCCAAACAATTTTAGCAGGAGATGACTCATGATAGAATTCTAAGACAGAGAAGAGTTAGTTATAGGCTTTCAATACTTGAGTGGTCATGGTAACAAGAGGTTAAGGGAAAAATCTCCGTTCCTTTATTTTTGCCTAAGATCAGCCTTCTGTGACCTTCCAAAGGAATAACTTACTTCACACAGATGAATCTTGAGCATATACAGAAAGCGTCCGTCTATTTTATGTAAATTGCCTCCAAAATGCAATTGCAATTTTTCATAGAAAACACACTTACTTGACATACACACAGACACATATATAGAGACACACATAGACATGTGTTTTATCTCTCAGTCAGTGGTCCTCTGGGTAAACTGCCATTTTAATACAAAATAATAAAATACTGACAGTTCATGAAGAACATTACCATTTTAATGTATGCCAATTTTTTTTGCTTATTTTTATAATAAAAAATGACTTTGTGTGTGTGTGTGTGT
>NC_048220.1:129891170-129922858 GCF_002007445.2 Ailuropoda melanoleuca
CTACATCCTCTGTCAAGGCCACATGATTGTTGGCAACTTTTAGTTCCTTATAGTTGGGGGGCTGAGGCCACTGCTTTTTTGCTGGATGTCAGCTGAGGGTTGCCTTCTGGTCCTAGAGGCTGCGTTAGTCTGTTACTTCCCCTGCACATGACCTTCCACTGGCCTCCTCCTAACATAACAGTTTACTTCCTTCAAGTCAGCAAGAGAATTTCCCTCCCCAGTCAGCTAACAGGGAGTCACATATAACATAATTATGGAGTGACATAATCTGCCACATTCTATTGGCTAGGAAAAAACACAGAGACTTAGGGGGAAGGGACTGTATGAAATTGCAATTCATTGGGGAGTGTCTTACAATTTTGCCTGCCGCTCAGACCTCTCTGCCTTTCAAAGCTTTGAGCCTTTCTGTTCCCTTGCTACTTCAGCCTCTAAAGGAAGAGGCTCTATTTGCAGCCTTGGACTTTTTCAACTTCTCTGTGAGTTTCACCCTATTTAAACCCGACGCTCAGTTTGGTAGCATGTTCTGTTTTGTTTTTAACCTACATTCTATTTAACCTTCCTCTAGCATTAATTTTGTGATATTATTTGACCACCCTAGAGAATTGATTATCAAGGTCAAGTTTATTGTAAATTGAGTGCTAATTCATTGAGCCTGGAATATATAACCTACACAGTTTTATTTGAAAATCTCTCTAAATTCTCACTTGTCTTATCCTGGTTTATCTGTCCTTCTATCATTTCTTCTCAGTTTTCTTTACGAGCATCCTGGTGTGGATTCAAGTCTCCTCCAAGTCTCTGTGCCTTCTCACCCTTTCTACTTCCTTGGAACACTCCATATGCAAGAATTCCTACAATCCAATCCCTAAATCCAGATTACTTTAAAAGCTCATCACCCATCTGACCCCAAATCCAGCTCAGCATTTTCTCTGTTAACCCTCCCCACAACCTCCTCCCCTCCTGTAACATTCTTTCACTGGCTTCTCTTGCCAGATGTAGACACTCAAAGCCTCCATATTTTTTTTTTTCCTATTTATTTCTCTCCTCCCTATCTCTATACAGACACCAAATCCAATAGTTTTACCTCACAAATGGCTCTTCAGTATTCTTTCATATCATTCAGTCACTCTTATCACTTTTATATGTTTACCTTATATATAAAAACATTACTTTAAAAAATGTTAGGAATTTTTTTTCCACATGTAAATATTCAGTTTTATTTTTAGGACATGAACACAAGCAAGTCTTCCCCAGTCATCAATGACTGGAGATGTATGGCTCTCCAGAACTATGTATTGGCATCATACCTCCTTTTAATAAATGTGCATAGGACAAGTAAACAAATTTCTATATAAGCCTGATATGTCTTATAATAGAAACAGTGTTTAACAATATTCAATATTGAAACCATTTGACAATAACTGGTAACCATGTATGAATAGTAGTAGAGCTGAAAAGTAATCACATATTTAAAAAAAAACTGATTTGGTAACACAGAATCAGTTACTTAAGTCTCAAATAGAAGTTTAGGAAATACAGAATTTGTGGGCCTCAACTTTCTGTAATTTGATAATATGTGGAAAGTAATGCCTTTTTCCTTTTTTCTATCTAAATCCAGCTTCCCACCCTCATTTCCAAATGGCATAAATTAAGCTATGGTGACTGTATTATTAGATTACACACTCATGCTTTCTCATTATGGAATATAAATCTATTTCTCTGTAAATGTCCATACCTCCAGCTACCATATGAAACCACTATGATCTGTTTACATTTATTACAGAAACATGTTTTTGGAATCTGTTATCAGATTGGAACTAGCAAAACCTCTCAAGGTCTCAGGATGAGATCATTTTGCTTAAGTAAAGGCTGCTAAAATTCCGAATCTGATGTAGAGCCTAGGGAGAAGAGAGTGACCCAAACAATTTTAGCAGGAGATGACTCATGATAGAATTCTAAGACAGAGAAGAGTTAGTTATAGGCTTTCAATACTTGAGTGGTCATGGTAACAAGAGGTTAAGGGAAAAATCTCCGTTCCTTTATTTTTGCCTAAGATCAGCCTTCTGTGACCTTCCAAAGGAATAACTTACTTCACACAGATGAATCTTGAGCATATACAGAAAGTGTCCGTCTATTTTATGTAAATTGCCTCCAAAATGCAATTGCAATTTTTCATAGAAAACACACTTACTTGACATACACATAGACACATATATAGAGACACACATAGACATGTGTTTTATCTCTCAGTCAGTGGTCCTCTGGGTAAACTGCCATTTTAATACAAAATAATAAAATACTGACAGTTCATGAAGAACATTACCATTTTAATGTATGCCAATTTTTTTTGCTTATTTTTATAATAAAAAATGACTTTGTGTGTGTGTGTGTGTTACCGGGAAAAAATGCAATTCTTTCTTGGTAGGTTTAGAGACATTACACGTTGACCTTTCCTTTCACAGGAGTACCTGATTGTGGGGACAAAGCCATCTGACCTCATGTGACACCAATTATACAATTCTATTGTATAAATGTCTCATGTCAACCAGAAAAAATATTTTTCTCTATTCTTTTGTGCCCTTTAAAAGAATGATATCCTTCCTAAAAACAAGGAGAAATAAACACTGTGAGATGAAATGGTCACTTAGTAAAAAGATTTTGTTTTTACCTCCTCAATGTATTTTTTTTTTCTCTTTTCTAATCGAAAAGAACAAGATTCCAAGATTTCTTAAACAATATGATTTGTTTCAACACTTTTGCTGCTTTGCATACCTGAAAATTATTTTTACAACCAGACTTTGAGACAATGTATACATAGCTAGAATAAGTGAAATGCAGCCTATATTTCAGTGTCTTGAATATTTTGAAACATTAAAACTTGCCCTTTCAATCTGATCAGTATCCATGGTGAAGATAGAAAAATGACTTGATAATGCAGTATATTTCCACTGTCAAATATAGAGGCAGATCTGTCAGAGTTTCACAAGTACAGTTTTTCACAACTGAAAATGAAACATTTATTCCTTACGTCTATTTCTTGTTCTACAATTCAGTCTGTCTAGGACAGTTTGGGACATATATTTGATGCAATGTGTTGTTAGATGCCTGGAATGTTAACACGGTTATTCTTTGTAGTTTAAAGCCAACTGGGAAATTAAAATCCTGCAGAAATAGATAAATCCTTGATTAAGGCCATGAGTTTTATTTTGCTTTGTTTCCAAATACATTAGGAGGAAAAGGGAAAAAAAATCTCCTAGATGCTTATAATATTTTGAAAAATGATATATATATATATCATCATATATATATATGATATATATATATATATCTAGGAGATTTTTTTCATATATATTCATATATATTTTTCATATATATATGATATATATATGATGATATATATAATATTAACCACTTGCAAAGGATTTATTACTGCCCATTCCCTGTAGGATCATCTTGAGTCTGAATTTCTCTCATTAATCCAATTTATTTATCTTGATGAGTTCTAGTGCTTGTGATTACCTCTATTTTGGGGTTAGTTACACAAGTGAAATTCTTCAGTCAGATTGGAGAGTAAGTTTCCCCTTCTAGAGTACTGATCAATGATACTGTAAATTTAGATGTTTCAATTTGTTTTGTGTAGTTAATGTGATATGATAGAAATATAAATTAATATAAATTTAGATTACTTTCTGGATGCACATATATATTTTCTCAGAAAAGTGTTATGTAAAATCAACATGATAAACTCTTATTATTTGTATTTATAAATACCATCTGATTAAACGTTTTTCTCCTTCTAAATACAGACTTTTCAATATACTTCCTAGCTTTTTGTTTTATTGCTCAGTATTTTGACTTTTATTTACTATGTACATAAAATGAATACAGTTTAGAGTGCAATCAAAGAAGCTTTTTTTTTTCTGCTATGACTTATATTTTGACATTATTTGTATATGAATACATAAACAATTTTTGGATTTTTGACAAATTCTAAATGATATATATTTAGGCCATCAGCAGTTATAATCCTCCTACTCAGAAAAATAACACGACCATTTCGTATGGGTTAATTTCTGCTGCTGAGGCGTGTGCCCTGGTTTTCACTGACATTGAATTATTACCTACAGCTATAAATCTTGAGTCAATTTTCTCTGAATGGCATTTTACAGGTACATGGTATATTAAGCCTGCCTCCCACTTAGATAATGGTCTTCCCACCATGCTTTATTAAGTTAGCCAGCTTCAGTTTATGTTGCTTAATGTAAACTGCCCTCTAATTTTCCTATAAACTGTTATATTTGATCACAAGTTATAGTGAAAGGAAACTTCATTTTCACATTTGGGATAAAGAGACTTGCTGTGTTCTATTATTAAAGAACATATCAACAAATGAGGATTTAAAAATAAATAAAAGTATATATCCAACTATAATTATTTCAATGTCCTCTTTCAAGCTGAAAATATGAATTTAAATATATTTTTCCTACTATTTAAAGTTAAGCAGTCAGGGGCCCCTGGGTGGCGCCGTCATTAAGCGTCTGCCTTAGGCTCAGGGCATGATCCCAGCGTTCTGGGATCGAGCCCCACATCAGGCTCCTCCGCTAGGAGCCTGCTTCTCCCTCTTCCACTCCCCCTGCTTGGGTTCCCTCTCTTGCTGGCTGTCTCTGTCAAATAAATAAATAAAATCTTTAAAGAACAATAAAAATAAAGTTAAGCAGTCAGATAAAACACTTAAATATATTTTATGAAATAATACTATTTGATGATTTATTGCAATATGAAAATAAAGTTAAGCAGTCAGATAAAACACTTAAATATATTTTATGAAATAATACTATTTGATGATTTATTGCAATATGAAAATTTAAAGTTTTCTCATTCATTTTTGTTAGATTAGGGCTTGAGATCCACTCTTAGTAAAGGTTATCTCTGGCTTTGATAATTTAGTAACTTTTCAAAATTTAATTTACACAGTTATATTCTATACATTTCAAATTATAAAGGTTATACTGTCACTCCATAAATGAGATAGTATAAACCAAGGCAAATTTAAAATATTTCATATGGATGACTGAATAATATTCCATTGTGTATATTTATTTATATCTATATATCTATATATATATACCACATCTTCTTTATCCATTAATTAGTTGGTGGACATTTGGACTCTTGCAATATGAAAATTTAAAGTTTTCTCATTCATTTTTGTTAGATTAGGGCTTGAGATCCACTCTTAGTAAAGGTTATCTCTGGCTTTGATAATTTAGTAACTTTTCAAAATTTAATTTACACAGTTATATTCTATACATTTCAAATTATAAAGGTTATACTGTCACTCCATAAATGAGATAGTATAAACCAAGGCAAATTTAAAATATTTCATATGGATGACTGAATAATATTCCATTGTGTATATTTATTTATATCTATATATCTATATATCTATATATATATACCACATCTTCTTTATCCATTAATTAGTTGGTGGACATTTGGACTCTCTCCACAGTTTGACTATTGTTGGTAATGTTGCTATAAACTTTGGGGTGCATGTACCCCTTTGAATCTGTATTTTTCTGTCCTTTGGGTAAATAACTAGTTGTGCAGTTGTTAGATTGTAGGGTAGTTCTATTTTTAACTTTTGAGGAACCTACAAACTGTTCTCCAGAGTGGCTGGACCAGTTTGCATTCCCACCAACAGTGTAAGAGGGTTCCCCTTTCTCTGCATCCTTGCCAAGATGTTGTTTCCTGTGTTGTTAATTTGAGCCATTCTGACAGGTGTGAGATGGTATCTCATTGTGGTTTTGATTTGTATTTTCCTGATGATGAGTGATGTTGAGCATCTTTTCATGCGCCTGTTAGCCATCCAGATGTCTTCTTTGGAAAAGTGTGTGTTCATGTCTTCTGCTCATTTCTCAACTGGATTATTTGTCTTTTGGGTGTTGAGTTTGGTAAGTTCTTGATAGATTTTGGATACTAACCCTTTATCAAATATGTTGTTTGCAAATACGTTCTCCCATTCTGTAGTCTGCCTTTTAGCTTTGTTGATTGTTTCCTTCACTGTGCAGAAACTTTTTATCTTGATGAAATTCCAATAGTTCATTTTTGTTTTTGTATCCCTTGCCTCTGGCGACATGTCTAGTAAGAAGTTGCTATGGCTGAGTCAAAGAGGTTTCTGCCTATGTTCTCCTCTAGGATTTTGATGGTTTCCTGTCTCATATTTAATCTTTCATCCATTTTGAATAAATTATTTAGCCATCAAAAAGAATGAAATCTTGCCATTTTCAATGATGTGGATGGAGCTAGAGCGTATTATGCTAAGTGAAGTAGATCAGTCAGAGAAAGACAAATACCATATGATCTCACTCATATGTGGAATTTAAGAAAGGAAACAGATGAACATATGGGAAGGAGAAAAAAAAAAAAGAGAGAGAGGGAAAAAAGCCATAAGTGCTTCGTCATGATAGAGAACAAATGGAGGGTTGATGGAGGGATATGGGTGGGGGATGGGCTAAATGGATGATGGGTATTAAAGAGGGCATTTTTGTGGGGCGCCTGGGTGGCACAGTGGTTGAGCATCTGCCTTTGGCTCAGGGCGTGATCCCAGCATTCTGGGATCGGGCCCCACATCAGGCTCCTCCGCTATGAGCCTGCTTCTTCCTCTCCCACTCCCCCTGCTTGTGTTCCCTCTCTCGCTGGCTGTCTCTATCTCTGTTGAATAAATAAATAAAATCTTTAAAAAAAACCATAAAAAGATAAAAAAATNGAGCCTGCTTCTTCCTCTCCCACTCCCCCTGCTTGTGTTCCCTCTCTCTCTGGCTGTCTCTATCTCTGTTGAATAAATAAATAAAATCTTTAAAAAAAACCATAAAAAGATAAAAAAATAAATAAAATAAAGAGGGCATTTTTGTGAAGAGCAGTGGGTATTGTATGTAATTGATGAATCACTGAATTCTTCTCCAGAAACCAATATTGCATTGTATGTTAACTAGCAAAATTTAAATATGAAAAAATTTTAAAATAAAGTAAAATATTTCATATGGAAACATAAACCTAGGGTATCTTTTTTTCATAAATGATAAATGGTCTCACTTTACACAAAAATATGTGTTATTTTACCAAGAAGATAAATATTCTATAATTGTAAACAAAATGGTGAAATTTAATAAAATATTTCCTGACTTCCTATTTACTATTAATTTTATAGTAAAATTTGTATCTCTGATTTTTTATGACCTGTGAGTTCTTTACAAAAATGAAGGAATAAACTTTCTTCATTATAAGATCGACTCTGTAAGAGTTGTCTTCACTGACATAATCTACTCATTATTGTGAATTTTGTGCTTGTATTGAGAAAACAAATTCATTTTATGCTTATGCAAAATTAACAAAGTGATAAAGCAACACTTAATTTCCCACTATTGTGGGAAATTTGCAATAATAGTATGTTTATTTGAAGTAAATTATTAGGAAGTTTGTTTTGCATGTGTTAATTTGATGGGCCTCATGACTCTTTGAGATAAACTATTATGTACATTTACAGTTGAAGAAATAAAGGATGAAAAACTCAAGTAATTTATCTAAACTTAAATCAATGCTCTAGAATCTAAGCTCCATTTTTTGTTTGTTTCGAGTTTTTTATTTAATTTCTAGTTGGTTAACGTTTAGTGTAATATTGGTTTTAGGAGTAGAATTTAGTGATTTGTCACTTACATACAACACCCAGTGCTCACCACAAGTGCCCTCCTTAATACTCATCACCCATTTAGCCCATTCCCCCACCACCTCCCCTCTAGCAACCCTGTGTGTTCTCTATAGTTGAGTCTTTTTATTGTTTCCATCCCTCTCTCTTTTTTTTTCTTTCCCCTGTGTTCATCTGAGACATACAGATGTCTAACAGACACATGAAAGGATGCTCAACATCAGTGGTGATCAGGGAAATACAAATCAAAACCTTGATGAGACACCACCTCACCCTTGTCAGAATGGCTAAAATTAACAACATAGGACACAGCAGGTGCTGGTGAGGATGTGGAGAAGGGGGAACTTTCTTACACTGTTGATGGGAATGCAAATTGCTGCAGCCACTCTGGAAAACGATATACAGGTTCCTCAAAAAGTGAAAAATAGAACTACCCTATGACCCAGCAATTGCACTGCTATGTATTTACCCAAAGAATACAAAAATACTAACTTAAAGGGGCATATGCACCCCAATGTTTATAGCAGCATTATCAACAATAGCCAAATTATGGAAAGATCCCAAATGTCCATTGACTGGTGAATGGGTCAAGAAGTTGGGATCTGGACTATAGACTTGATGTATAATACATTTCTTCTGCTCCCTCTCCTCTCCATAATTTATTTTTTTTCTCCTCTCCATAATTTGAAGCAAAAAGAAACCAGCACTCAATTTTGTATTTATTGTGCTGCAACTCCCTGTCTTCTTATTTTAATCTTATTTCATTGCTCCTTCATTTTCTGACTCTCCCTGATCTTATACATACAGACCACCAACCAATTGGAGATATGTTGCTTGATTCTTTCTATAGAAACTCATTTCAAATTTAAAGCTATACACCATTATTTTCCATGTTTCATATTAAGTAACTTTTGCCAATAAACATAAAATTTATAATCTTCTATTTGGATTTCTGATAATAGATGAGGATTTATAGTCAAATTAAGGCCAGTAGATAAAATTTCCTTGATTTTTTTTTTTTGGTGGTTAATGAAAAATGAGTATTCATTAACGTAAAACTGCTCTAAAAAAAGTCCTAATAGAAAACTCTAAAAGTCCATGTAAATAAGTAATCTTTCTCTAATATAGCTCAGGATGATATTTTTGCATATCATGAGTAGTTTTAAAATACTTTTATAAGAATAACAATATACCTGATTAAACATTTGTATATAATACAATTTTTAGTTGTAATACTTTGAATCCTATGGTGATTAGAAGTAGACCTAGTTTAATTTCTATGTTTTTAAGAGGGAAGAAGCGTGTAACATTTCTTATGAGTATAGAGCTCTTCTAATTCTGAAATGTTTACAAATTTGAGGCTGAAGGCACCACCGTATAAGTTAAGCTTTCCGAACTGATACACGTCTCATGAATGATAAATCATCATGCCATTGCTGATCAATTACAAATGTGACTATATTGCAGCAAGCAATTGTCTCTTGCCTAAAACTGATTACTCTTATTACCTGACAAATCACTTCACAATTTTAAATGAGAACTGAGGACCAAATATACAGATTGCACTCTTAGGGTGATTGATAAGGATTTAATTATAAATCATACTTTAATTCAGTTACTCTGTTCAACCAAGTATAACTTATGAAATTTAATGTATAAAATATTAATTCATGCTATAATTGAGTTTGTAGTTTCACAAGGGCTCATTGCCCCAGAATGCGGTGGGTGACATCAAAAAAGATAGCTCACTAACCTGCCCAGTGAATGAGCCTAATAAATAAATCCTGCATCATCAATACAAAAAGTCTGCATCTGCAATACAAAAAGTCTGCATCTGCAGTTTCTTCACTGCTCATCAAAATATAGCCGAGACAAAACCGAAATAAATCTGACTTCAAGTTCTTTAGAAAGACAAATTCAAAGTTAAAATGCATATGGACTTAATAACCGATTTTTCAAACTGTGTGTGTGTCTCAGGGAAGTTATCATCATCATCATCAATTTATATTTATTGAGTTCCCACTGGGTATTTGGCACTGGAGCAGACAGAACAGAGAAAATAATGATTTAAAATATTTCTGGAGTCCTAACCTTCACAAGAGTATTATTTCATGCATTCGTAAATAACATTTAAATCAAAGCAGATTGCCATTTATATTTTAAAACCAAAGTACATTTATGAAACTTCGAGTATTTTTTTTTAAGGATCTTTTTCTTCTGCTTCTGCTACTATTTTCTTTTTAAGAGTAGCCTTAACTCCATGAGAAGAATCCTAAGCCAATGCCTTGGAGAATCTTTTGAAGGCATATCGTTATGCTTCTCTTTCAGCAAACCTAAATGGCCTTTTTACTTTTCATTGTCTGCTATGGTTTTTAAGTGCTTTTTAAGTTTTCCTGACTTGCATCCTACACAGGAAGCTTCAGTGAATACAGAATGTGTGGTTGCCGTCAGGAAAGTCACACTCATTAAAATGATATTCTGAGGTTGCCCATTTATTTGCTATTTATGAAATGCATATCGAATTTACTTATTGTGTAAAAGTCAAGGACTGATTGTTCTGTCAGGACTGGAGACATAGCTTTTGATCTGAAATTTAGCTCTCTACATTCTTGGTCTGTCCTATCATCATCATAAGGATTTTCTTATTCTGCACTTAACCTACACTTGCTTTAAAGAGACTTTGCTACTTGCTATTCTAAAGCAGGAAGGGTATGTGAATAAAGACCTGCTCTGAGCTACTAAAAAAAAAAAAATAGAGTTAAAAATTAACTCAGCCTATCCATCGACAAAATGCTTTTGAAATGTAAACCTGTAAGACAGTGATGCCTTTAATATTGAATTTATTGTTCTGTAAAACCATAATTTTCTTCTTGTCCCATATCAGTTGTACGACCCTTTCACTAAAATTAAAGTTTCATGAAATGAGGGTTACCTTATCATGAACCTTTAGTCAACTGCTTATTTACTATTNAAATTAAAGTTTCATGAAATGAGGGTTACCTTATCATGAACCTTTAGTCAGAACTGCTTATTTACTATTTATTTTGTGCAAGCTAATATGGAGCGGCACATAAGTATTTTGGCATAATTTCCTTGCCCTCTCTGAAATTACGGTACAGTTGGACTATGGTATACTGCTTTATTATTTTTCAAAATACGTTCTGACCCTCTCTTCAAGAATATAAACTTACAACATCTTAGATGGGGGCTCTTGCCCCAGCCTGGAACCTAGAATGAAGATAGTGACCAGGATGGACATGAGCTGTAAGCAGGAAATTATCTTTTGTTGTCAGAAGTCCCAGAGATTGCGTAATTTAGCCTCACTAATTAATACTGGGAAAAAAGTTCAAAGATCTCATGTCAAATGTTTAACCTTAAATCTCTTTCTGATACAGCATTAAATACTAAGTACACGTATCTTCAGTAAATAATCATCAGAGATTTGATTCCTGGACTTCACTTGTTTCTTTGCATTCCACCTAAATATGTTCCACTTTAGGAATATTCGATAGATGATAATTTTAATTTATAAATAAAAACTTAGGNCTGGACTTCACTTGTTTCTTTGCATTCCACCTAAATATGTTCCACTTTAGGAATATTCGATAGATGATAATTCTAATTTATAAATAAAAACTTAGGATCTTTGGGGCGCCTGGGTGGCACAGCGGTTAAGCGTCTGCCTTCGGCTCAGGGCGTGATCCCGGCATTATGGGATCGAGCCCCACATCAGGCTCCTCTGCTATGAGCCTGCTTCTTCCTCTCCCACTCCCCCTGCTTGTGTTCCCTCTCTCTCTGGCTGTCTCTATCTCTGTCAAATAAATAAATAAAATCTTTAAAAAAAAAAAACTTAGGATCTTTATTTAATAAAATGCANTGTTCCCTCTCTCTCTGGCTGTCTCTATCTCTGTCAAATAAATAAATAAAATCTTTAAAAAAAAAAAAAACTTAGGATCTTTATTTAATAAAATGCCTTACTGAATTTATTTTAAATAGTAAAAAGCCATTCAAGTTTTATAACAACGAATGTACATATTTTTTAAAAAACAGGCTACATAAATTGAACAAGCCATTTTTGATTTTCTCATCCCAAGGTAATCAAATAAACTGACTTTAGATATAATATCTCTTAATTATTTTAATAATATATATCAATTTTATATCTTCTCTACCTGAAACATAGAATCACTTACAGTTAATTTCAACACTTTTAGTATGTTATGTTTTCTGGTCTCCTCTTAGGCATTAGTTGATTCTGTTTGTTGTACTTTCTATTTTTTCCTCACTTCTCCACTTCCTCAGGTCACATGTCAGAAACTGATCAATCCTTCGTCCTGGGTCAGAATAACAGAGGACCCAAGTGGCTTTAGTTTTGAAGGAGTTGCTTTCATTTAAGGTTGAAGGCTTGAGATTATGGTACCCCACATATCTGCCTACAGCTCGACAGATGTAAGCCTCAGTACATTTGAATCTCCTTTCCCTTCTTCCTCCTCTTTTCTTTCTTCCTCCTCCTCCTCCCCCTCTTCTCCTTCTCCTTCTTGTTCTCTTGTCCCCATCTCTTCAGGAAATCTAAAATGATCACAATGGAAAGGGTGATGTTTTATTAGTCTAGTTCATATGTCCTTTGTTTTAGTACAAAATGAGAACTAAAATGAAGAATTTCTAAATACATTTTACAAATATGTTTGAAGAACATTTTATTAACCTAATCGTCATATGTTTCTATTAATTTCCATTTCCATAATTAAATTCATGGTTTTATTTATTTCTTCTGATCTACCATCATACTCCGTTATGACAACACTGAGCAGTGGAGCCTAGTGAAACCAATTTTTTTTTTTTTTTTTTAAGTATAGTTGACACACGATGTAACATTAGGTTCAGGTATACAACATAGTGATTGGACAAGTCTATACTCCGTCTATATTCTTGTAAGCTGAGAAGTTTACCATTCCAGACAGAAAACAACTAAATGTCCACAGAATGCTGCTACTATCTGTGTAAAGTCTTTTGTCTTTTATCCCTTCCTTTCCCACATCAGACTTTGATCATGGGGGATTTTCCTAGTTCTGTTGTCTCCTTTCTAAGGAGTAGGAGAGTTTGAAGTCCTAGCTTTCTTGTGAATTTTTTGTTTCTTTTGTGCTCCACTCATCATTCTCTCCTGTTTCTAAACTATCATATGATCCTATTTTTGTTCTAATTCATATAATTGGGGCATACATCTGCATTACTTATCCTTCGATTAACTCACGGTGCTGAATTAGCAGTTCTAAAATATTTCCTGATTTGCTTTAAATCCAAGTCTAAGTCAATCTTGTGTTTCCTTTGCTGCATAACACAGAGTACATGTGTAATGAAATGCCTATTTTCTTCTAAAAACTGAGGTTATGGGGAATCAGTACATAAAGTTGTCATAAATGATCTTATATATTTTCTAGGCCCTCGAAAGTATAAGATTTTTTTTTTTTCTGAGAACAGAGACATCTAAGTATATAATTGGTATATAAAGGCATCAACAACTTTTTTTCCTGTTGGATATATATATATATATATATATTTTTATGACTGATTTACACAAGACACAGGCCTGAGGATCTTCAGGTATAAATAATTAAAATAATTTCAATGTTTGGGAAATATGTGCATATACAGATGTACTTACATAAGCATATATGTATGGACGGACAGGGCAAACTGAAAGGGATCCCTTCTAAAGGCAACGAGCAAGGTTGGCCTTGCTGGTTGCCTGGAAGAAAATCTACCCTGAATAAAAATCAAATCTGACACAGCCACTGATGGCCTGAGGGCTGAGAGGACAATGGCTTCGGGACCAGTTTGAAGCCTATTACTTGAATTGCCTCAATCCATACACATTAAACTTTTGTGAGCATTCACCGGAAAAAAAAATTGTAATAACTTAGGGGCTGTGCAATCTTCAAATGTAACTTTGATAAGTGATACTCGTATAGGACTAAGAGAACCACCCCCTGGGCATTCACATGGGGGGATGAACTTTGATTCTGAGCTGACAGTTTGATGCAACAGTGTGCATACATTCCTGAATGGCAGGTCAGCAAAGGCAGTGCGCTAATCCTAGCAGGAGACAAAAAGTCAGGAATTGGGGATGTCGGAGGCAGCCCGGAAAAGGCAAATTGGCCAGGCTTATTAGTGCCGCGTGGATATCTCTATCGGCTGTGAAATACCAGAATCAAAGTTAGCTGTACGCACGTATTAAGAGAATCCCTTTGTTCCCACTGGCTAATGAGACCTAAACACACGAGGACTGCTTCCTAATGTGACTTGATTTGACAGTCTGCTTGGTACATAGAAGAGACCCTATGGATTGTTTTCAAAATGAAGACTATTTCAGTCCTTTAATTTCCTCAAAGCAACTGAAACAGTTTTCCCCCTATTAAAGTATTCTGGACTTAGTAAATTAAGATGGAAAAAAGAGGAACTTGTAAGGACAGGTTCAGAAAGTGCAACATTTGCCTTCGTTTCTTGGATGATTATGCGACTTATTTAAACACTGAAGTTCAGCTCTAGACCAAACACACTGACTAAAAGTGAATTTTGCTGTGTGTCAATACATTGGTGCCAGTCATAGTTGCCTTAAGTAGCCTCTTTGCTTTGGGCACAGAAACAAAATCTAAATTTGCATCTGGCCACTTTGCGTGGAGACATATTATATCATTAATTTTATGATAATCATGTTAGCACTACTAATGGCATGAACAGGATTTTTATTGCCCAAATGCTTATTATCCTTTGAATTTTTCCAGTAGCTACCAGGTACAAAGTAGACATTTTTTTAACAATATACAGATATCCCCCACTTTCAAAAGTTTATCTTAAGTAAGTTTGCTCTTATGAAAGACCTACATTTAATACCTGTTTCCCCCAACTAAAAGATATTCAAAGATTTACACTTTTATAAAAGAAGGTGCAAAAACAAAAATAGTGTCCAGGGTTTGTTTTGCGGGGAGCCTTTATAGAGGCAGTGTGCACCTTGAGCAGCAAGGGTGGTCCCCAGGGCACTACTCTCCTTATCACACCATCAAGGCACCATAGCTTTGAACTGTGTCTATGCACATCTGAGCTTTATCGTGATATAGTTTGTGCATGCATTAGTAAGATGTGTCCTAACGTATCAGAAAAGGCTAAAAGAGGTAATTTTTTGAGTGTGGGAATGTCCAAAAATTTTTCCATTAATGTAAATTAATGGCAATTGCTTCTTTGCTGTACACCATTCTGGCTTACAAAAAGTTTCAGAGGAACATTCTACTTTAAAATGTCTCATTTTATATATTTTTTTAAAAGCTAAAACAACCAGCATTATAGTAAATACTCATCCAGATTACAGTCAGTTCAACAAACACTACAAATGCATGACATTCTATGACTTTCGCTTCTTGGTATTTGTGGTTATATTACTATTTCTTTATATATGTGTGTTTGTATATGTATATTGTGGATAAAGATTTATTTTTCAATTATCAGATGTAAATAATATGTGTAATAAATTCACTTTTTCACTCTCAGAGATGATATCTTTTTTTTATTATATTAGTCACCATACAGTCACCAGTTTTTGATGCAATGTTCCATGATTCATTATTTGCATATAACACCCAGTGCACGATGCAATATGTGCCCTCCTTAATACCCATAACCGGCCTATCCTATTCCCCCACCCCCCTCCCCTCTGAAGCCCTCAGTTTGTTTCCCAGAGTCCACAGTCTCTCATAGTTCATCCCCCCTTCCGTTTACCCCCCCTATTCTTCCCTTCCTTCTCCTACTGATCTTCCTGTTTCTTATGTTTCATAAATGAGTGAAACCATGTGATAATTGTCTTTCTCTGCTTGACTTATTTCACTTAGCATAATCTCCTCCAGTCCCATCCAATGTTGCTGCAAATGTTGTGTAATCATTCTTTCTGATGGCTGAGTAATATTCCATTGTATATATGGACCACATCTTAATACAGTTCAGAGATGATATCTTTTGATTTATAATCTCCAATCACCTCCTTCCTTATTAAGTCAATGGAAAACCATATAAACACAACCTCATCAACCCGACATACAGTCTAAACTCCCCACATATGCTATTATTTCTACTATGATAAAAGAGTAAATGATTTTTTTCTCTTATATAAAATATTAACCCAGAGATGTCTGTCTTCATCCACTCATGGATTCAAACATACCATATATAAACATACTATAAATTGAATATTTTCCTTCTTAAACTAAAAAAAAAAAAGCCCCATTTAATCCAAATGACCTCAATGACCTCACACATTTATGATATTTCTTCTCTTAGTTGTTTTTTTGTTTTTTATTTTTTCTTACTGTGCCTCACATGGCTTTTTCTCTGTGCAAGTTCACACACGGTGTCTCTTCCTCTTCTTATAGGACACCATCATTCAACTATATTGGATTAGTGTCCCACCTGGGAGTTGGGACTTTAACACATGCATTTTGAGGGGGACACAATTCAGCCTATAACACCATCACTTAAAAAAAAAAAACCTGATTACTCCGAGTTTATGTCCACACTGTTTAGATCCACATTTATATACATTGTTTATTGACATTCCAAGTTTGATATGTAATGCACATCTCAAACTTAATATATACAAAATGGAACAAAACAGCTCGTAGGATAGCAACCTTCATCTCTTGAATAGATTATTGCCATAGTGTCCTAATACCTTACACTTTCTGCGATCAGCCCCCACCCCATTATATATTCTTCTTAAAGCAGTCAGAGTGAAAACTTCTAAATAAAACTTACATAGCCAATGAATTCGGTTTGCCTGAGGCTAAGTGTTCATAGAAAACAAGACTTTATGGGTGCCTGGATGGCTCAGTTGGTTAGGTGACTGACTCTTGATTTCAGCTCAGGTCGTGATCTCAGGGTCATGAGATGGAGCCCTGCGTCAGGCCCTGCACTTAGTGCAGAGTCTGCCTTGGGATTCTCGCTCCCTGTGCCCCTCCTAACTGCTCTCTCTAAAATAAATAAATACATCTTGAAAGAAAAGAAAAGGAAAGGAAAGGAAAGGAAAGGAAAGGAAAGGAAAGGAAAGGAAAGGAAAAAGAAAAGAAAAAAAAGGAAGAAAGAAGAGAACGAAAGAAAAGGAAGGAAGGAAGGGAGAGAGAAGAAAGAGAAAACAAGATTTTCAGGACAAAAGGGGAGAGGGTTCTAGGCAACCAGGCAACCTTAAATTCATGTTATGTCACTCTCTGGTCAAAAAACCTCCAAAGGGCGTTCATCTTGCCAGGGTTACTGTCAGAATTATTTAAAGATTCGTATACCCACTCTGACTTTAGTTTCCACTTTTTTTCTTTCTAATTTGTCTTTGACAAGATATTTGAGAAAGCATTGAACTTTCTCTCTCCATGAAGGCTAGCTTCAGAAATTACTGTCTTGATAAAAAGTTTTAATACTCACCCTGAACTGTCTGTCCTGGGGCAAAAACCTCGAGAGTCTCTCAGGCAATGGTTTGCAACCATGGTCTTCCTCCTGCCCAAGAGATACTTTTCTCCAGAAAACTGGAGACATTTGGCAAAGTCGGTAAACAGTTTCTCATGTCACAAGTTGGGAAGGGGTGCTACTAGCATGTAGCGGGTGAGGCCTGGGATGCTGATTACAGGCATAGTCAGCCCCTACAACAAGCTATGCAGCCTGTAATCACAAGGGTGTCAATAAACATTGTCCTAAGAGATGGAATGACTCAAAGGATAAATGTTCTAAGAAGAATGTAGTATATATCTCTTAAGCATTTGAAAATATATTCTTGTTACATTTGTTAAGTTGTTATGTGTTGACCTCTCCACCTCTATACCCATACTTCTGAATATGAGGGGAAGAGACTATATTTTCACCACTAAAATGTTCAGTGTCTGGAACAGCAAATGCCACAAAGTAGGTGTTCAACAAATATCTGTTGAATATATGTATGGAAACAGAAAAGATATATTGTCATTTGTAGAAAGCAGAAAACAACTGATTTATAAAGAAGTATACAGAGAATCCCACCCCCCCATCTTGACAACATACCATATATAAATTTATCATTATTGTTATCAGGTCGGTATACTTGCAGCATCCCAAATGCACAATAAGGCACCATGAATGAAAACATTCAAGTGAATAATTGCACAAAATACCCTTTTCAGTTAATAAACCCATAAGTAGAGTGAAAAGAAAAGCCAAAAGCATAAGGACGCATGAATTAGTGAATAATGATGAACAAATGAATTAATGAATAAATAGGAAAATACAGTAAGAAAACCAGAATATGAAGGTATATTATATTTTAATTCTTATTTCCTAGAGTCATCTAACCTTTTAAATAAATGGTTTTAGTTTGAGATAATTGGTGATTCCCATTTGGTTATAAGAAATAATAGATTCCATGAATCTTTTACCCAGTTTCCCCCAACATCTTATAAAACGACAATAAAATGTGACAATCAAAATATTTTGACACAGGTGAGATACAGAACATTTCTATGATATCCAGGGACCTTCATGATGTCCTTTTATGGCCACTTTCCTCTCTAAAAACCTGCCTCTCACACCCTTAGCCCCCCTAGAACCATTAATCTGTTTTCCATTTCTACAATTTTGTCCTTTTAAGTTTGAAGATCAGTATATAAATGGACTCTGAAATACATAAACTTTGGGGATTACTGGTTTTTTTTCACTCAGCATCATTCTCCGAAGATGTACTTAAGTTGTGGTCTGCAGCTATGGTTTGTGCCTTTTTATGTGCTATTTAATAGTCTATGATTATGGATGTATTTCATTGTGTTTGGTGATTCATCTGTTGCAGAACATCTGGGATTTTTATAGTTTTTGACAATTATGCATTGAGCTGCTATGAATGTTTATTTACAGGTTTGTTTTTTTTAAAATATAGGTTTTCCTTTCTCTGGAATAAATGCCCAGAAGTCCTGTCTTCAAGTCATGTGATAGTTCCATGTTTAGTTAGTTGTGTTTTTTTTTTTTTAAGATTTATTTATTATTTGAGAGAGAGAGAAAGAGAGTGGAGGGAGGGCAGAAGGAGCGGGAGAAGGAGAGAATCTCCAGCAGAAATTCCCTGCTGAACACAGGGCCTGACACAGGGCTTGAGCTCAAGATCCTGAGATCAGGACCTATGCTGAAAGCAAGGGTTGGATGCTTCACCTACTGAGCCACCCAGGAGACCCATGTGTAATTTTATTTTTAAAGAAACTGCCAAACTATTTTCCTGAATAGTTGTACCATTTTACATTTACACCAGCAAAGTTCAAGTGATCCTGTTTCTCGGGAGACTTGCCAAAATTTCGTGCTATAGTATATTTTATTTTAATTTATATAATTTTATTTTTCAGCTGTATTGAGGTGTATAGCAAATTGCACATATTCAAGGTATACGTTTTGATGATTTGGGGCTTATGGGTATATACCATCATTATAGTCAAGGTAATAAAAATATTCATCACCTCCAAAAGATTTCTTGTTTCCCATTGCCCCACCATCCACATTTTTTACTTTTGATAAGAACACTTGGCATGAGATCTACCCTCTGAACAAGTGTTTTAGTGAACAACCCTGTACTCTTAACTATGTTAACTGTAGGCACTATGTTGCACAGAAGCTCTCTAGGTCTTATTCATCTGTATAATTGTATCTTTATACCCATTCTGATGAGTATGTAGTGATAACCTGCTGTTATTTAAATTTACGTTCCCTAATAAGATGGAAATTAGTGCTAACTTCTTTTAACATTGTTTTAGATTTCTTCACTGAAACTACCTGGTCCTAGAAACTTCTTTTGGGGGGGAGTGTTTAGTTATACATTCAATTTCCTTAGAAATTTAGAGGGCTATTCAAATAATATCATATTGGATAAGTTGTGGTAAATTGTGCTTTTCAAAGAAGTGGTCCATCTCATCTGGGTTTTCAAATGTATGGATTTAGAGTGGCTCATAATATTTGCTCATATTCTGATGACTGCAAGTTCTGTTATGATATGCCCTGTTTCATTTGTGATATTGATAATTTGTGTCCTTTATTTTTTGTCTTTGTCAGTTTTGCTGGAAGTTTGCCAATCATTTGAATGAATGTACCAGGGAATCCATTCTTGCATTTATTTCTATATGGATTCTGTTTTCAATTTCATTGATGTCTGCTCATATTCACATTATATCTTTTCTTCTGCCTGTTTTCCTTCTGCTTGGGTTTATTTTACACTTTCTAGTTTTTGAGGAGAGAGCTTAGATGATCTATTTGAAAATTTTCGTCTTCTAATATATTTATTTCGTGCTGTACATTTCCTTCACAGCAACACTTTAGCTGTTTCTAACAAATTTTAATATAATGCATTTTCATTTCAACTCAGTTCAATATATTTTGTTATTTCCCTTGAATCTTCCCTTTTAGCACATAGATTATTTAGAAGTGTGTTGTTTAGCCTCCACCTGTTTGGAGATTTTTATGCTATTTCATTATTGATTTCTAGTCTGATTCCTCTCCAAAAATACACTCCGTATGATATCAACAATTTGAGTAAGGTTAACTTCATGGACCAGAGTGTGCAACTGTATATTTCTTGCCATGTTATACATATCAATTAGATCCTGTTGGTTGGTGGTAGTGAGTTCTATTCTGTTCAGATGTTCTATCAGTTGTTGAGAAAAGAATGTTAAATATCATGACATTAATTGCAGATTTATCTATTTCTCTCTTAACTCTATCAAATTTTGCTTCACATGTTTTTGCAGCTCTTTTTTTGTTGCATACAAATTTAGAGTAACCGTGTTCTTGTTGGACTGATCCTTTAATCATTATGCATTGTCTTTCTTTCTTTGTAATTTTCTTTGCTATAAAGTCTTCACTATGGGATATTAATATAGTAATTACTATTTTGACTAATGTTTATGCAATATTTTTCTATCCTTTTAATTTTGAACAACCTAAATCATTATATATGAAATTAGTTTCTTGTAGCATATGCATCATGTTTTAAAATCCACCATACCAATCTCTATATTTTAATCAGTGTACTTAGATAATTGACATTTAACCTAATTATTGATATTATTAACATGTTAGGGCTGCCATTTTATTTTTGTCATGTGTTCTCTTTCTTTTCTTCTGTCCTTTATTCTTTCTTGTCTTCCTATGGGTTACTTGAATATATTTTAGAATTTCACTCTGATATATTTATAGTGTTTTTAAGTGTGTCTTTTCATATAGCTTTTTATTGGTTGCTCTGAGCATCACATTATCTATTCATAATATAACAATCTACTGGTGTGACATTTTACCAGTTTAAATGAAGAAATCTTACCTTCCTTTACGTCCCTCTAATTCCCTTCATTTATAATATAATTGTCTTAAATATGTCCTCTCCATGTAGTTAGAACTACTCCAGACAATGTTATAATTTTTGCTTCAACCATCAAAGATACTTTAGAAAACTAATGAGGAAAAGTTAAATGTAGTTTATTTTCACATACTTCTATCTTTCTATTGTTGCTTTTCCTTCCCGATGTTCAAAGATTCCTTCTTCTATCATTTCTTTTCTAGTGTAAGATCCTCCTTTAACCATTTTTGAGGATAGGTCATTGGTGATAAATTTTCTTAATTTGCCTTCACCAAAAAAATATTTTGATTAAAAAATATTTTGATTTCTCTGTAATTCCTGGAATTTATTTTACTAGATATAGAATTCTGAGTTGATAGTTCTTTTCTGTCAGTACTCAAAAATTTTTCTGGTCTCCATGATTTCTGATGAGAAATCTACTTCATTCATCTCAGTTTTTTCTTATAGGTAAGATATAACTTCTCTCTTGATTATGAAATTTTTTGTCTTTGCTTTTATTTTTCAAAAGCTTGGCTATGATGTGTTTTTAGGTGGATTTATTTGAGTTAATGTTGGAGTTCATTCAGCTTAGTGAGCCTGTTGTAATTTATATCCTTTGCCAAATTTAGGGAAAAAAAATTTTTTAAACACCTTTCCAGCCTCACCTTTTTTCTTCCCTCCTCTGGGACTCAAGTGATATGAATGTTAGATATTTTGTTACAGCCCCATAGGCTCCACTCATTAATTCTTTTAGTTGATTTTCTTTGGGCTTTTTAGATAGCATAATTACAATTGTTCTGTCTTCCAGTTTACTGATTCTTTTATCTGCCATCTCCATTCTACCGTTGAGTCCATCCATTGTGTTTTTGTTGTTGCTGTTTTCAGTTTTAAAAGTGCAATGGTCTTCACTGAGGTTGTGGGTGGAGTGGAGGTTGACTTCATTACCGTTAGCAAGGATGAATCCCAGTATGGTACTTTGGTCAGAGAGCATAGGTGTTGGTTAGCCTTTCTCTGTCCCCATTGGCATTTCTGGGACACCAGCTTCTTCAGCTTCAGTCTGGGAAATATAAGGCTAAAAGAAAATCTAGAGCATACATCACTGTGCCATTTCTTGGAATCTGAAGTCCCTAGTTTATCTGCCCTTTTCCCCTGCACTTCTCAAGGGTCTTCTGTGTTCATTTTATATATAATGCACAGCATTGTTCGTGTACTCAGTGGGAGGAATAGGAAAACATACATCTACTCTATCTTTCTGGAATCAGAAATCTGATCAAGTCATTTAATTTTAAAAATTGACATAACTCTAAGATTTCAACATTCCAAAATCTGAAGTCATTTTATATGTTAGGAAACCTACAGCAGTGACATGAACTGTCTTGTCCAGGGCCCAGAAGGAACTTGCTAACAGAAGATTATAAAATCAGTCAAGGGGCGCCTGGGTGGCACAGTGGTTAGGCGTCTGCCTTCGGCTCAGGGCGTGATCCCGGTGTTATGGGATCGAGCCCCACATCAGGCTCCTCCGCTATGAGCCTGCTTCTTCCTCTCCCATTCCCCCTGCTTGTGTTCCCTCTCTCACTGGCTGTCTCTCTCTGTCAAATGAATAAATAAATAAATAAAATCTTTAAAAAAATAAATAAAAATAAAATCAGTCAAGAATTATTTTTTCTTCAATACCAATCTGTTTCTTTAAAATCTAAGAGAAAGACCACTAAAGATGATTGTGTAGTTCTATTAAAGTCAGTTATCATCACACAGAATCAGATGTAACATATGTAACTTTTTTTTTCTTTGTCTTCTTTATTCCCCAGAGTAGCTA
This sequence comes from Ailuropoda melanoleuca, assembly GCF_002007445.2. NCBI lineage: Eukaryota > Metazoa > Chordata > Mammalia > Carnivora > Ursidae > Ailuropoda > Ailuropoda melanoleuca. The sequence goes on from NC_048220.1 coordinate 129,914,049, forward strand.
GGGAAGGCAAAGATGTGATTACTAACACCTTTAAGAAACCGTTAGCCCTCCAGACCTCTGCCGATACCAGGAGATATAAACCTGAGCTTCTGTTGTCTCTTATTCTGTAGGAAATAAGCAGTATCATCTAAAGCTAGTTAGACTCTATTGGAACAACAGCACAATCTGTTTATTTTCAGATTCTAGACGTACAGTATAAAAGCTAAGGTTGTCAGACCTGGGTTTTAGTTCTAATTCTGTCTGGGGTTTAACCATGGTTATTATGCAGATGATGAACTCTTCCAAAAGTTTCCAATAATGACTGTCTTCAGGATTATTAAAATTATTAAATGAAATGATATATGTTAAGCCCATACAATAATTTGTGTACTCACTCAGTGACAGATAGCAGACATTATAGTCATGTTAGGGGATTTTTAAATTATCTGGAAACTGAAACAACACATAATATGAGAAGTTTTTGTTTTTTTACAGACTTATCATCTGTAGTCCCTGCTGCTGACCACTGACCAGCTGTGCAGCTGTGCAGGCTGTCATTAAAAAAAAATTACCTTAAAAATTAGAAATCCATCATATCCATTCACTTAGGTTATACTCACCCCCATAATCTGGTCAATATATTTATAAAGAACGTCCAATTTGATAGCATATTCATTCAAAATAATTCATTTTAGTTTATAATTTCTAAACATGTAATTTATTTGTATTAACTGCAATATTTAATCTTTTGCCAATAATGTATTTCTGTATTTTTTTGTTTTTGAGGCAAGCAGTACATATCTACTTCTAAATTCGGTGTAGTTTGGGACCCGTCCTTGAAAGGTTTCAAAAGGTACCTAATCCAATTATTTATGTTTATTATTTTTAGCTTATATTTTATAAGTTGGCCCTTTATGAACATAAAAGATTTGGGGACATATATTTAGATTATAAACACTACTTGTAAATATTGTGAAATTATTAAAAAACTAGAATATATATTTTAAATGTATATTAGAGCCTGCCTAATTACAAAAATAATTTCAGGAAAATTTAGTAAGTTCTTAAAATAAAATAAAGAATATCTTAAGGAAGTTGAAAAAAAAAAGAGCTGGCAATAAAGTAGAGGGCTTTCTAGCTATAAAATATGCAAATAATCTAAGAATTACATCCACATAATTAACCAGAATACCATCTGAGTTGCCAAGGAAAATAATTTTCATTTTCATTACTGGGTGGGAAGGAACATCTGAGACTTCAGATGGCGAGTAAGGGTGACTTTGCCCTAATTCATGAAAATCAGGACAGCACATTTCAATATGATCAAATTAAACAGAGCCCAGGGAGCAACCATGTCGATAAAAGATGACTATGATTAAAACTTGTGTTATTTAGACATTGTTATTGACACCATAAGTATCACCATGTGCTCTGCAAGCTGCAGTGTGCCCTCAAGGTGGTCATATGGATAACAAGATACCATTTTTTCTCTCTGTTAGATGGATGCTAGGGGACAGGCTTGCCTGAAATAGGAGATTTCAACATGCCAGAAAGGAAAATGTCAAACTGGAGCATTATCAAATTAGAGATAAAAGTTTTGGTCAGATGAGCCACTGTAGCATGATTTATTATATTTTTGCCTTGGTTGTTTTGCTGTTGTTTGTTTTCTTATTAATGGCAAGACCTGGAGCCAGAGGATTTAAGATAGTCTTTTTATTTCGTTCACTATATTAAAAGCTTGTTGAAGTGGTTTACTTTGGAAGAACGTTGACTGGCAGAAACTATCTAACAAAGTACTCGTTGGTCCCCGGGGGAACTCGCTTGGAATGAGACTCCCTTGATGCCCTACTCCAATCTTAAAGCATTATAAAGTCAAAAATTATAGTTTGAGGCTCACCGGTTGCATCTGACACCTTACCCACATTTGCACTTTAAATGTTGGAAGATATCCATACTTATCCACCATTTCCTCTGTTTTTTTTCCTCCTTTTCACTTTTTCTATATATATTATGATTTTTTAAAGAGTTTATTTATTTATTTGAGAGTGATAGGGAGAGTGAGTGAGCACAGGGGAGGGGCAGGAGGAGAGGGGGAGGGAGAACGTGGAGCAGATCCCATGCTGAGCATGGAGCCTGACCGGGGTTTGATCCCAGGACCCTGAGATCATGACCTGAGACAAAATCAAGAGGCAGCCACTTAACCGACTGAGCCTCCCAGGCTCCCCTCTCTATATTATAATTTTTAAGCATATACTTTTTTGTTGTTTTTCCGTTAATCCTCTAAATTCTTGGGATATTTAGAAGCATACATATTCTGTGCTTCTTCTAACTTGATAGGCTTATACCACAATGTTAGAGAACAGCGAGTATTTTTTGAACACTCTAGTTGTTACTGGAATTATATTTTATATAATATTATATTTGTGTGCCAGCTTCCATATGTAAGCTGAAGTGACCTCTGTGTTTTCATGCAGCCTTGTGAGCTATGGTGCTGGTACTACAGTCATTGTTAAGTGACTTGCGTCTGTGCTTTTACTGAATTTGTTCTATTACTTTGTATAATTGATTATCTTTCTCTATATCTATTTTTCTCTTATTTACAAAATGGTGTGGTTTTTTTTTTTATGTTGTGAATATTTGCACTTTTAAGACATTGTGGTAGACTGAATAACGACCTTCCTAAAATGTCCATATCTTAACTAATTCCCAGAACTTGTAGATGTTGCCTTATTTGGAAGGTAACCGCTTGATGTGGTCAAGTCAAAGATTTTGATATGGCACAATGATTCTAGATTATCTGGTGGTCCCAAGAAGTCAGACTGGGAAGAAAAGGTGACTGCAGAAGTGGAGATTGGAATGATGATGCACTTTGAAGATGCAGGATGGGGCCACAAGCTAAAGAATAAAAGTGGCCATTTGAAGCTGAAAAGGGCAAGGAAAGGGATTCTCCTCTCAGCGTCTCCAGAAGGAATCATCCTTGTGGACATGCTGACTGTAGCCCAGTGAAACTGCTTTCAGACTTCTGAACTCCAGAACAGTTAAAGAATAAATCTGAATTGCTTGAAGCTGGTAGGTTTGTGATTTGTTATGACAGCAATAGGAAACTAATACAAATATATATATATACACATATATATGTGTGTATATATATATATATACACACACATACATATATATGTATGTGTAATATATTTTAAAGCAAAAGAAAAAAGGCTTTGCTGAAATATAATCTATACAAATGACATATTTAGTGTAGTATATTTATGAGCTGTGCAACCATTACCATAATCTGATTTTAGAACAATGCTGTTTTTCTTTCTTTTTACTTTTTTTTAAAGATTTTATTTATTTATTCGACAGAGGTAGAGACAGCCAGCGAGAGAGGGAACACAAGCAGGGGGAATGGGAGAGGAAGAAGCAGGCTCACAGCGGAGGAGCCTGATGTGGGACTCGATCCCGTAACGCCGGGATCACGCCCTGAGCCGAAGGCAGACGCTTAACCGCTGTGCCACCCAGGTGCCCCATAATGCTGTTTTTCTCAAAAGAAATCTCATACCCATACTTAAGGATATATTTTTTACTAAAAATAACATAACTGCTGCTTCATACAAGTGGCAACATTCCAATGATAATTGGTTAAAATAATTTATCTTTTTTTAGGAGTAGAGTAGAGATGGGGATAAGGGTGAAAGTAGGTAAAGACCTTTGAGGGAATGTCCGTGATCCTGGACCATTTACAGTAACACTTTTCTATCTAAAACACCCATGAATAATAAGAAATGCAGCTTAATCTTGGACTAGAAAGGAAATTTAGGCAACATCTCCTTCTTTCCATGCATATTGCTTATTCCAGAAAGAATCTCAGATGACTTCCAAAGAATCTAAAATAAAAGCAAGAAAAGATTATAGAAATTTAACATTCATTACAAAGTATAGCTGGGGATTGAGCTGAAACTGCACACCGTAGTGACCCATATCGGTTACCTGAGTTGGAACAGAATTTGATACCAAGCTTTTGAAAATTGATGAGGGAGAACTCTTTTTTTCATCACAGTCTTAAATGGCCTTGATGTAAAAATAAACAAATTGTCTGGGGAAAATATGATACTTCTTGGTGTAATAATTAGAAAATTATAATCTTGATGAAGGCACTGTAGTAAAGTGGAATCATGCATCCACAAATATTTATTCAGCCTACCGTGTGTCCAACATGAATACTACATGCTTGGGATGCATCAAAAAAGAAACAGATAAAACTCTCTGCATTCAGGGCATCCAGATTTTTCCAATCAGCTCACTCCAGTGTCCTCTAAAGGGACTTAGAATGAGTTACCTAAGGCACCACCCCACAATCACAACTTAGCAAAACCAATTATAAAGACAGGCTAGACTGTGTCCTTGAAAATCATTTAGCATCACAATTCTTAACAGTGAATCTTGGCTGACATTGATTTGAGATTTTACTCCTGGCAAATGCCAGAAATACAGCTCTTCTATGTAGCCATGAAAATTGAGAGCCATGTTCCTTAGGAATAGTCAAGGTGGGGTTAGGGTTATAATCCTTTTATGGAGGCTTAAAATCTCAATAAAGCCATCAGGGTGAGCTGTGGGCATGTCCACATTCAGGACACAAATTCTCTTTAGAAAATTATTTTGAATCAGCTTCACCTGTAGAACTGTAGTGAGCAAGGATTCCAGATCCACTCTAAAAAGCAACTTAGTTTTACTCAGAAATAATGTTCATATTGGCATATAACGAAATATACTTGAATGGAAATAGCATCTTAATGAAACACCCATGAAACTTGACATTGAAGAGTGATATTCTGTATTTTTTTTTTAATCGAGCAATTAAAAAAAGCACGGCTAAGATTTTAAAACTGTAAGATTTTTAGTGCAGGGACACGGTACATTTAATTTTTTTCTCATCATTTTATCCTTAATATTTAACACATTATCTTGTGAAGCACTGAGGTACTTGATTTTCACACATATTTTGAAATAACTTGTTAAAAACAGGCTAATTACTTTGCCAGAAACTTCAGTGACTTCACTTGCTATTTAATCTCTATGATGCGTTATCAGCAATATTTTACCAATTAGGTAAATAAAACTCAAAGAGTAAAGTAACTTTCTTGATGTCACACAGATGATTGTTTGGCAAGTAGGTTATTTAAAATACTTATGTGACTTAAAACATCTCATTTTTAACCAGCTGATTTTCCCCAACTTCCTCCTTCCCACCCTCTCTCCCCAACCCTCCATTTTGTTTCTTAAATATCAAGACAAAACGTACTGTCAGTGCCTGCGTGTACTAGGCACTTCACCAGGAAATGTTCATACAGATGTTACACTAATATTTCTAAAGAGACAAGCTAACATGTGCCAAAGTTTTTGCTTCCTATGGAGCCAGTTCAAAGAAGAAAAGAATGAACTACTACTGGTGGGCAGTGTTCTTATAAGGTGGAAATTTACCAGGCTGATATGAAAAGGGTAAGGGAAAGAGCCTATGAAAGAGAATAAAGGCATTGAACATCATGGCACAGAGACAGAATTATTGTGATTCAGTTGGAGAGTGTAGAGGTAAATGGGTGTTTAAAGAAGTTAGCCACTGCCCGTGTGGATCCATCTAGAAGGCAAGGGAGGTCTCATGAAAGAGCACCATTCAGGCTGCCTGGGCATAAAACTGAGCAGGAAATTGGCACAAATACTAAGAAAAAAGAAAAGATAACCAAGATTAAGACAGTAGCAGCAAGGGCGCCTGGGTAGCTCAGTCAGTTAAGCGTCTGCCTTCTGCTCAGGTCATGATCTTGGGGTCCTGGGATCAAGCCCCATGTAGGGCTCCCTGCTCAGCAGGCAGCCTGCTTCTCCCTCTCCTCCCTGCTTGTGCTCTTGGTCACTATCTCTGTCTCTCGCTTTCAAATAAATAAATAAAATCTTAAAAAAAAAAAGACAGTAGCAGCAAAGCTATAAAATATGTAGCAGATAGAAAAAAATTAAAGTCAACATTTATTAGAACTAGTGAGTTAATGCTAGTATATGGGAGTGAAATGTGGAATATGGTAGACAGGTGATAGGCCCCCAGAGTCCTCAGATTTCCCTTTTCAGGCTGCGCTCGCTGCACAGACACGCTGGTCCTGATATCACTCTCTTCCCAAGCGCAGCCTGCAGCCAATGAGTGATCAAATGACGCATGAAAGGCCCAGGTATTTGAAGCCAGCTAAGGACCATTTGATGAGTCACTCCACATCCAGAGCTTTGCCTAAGTCTTCATCATCCCCATGGCACTCTAACATCTACCTCTGCTCAATACTGCTTCCTCCCTCCCTTTGATAGACAATCCTTAAAAAACAAAAACAAACAAACAAAAAACCCAAAGGATCTCACCTCAAAAACCATCTCAGTGTCTGCTCTCAGAGAACCCAGCCTGTGATAATGCCCACACACCCGAATTGAGGCTTCATTATCAAAATTGGAAATACCAAAGGGAAAAGTGGTAAAAAGTAGTACGTTTGGTTTTAGAGTATTGTATTCCAGGGAACAGTGGGTGAACTAGATGAAGATCTCTTGCACAGGGACAGATATTCAGGGCCATAGCTCAAGAATAAGGGGTGAGTGGAAATTGGTACTTGAGAACTTTTTTTAAAACAAATCCAAAATATCTTTCACATGTTTTATATGTCGTAGGTATATTTCGTAGCCTATTTTTCCAAGATTCTAGTTAAAAACAACAGAAAACGTATTCTGCTTACTATAAGATTTTAGAAATCTTTTCATTGTCTCTTTGAATATTTCTAAATCAATTCTGCTGTGCGACTTCGCATCGTCTAATGTTGTTGATGGCCTACAGCAGACAAGTCCAAACTGAATTCAAGATTCCATTCCCTGAGCACCTCTCTCAGGATGTGCCATCCCTTATGTCAAGCTATTTTCCTTATTGCCCAATTTATACATAACTGACAAGGTGTCCCAATTGCCTGGTTATGATATCCTTGCTGCTTCTTTGATGGGAAAGTGATTATATTTTAAGGGGCTTTCTACACACACATTTGTCAGCTCCTAGCTGTTGCTTATGTCCTCAGTTAGTTATAATTGATGCCCAAGGGTAACTTGTACATTTAAATGAGAACTATTAGTGATTATTCACATCATATCATCTATAAACACAGGAAGATATACAAGAAAGTTTATTTCTACACCTTCATATCTCCTACGTGTGTATTTGAATGCTGAATGGCATCCTCAGGCTGCTTTATTTTCTATTTAGCCCTTCTATGCCTTTTGGATTTCACATTTCATTAGTTAATAGTATTGGATTTGTGCCAAATAAATAATATATACGTGTATGACTTTGCAGTTAGACTTAAGAGTGCATAAGATGAGAGGCATCTGCTACTAATAATCAAATGAAAATGACTACGTGGGCATTCATACACACACACACGCGTGTGTGTGCGCACTTTGTCTTTAGGTAATACGGAGAGATTGCTCCTATTATAAGTGATACCGAGTAGTTAAATATTTGACAGGAAGAATTAATGTAAAGAATGCTATACCCTCTTATATCTAATAAAACAGGCAAAGATATTTGAATGAACATGATCTGTAATAATGGAGACTGTGTGTCCTAGTTTGCCTAGAATAGTCCTGGTTCCTAACTATTGTTCCTACACAATCATTTATAGCATCCCTTTAATTCTCCAAAGTCTCCTGGCTTGCTTAATAAGTCCTCTGGCCACCTTACCTAGAGTACTTCTAGGTTATTTAATAATTTAGTCTGCTGGGTAGCATGTGACCTGTCACAAACTTTTTATTAAATATTTCAAATGTATGAACCAAATTATTATTCCTAGAAGGAAATCGTGGTTTGAATGCTTCTGGGAGTGTTATGAAATGCATATTAAAATCTATTTTGGAAAAAATATGGCATTTGTCATTTAAAAATTAAAATGGTCTTAAACTATATTAGTTTCTGAACTGATGTCATCAACGCGGTGGCAGCATGATCCCTGATCCACAATGCGGGAGATGCAGGGGTGTTGATAGTTTACTATGAGGCTTTGGTGGGACAGCACACTTCATCCTCAGTGTTCTCTGCTAACATGGTTGAACATAATCGAAACATCATTTTCTAAAGTATTGTCTAGGCACATAAGATCATCAGTCATGTACTGGTTTCTGTGGCCCAAATCCTTTTCAAACATCCATGATTCTGGAGTGCTTGGATAACGAAGATATTAGTGATAATAAATTTCATTGCTTTTGTGAATTCATACAGGCTTTTGTTTTTGTTACTGCCGACTTTATAATGTAGAAACCATGACATTGGTAATAAAAATTTTATCTCTATAGTGTATATTTATTCAGATTTTTTCCATTAATTCTCTAATCATCACTTTCTAGGTAGAAATATGCTCTATTCCCAGTTTAATTTTCAAGATTATAAAGTAAATATTTTACTGACGTAAACACTCTCAAGTGTCCAATGATTGTACCTTCATGAGTCATTAAATTAATGTGAATAAAAGTAGTTATTTAATTTCGACATAATCAATAAAGTTAAGTAACAGATATTTTCAGTGAAATGACTTTTTATACTGAAATACTAATAGGTTTGCATTATATAGACAAGAGCCATTTGTTTTGTTTTGTTTTGTTTTGAAATCACTCCGAAGAGTCTGACCTTTAAAAAAAAATGTTTTTTCATACATTTGAGATGTTCCTTTTTCAATGAGTTGTCTTCCTGTCAATTATGACACTTAAATCAAACTGTCTTCCTGTATCTAATTCAAAATTTTTACCTTAAAATATTTTTATCTACTTAAAAAAAA
>NC_048220.1:129922958-129932713 GCF_002007445.2 Ailuropoda melanoleuca
CTTGTGTTCCCTCTCTCTCTGGCTGTCTCTATCTCTATCAAATAAATAAATAAAATCTTAAAAAAAAAAAAAAGAAGAGATGCCTGGGTGGCCTAGTCAGTTAAGTGTATGCCTTAGCCTGAGGTCGTGATCCTGGGGTCCTGGGATTGAGCACTGCATCAGGCTCCCCACTCAGCAGGGAGTCTTCTCTTTCTCCCTCTGCCCCTGTCCCTGCTCTTGTGCTCTCATTCTCTCAAATAAATAAATACAATCTTTACAAAAAAATAAGAAACATAGGATAGAACTTTAAAAAAGGCTAGTTATCAAAAACATAAAGTAATATATGTATGACGTGTATATATGTGTATATATACATTTGTATATATGTATATGTATATAAATACATTGGGCTTGCTGAAAAAGTAAGATAATTATATATGTGTGTGCATGTATACATCCATGGCATACATACATATGTATACAATTATATGTAAACAGATCTGTAAATATGTAACCTTTATGTATGTAAATTTTAAAACATGGTTAAATGGATTTTGAAAAATTCTCTACAAACAATACTTAGTTTAAAATAAATGAGGATGTTTACCAATGACTGGAGAAAGGGACAGAAAATAAAAAGAGATAAAAGAAAAAAGTGAGTAAAGGAAAATGTTTCAAGGACAAATGATGATAATGTGCTCTAATCTGAGAAGTGTGTGATGACTTAAAATCAATTAATCAATCAGTCAATCAGTGTTGCCAGTACAATTAGGACATTCTTAGTTCTGAGAAAGAAAATATCTAATGTATATTAAAGTAATTTTACACTATCACAGTTATTTCTATTAAAAAGAGTACTGTTGGCCTGGCTGGCTCACTCGGTAGAACATGTGACTCTTGATCTTGAAGCCATGAGTTTGAGCACCAGCGGTGGCATAGAGTTTTCTTAAAATAATTTTTAAAAAAATTAAAAACAGTACAACAAAAACTGTATTTAATAATATTTTCCATTTTTTCTTTTTGAAACACATACTAACCAAATGAATTTGATGTGTACTATACCAAAGTCCTAATACAGATTTTGTGCCCTTTTTACTAATTATTACTTTTTAATTAAATATATAACACGGTGACTTCCAAATTTATTGGTGCCCCCCCAAACAAATGAGGGAAGTTTCCTGTCTTTTCCTTTGAAATATTGAACTCTGCAATTTAGTGATTTTTCCAGAAAATAAAATATCAAATACTTGCGCTGACTTATTTTAAAATTCTGCTGTATGATGTCTGCTCAAACCAGAAATATCATAAAATTAGGGAAAATTCTAAATAGCTAGGGGAGAAGAGTGCAAGTAGAACAGATGTCATATTAACTAAATGGCCCACTGTTAATTATATGCATAGTGATTTACAAAGAAATGGTTTATTAGACTATTCCTAAAGAAAGAAGTAATCTGAGAACTGAAATGATAATTCTTTATTGGTGGTTAAAACAAAGATATTCTCCTTTACACATTAAACTCTTCATTCATTCATATAGTAAACAAATATATATTAAGCACTTTGGGATGTCATGAACTTAGGTTCTAGGCTCTAGAGAGCACTGAAAAAAAAAAAAAAACATTGACAAGATCCCTAGCTTCAGACCTTCAGAGAGTATATATGAAAGTTAACAAAATAGGAATAGGTTTTTAGAAAAAAAAAGTAACTAAATTATCTTGGAAAAATTAATAAAGTTTTGTTTGTTGTATATACAAAATACACATATATGCATTTTAAACTTATACATATATACATATTAAAACATAAACTATATAAACATATAAAATATATATATAAAGTTTGAATTTGGTTTATTTTTTTTTAAAGATTTTATTTATTTGAGAGAGAGAGAGAGAGAGGAGTGTGTTCTAGGACACAAGCAGGGGGAAAGACAGAAGCAGGCTCCCCACCGAGCAGGGAGCCCATTGTGGGGCTTGATCCCAGGACACTAGGATTATGACCTGAGCTGAAGGTAGACGCTTAACTGACTGAGCCACCCAGGTGCCCCAAATTTGGTTGGTTTAAATTTGTCTCCTGAACCTGATAACCTGAATTGAAGGAAATAAATAAATGGAATTGATTCTTAGAAAACTGGGGAACAGATGCAAAAACATCCGTATTCCATTAAAAGTTCTCTATCCTATGAAACCCTTGTTCTAGGAATGGTATATTTCTTCCATAAATTCTCTGGTTCAGCTCTCCATAAGTCTAAGAGCCTTATCATGGAACAGATATTCCACTTTTTACTGCTGACAAGGTCAGGGCTCAGAAAAGGTGCAATTGTTCTATAAAAAAACATGAAGTTATTTAATTTTGTTCGTAATTTCTAATCAATAAAAGTTCATTCTGCAAGAAAAGATTCTAATCTTAGTCTTACATTAAATAACATTTTAGAATATTTTAAATATGAATGAATCAATATTCAATGAACTTTATACCACTATTTTTACAAAAAGTGATAAAACTAGGTAAACCGATATAATGGAAGTGTTGCCATAAGCTGTTGACCACCAAATAACACAGTTTTAGTTTTCTCTTTTTTACAACCAACAACCAGGGGATAATTTCATTGTTTAAAATCAACATCTCCCCTCTATGTTTAGATAAAAGATTTATTTCAAATTTGAAGATAAGAAACAGGAATTACACAGAGATTAAATGATTTAACTTAAAATCAACAGTCTTATCTCCATGCTAAAGTCTCTTCCCATCTTCATCTTCAATCCAGCAATCTAAAATGATGTTTGGAAAATGTTTTAATCCCATTTAATGTACTTAAGAATTGAAGGCAAATTATGAATGCGAATACATTTTGTGTGTCATAAGTCAGGTTTAGACGCAGCTGCAAGATAGTAAGGAAGCACTTTTTCACTATGTATGTTATTGATTACCCTAAATCAAATCTAGGAGTGTGGAAGGAATGCATATAATGTACTGAATCATTATTGTACTCTTATCAGATATCAGTGTAAATACACATCTTCTTTTAAAAGCTTCACATAATTTAACTAATTGGTATCATTCAACTCATTCAGAAACACACACACACACACACACACATATACATGCACAGGCATATGTCACTTTCTAGTTAAAACAAAAGTATATGGAATAATCATTCGCTTTTCAAAAGGCAGTATTGACATTTTGTATGCTTTCATAAAACTATCTGTTCCCTTTCATAGTATTATGCATAAGAGGGAACCCCTGCTTCCTTGCCTTTAATATTTATTTGTCTGTTGAACAAGGTGGCAAAACCTTATTGTTTATTATGTGCACTGATGGGGGTGCCTGACTCAGTAAGCTGAGTGTCTGACTCTTGATTTCAGTTCAGGTCATGATCTGATGGGTTGTGAGATCCGGCGTTGGGCTCCCCGCTCTCCCTCTGCCCTGCCCCCCATGAGCGCTCTCCCTCTCGAAAAATAAATAAATCTTAAAAAAAAATGTTTACTGAGAACAGTTTTCTGAAATCATTTGAAGGCTCTTAAGTCAGAACTATACTCTTCAAATGGATTAGCAGAACTTAATTTTCTCTATTAATAAAGACTCAATTTCTCTAAAATAAATAACGTATACTTGAAAATATAGAAGTCAAATTAATTACAATGAGCTAGTGTCTATCCAATAGTTTGTTTAGAAATACTTCGTATTTAGTAGTTTCAATACTTTTTTTTTTCTACTTTGGAGCTTAATTCACTACAGGAAGTTATAAAAAACTACAAAATAAAATCTCTGATTAGGCAAGTATCTATCACAAGTTGAAAATAGTTTCACCTTAAAAAATATTCATGTTCTAAACCAAAATCATATTCGATTGATCCTAGTTTAGCTAATAGCACTTATCCATGATGTCGATATAACACATATTTATTAACCTATAAAGTAAATACTCTAAGAAATGGGAGTCAAGGGGGCCTATAATCAGAAAGAAAGAAACTTGGGTAAAGTTAGTCAAGCCAAGTGAACCGTAAGGCCATCATGGCCTCCATGTACAAAATAGCTTGTGCCTGTGATTGGCATCCTCTGAGGACAGCTTGCTTACCTAAACCTCCCCCCTCAACCACCACTTGGATGAGAAATTAGTATCTCTAATTGATCTAGCTTAGCTAGCTGAATATCTCTACCTACCCACCTACCTAATTACCTATCTACCTACCCATCTATCTAATCTTTTCTCTCACCTACTTTTAAGTCTGAACTATTAAGTATTTACTAAGAGTGTAACTCCTCTAATTCAATAACTTTTAAATAATACTTATAGGAAAAGTTCTAATTATATTATTGATAAAATGTGTACTTAAAAATATAAAATTCATGGCCTACATGGTTTTTTTTTCCATTTTTTTTAAAAACTCTGTTTTGATTTCATAGCTACTAAATTACTTTCCCTAGTGTTCAAAGCCACATGGAAACCACAAGCTCCAAGTTCTCCAGTATTTGATACTAGCTTTCTTTTTAGTTTAAATATGGAATTATAGCAATTATAACAAGTGGCTGTTATAACTGGAATTATAACAGTATAGCATTTTTGAATAGCAGATACCTTATTTCCATCACCCACAGATGTCCTTCAATTACCGTTGTGTAGATGAGAAGTCCCATGGTGCAGATTTTCTATCTTTTTTTAGAAAAACTTTTCTTTCTTCCCCAATGATTTTAAGGATTTTTTTCCCTTTTATTTGAATTGAGGATTTGTATCAGGGTATTCTGTGTTGTGTGTCATTTTTCATTAATCTTCTGTGGGACTTGATAGCCACCTTAAATCTCCAGGCTCAGAGAAAATGCATCTCTTATTTGATTTTCCTTTTCTTCATTCCTTTCTCATTCTGGAACCTCTCCCTCCATGACCTATTGTTACATCTGCTATGTGATACAAGTCTCTTGGCAAATCCCTATTACTTTCCATCCATTTTTTCTTTTCTTTTCTTTTTTTTTTTGAAATTTATATGTTTATTTTTAAATTTTTTTAATTTAAATTCAAGTTAGTTAACATATAGTGTTTTATTAGTTTCAGAGGTAGAATTTAATGATTCATCAGTTACTTATAACACCCAGTACTCATCACATCAAGTGCCCTCCTTAATGTCCATCACCCAATTACCCCTTGCCCCCACTCACCTCCGCTCCAGCAACCCTCAGTTTGTTTCCTAGAAAGAATCTCTTATGGTTTGCCTCTCTCTATGTTTCATCTTATTTTATTTTTCCATCCTTTTTTATGCTTATTCCATATTAAGTGCTATTTATTCTCTCTGACGCTGCAGAACATCAATTTGGGTTTCACTTGTGATTATCCTGTATTTTCACATAGTTAAAGACATTGTAAGTTCAGAGTTTATTAATGCTGAATATTATGCTTACATATGTGGTCCACTTCTTCCAGCTAAAAGTGGCAGGTTCCTCCTGACCACCAGGAATGGAAGCACTTCAGTCCCCTACTGTAGCTACCATCAGGTGCTCAGGGGACAGTAGGATCTCGCAGGTCTGCCCAGAGTCAAGTCTTGCCAATAGCTATTTCACAGGTGGCAGTTTGGAACCCAAGTGCCCTTAGAAAAAATGAAATTTCTCTTCATACCTCCAGGAAAACTCTTTCCCCTCTTCTGGTTTTAAGTCCTAATCTTAAATCTCTTCTTGAGAATCCTAATCTCTTCTTCCAGGGAGAACAAATTCTTCTCCTAGAATATCCTGCGGAAACTGTACATTTAGATATACTTTCTATGTTCTACCACCTTACCCACCAAAAGGAGAACAAGGAATCACCAACATCCTACCCCATCCCTTACTTTCCAGAATCCACATTACCACAGAGTACCATTTTAGCATTGGAAATGTTTCCTGGAGTGGGATGGAAAGGATTTTCTGACCATTGTTGGAAATTGTTTGTTTGCTTGTTTGTTTGTTCAGAGCAAGGCAAGCAGAGTGGTCAGATTTTTGAAATACTGATTCTGTTCGTGCTATAAATGGATGCGTGATAGTTTTCAAACTACTTAGCATAAACACAGCAGGGGTGTTTCTAATACTCAGGGTTATGATAGATCTCTACTTTAACCCATGACAATTTCAGGCCAGAACATGACATCAAACAGCAAGCCTTTCTCTAAACAGCTCCTGTCTGTCTACCTCAGCAACATGTCAAAAACACAAATTATGCACAAAACAGCACCTCATTCAGATTTGTCATTAACTTATTATCCTTCTTTTGTCCCAAATCGCATCCTGCATTCCTAAGTGTAATAATATAAATAGCATAGAAAAGAGATGCAGATAGAGATGTAGGTATGAAGCTTCATTTTTCTTCAGATAAATTATGATGACATTATTTTGAAGGTGCACCTGGTAAACTATGTGTATATAAAATGCATTCAGCATTAATACTGTAACTGTACATCTACAGGCATATATAATTTAAAAAAATGGATCATATTTACCTTAGATATTTTTCACTTCTCTATTAAGCAGTAAGATTTTTGTTACTTCTTCCCATCCTTAAATCAAGACAAATAAGTTTCGAATAGGAGACACAGGAAGACACATCTGCATGTGTTGTCAATGAACCAGAAAATGAATCTGGCTTTTACATAACAATCAAACATTTTAATCATGGGCTCCAAGGAGATAGTCTTATTTTACAGTAAAATCTGAAATTACACCTAAGGGTACCCAGAGAGTCATAATTAAGTAGCACTTGCACATCACCCTCCCTGCACCATGCAAGATTCATTTAATTGCATGAGTCGAATGTGAGCATTCAACACTTGAACTAAACATTCAGACATGTGCTAAACCAGAGAGCTTGCACATAGAGAAGAACTATGTCCTAGAAAAAGAACTGAGTTTGGCTCTCTAGAAACCCACTCATAATGATTGTCTTGGTAACAGTTTGTCAGAATATACCATTATAAACAATCTCAAACCCAAATGAATTTAAAACCAATTTATTTTTTTTATTTTATATAGTGTTGTATATTTGATACACAATATTTTATTCTAAATATTATTAAATTAAGATTTATATTCTGCAAAATTTTATGTGGCAATATTATCAAATGTAAGCCTTTTTCTGAGTTAATTTGACAAAAATAAAATCAGAACACCTAGCGGAATATTAATGAAACTGATTATTATTTAGCATTTTTGGGTTGTAGGTCAAAGACACCAAAACAACCAGATTTATTTCAAAAGGAAAATATTATCATTAGGTTGTAGGGATGTGTCATAGGACCCAAAGGCAGAAATATCTGGAAGGTAGAACAAAGTGTTATAATCAAAACCAGAGGGTCTTTGTCTTTAATGTGCAGTGTTCTCCGTACCTCTTCTTCATTCTTCGTTCCTGGTCTAGAAGCTTCATTGGTGTCTCATGGACATCGTGCATTAAATGATAACCTCAAGGACGAGTAGGAGGCCTCTTCCATTGCCATGCTTGTTCAACTTCCATGCTCCCTGAAGGCCCACCTGATGATTAAAAAAAGTGGGAATTTTTTTTTCTTTAATGTCTCATGAGTCACCGAGGGATTTTCTAACTCACAGGGACAGGAAGGTAGAGCCTCCAGGATAAACTGCCTTACATCTCAAATGTGTCAGTATCACCAAATCCAAACTATATATAAACGGTGGCTTCATTCAAACTGATTCAAAAATCCCTTTCGTTTCAAACAACCCAAATTCAGCCAAATATGTGGTCACATCCACTCGAGGGGTCAAATTAACCCTTGCTGCAAATTATTGACTCACTGCTTGATCTAAGAGCAGAAAAGAACATGTGATTTATTTGTTGAAAATGCTGTGTAGACGAGTTCTTTCTATGAGAGGATTTCTGTTATATTCATCATTCTTGACATCCCGCTTCACATTTCTTGTATATTTCACAAAACATGGATATTACTTTCTGTTCCTCACCTTGACCATTTAACATTATTGCAGAAGATGAAACCTGACTCTGCTTTTCTTTAACCTTGTGTGTCTAGAATTCCATTTTGTACTTTTAGGTTTATATAGTAGAAGTGCTATAAGGTAAAGAATGGCCCATCTACTTTAAGTGCCAGCCAAGACGGATGACTTGTCTTAGATGATACATATTTTTTTCAAGCCAATTGAGTGTCTGATTAATTGAAGGGGGAAAATTATTTCAAAAATTGCTAGCATGCCATTTATTCTCCTTCTGTTTTGTGTGACTTGCCTTTGTGAGAATTACACTTTTGATTTTATTTCTAGCTATATTGTTTTGTCCAGCGCATTACATCTAAGACATTTTGATTCTGCAGAAATTGGGAAGCAAGGTGTAAGATAAAATGCAGAAACAAATCTCTGAGGCTACAGAAAATAAACAACTAGTAAGGTATATTATGAAGCAAGCTAAGAATGTTTATATCATCAATATGGTATAAAGTTTCCTATTGATGTTATATGATAAATGATAACCTAATTATAAAGGTAGACATAAAATTATAAAGATAATTCCAAGAAGAGTCTATGTGTGTTTATACTAAATATGCCTACACATGGGCAGGAAAGTCACCTCTGTGAGATACACTGGAACGTCCTTCCCTGCTTCATTCAGAGGCAAGAAAGGGCCTAATGCATAGCAGCTCTCCATGAGTAGCCAGTGAATAAAGGAGGAACCTGACAATCTTTTAATGCCCTTTTCAAAATTTTCAGTGTACAATGAAAGAAAAAAACAACACAATTTTAAAAAGGACTTTTTTACAACTGAAAATTGACTCTGATAACAAGATCAAAATTTTAAAAACTCAAATCTTTCCTTTGAATGCAGGTTGATACAGGGTTTGCATAACTCCATAGAAGACTAATAATCCTGCATTCAATGGATATTTAGTAAGCATTCCTTAGGTGTTCCACAAAGTGCTAACAGTTTGATTGTTAATTCTCTTAGTACCCTGAAATAATTATTCACTTTCATATTTTTACATGTGGGAACAAGGCTCAGTATATCTCTTCCAAAGCTACACTGAATAAATCAAATATTTGCCAGGACCCATGTAGTTACAATATTGAAGAAATGTATTTCTAGACTTCCTACAGTATAACCATTCATATACAGGAAATTCTGAAATTAAGCTATGAACAAAGAAAGAAAATATACACCTGACTTACAAATCTTCACTTATTTTATAAGTCTTGGAAAAAGTTATTCCTCCTGTAACCATGACCAAACTTTTTTTTTCTTCACGAAAAACAATGTATTTTTCCAGTTTTTAAAAATAATTGTTATTGATGGTTATCAATAGTTTTCCTCCATTATTATTCAAGTTGAGGAACATTTATTTACTTATAAATGTTCTCCACTGCCTTTTCCATTTTGAGTGAGAACTAATTGATTTTTTGATGACTTCATTCCATGACTTTAAAAGATAAATAACCTATTTTTTTCAATGAGTGCTATTTCAGCCTCCATAAGAGACTTTAAAATTTAATTATTCATTTTTTTTTACTTAACTTCAAGTGTACTCCCTTCCATTCATTTTCTTTCATTTCTCATTTCTGGGTTTTTTTTTCCTCCTTTGTTTTTATTCTTTTTATCTTTTTTTTTTTCTCCCCATCTTCTCTTCTTTTCTCTGGGCCTTCTTCTTCTTCTTTTTTTTTTTCCCATCCTTTGTGTCTTTCTTTTCTGTTCCACATTTTTATTTATTTTTTTTTTAAAGATTCTATTTATTTATTTGACAGAGATAGAGACAGCCAGCGAGAGAGGGAACACAAGCAGGGGGAGTGGGAGAGGAAGAAGC
>NC_048220.1:129932763-129933236 GCF_002007445.2 Ailuropoda melanoleuca
CCCTGAGCCGAAGGCAGACGCTCAACTGCTGTGCCACCCAGGTGCCCCTGTTCCACATTTTTAAATCAAATCCTTAAATAGAATGTAGTTAAGTCGTGGCAGGCTGACTCCAATCATACCCACCTCCTGAAACTCACACCTTTCATGGAATCTTCTCTCTGTGAGTGTTGGTTGACACAGAAATTTGTTTCTAGCCAAGAGACTATGGTGAAAGTTTTGGAGTGTATTTCCCATAATTAGGTTACATAAGATTGTGACTTACACTTGCTAGGAGAATCTCTCAACTGTCTTTTTGGCTTCCATGCACTGATGTCACAAACTACCATCCTGTAGGGGCCCACATGGCCAGGACCTGTTGGTGGCCTTCAACTAACAGCAAGCAGAAACTGGAGCCATTAGTGTAGTCCTCCAAGAAACTCAGTTGTGCCAAAAAGCAGGGAGCTTAGAAGTAAATCTTTCCCTAGTTTGGTCTG
>NC_048220.1:129933336-129940110 GCF_002007445.2 Ailuropoda melanoleuca
ACCCACTCATAATGATTGTCTTGGTAACAGTTTGTCAGAATATACCATTATAAACAATCTCAAACCCAAATGAATTTAAAACCAATTTATTTTTTTTATTTTATATAGTGTTGTATATTTGATACACAATATTTTATTCTAAATATTATTAAATTAAGATTTATATTCTGCAAAATTTTATGTGGCAATATTATCAAATGTAAGCCTTTTTCTGAGTTAATTTGACAAAAATAAAATCAGAACACCTAGCGGAATATTAATGAAACTGATTATTATTTAGCATTTTTGGGTTGTAGGTCAAAGACACCAAAACAACCAGATTTATTTCAAAAGGAAAATATTATCATTAGGTTGTAGGGATGTGTCATAGGACCCAGAGGTATAAATATCTGGAAGGTAGAACAAAGTGTTATAATCAAAACCAGAGGGTCTTTGTCTTTAATGTGCAGTGTTCTCTGTACCTCTTCTTCATTCTTCGTTCCTGGTCTAGAAGCTTCATTGGTGTCTCATGGACATCGTGCATTAAATGATAACCTCAAGGACGAGTAGGAGGCCTCTTCCATTGCCATGCTTGTTCAACTTCCAGATGCTCCCTGAAGGCCCACCTGATGATTAAAAAAAGTGGGAATTTTTTTTCTTTAATGTCTCATGAGTCACCGAGGGATTTTCTAACTCACAGGGACAGGAAGGTAGAGCCTCCAGGATAAACTGCCTTACATCTCAAATGTGTCAGTATCACCAAATCCAAACTATATATAAACAGTGGCTTCGTTCAAACTGATTCAAAAATCCCTTTCTTTTCAAACAACCCAAATTCAGCCAAATATGTGGTCACATCCACTCGAGGGGTCAAATTAACCCTTGCTGCAAATTATTGACTCACTGCTTGATCTAAGAGCAGAAAAGAACATGTGATTTATTTGTTGAAAATGCTGTGTAGACGAGTTCTTTCTATGAGAGGATTTCTGTTATATTCATCATTCTTGACATCCCGCTTCACATTTCTTGTATACTTCACAAAACATGGATATTACTTTCTGTTCCTCACCTTGACCATTTAACATTATTGCAGAAGATGAAACCTGACTCTGCTTTTCTTTAACCTTGTGTGTCTAGAATTCCATTTTGTACTTTTAGGTTTATACAGTAGAAGTGCTATAAGGTAAAGAATGGCCCATCTACTTTAAGTGCCAGCCAAGACGGATGACTTGTCTTAGATGATACATATTTTTTTCAAGCCAATTGAGTGTCTGATTAATTGAAGGGGGAAAATTATTTCAAAAATTGCTAGCATGCCATTTATTCTCCTTCTGTTTCGTGTGACTTGCCTTTGTGAGAATTACACTTTTGATTTTATTTCTAGCTATATTGTTTTGTCCAGCGCATTACATCTAAGACATTTTGATTCTGCAGAAATTGGGAAGCAAGGTGTAAGATAAAATGCAGAAACAAATCTCTGAGGCTACAGAAAATAAACAACTAGTAAGGTATATTATGAAGCAAGCTAAGAATGTTTATATCATCAATATGGTATAAAGTTTCCTATTGATGTTATATGATAAATGATAACCTAATTATAAAGGTAGACATAAAATTATAAAGATAATTCCAAGAAGAGTCTATGTGTGTTTATACTAAATATGCCTACACATGGGCAGGAAAGTCACCTCTGTGAGATACACTGGAACGTCCTTCCCTGCTTCATTCAGAGGCAAGAAAGGGCCTAATGCATAGCAGCTCTCCATGAGTAGCCAGTGAATAAAGGAGGAACCTGACAATCTTTTAATGCCCTTTTCAAAATTTTCAGTGTACAATGAAAGAAAAAAACAACACAATTTTAAAAAGGACTTTTTTACAACTGAAAATTGACTCTGATAACAAGATCAAAATTTTAAAAACTCAAATCTTTCCTTTGAATGCAGGTTGATACAGGGTTTGCANAAAATGAGACAACATTGCTAACTAACATCTTGATTGTAAGGTATAAGAGGACCCCACTAATCTGTGTCTAGTTTGCCACCCAAAGAAGTTACAGGCTAATAAATACCCATTGTTTTATCCTAAATTTTGTGGTAATATTTTAGGCGGCAATAAACAACAAATACCTACGTTTTTCTGTGGTACTTGTTGCATTTTTCCTTATATCGTATTTTTAAAAGATAAACAGTCCTTCAAAGGCATATTTCAAAATCTGTTTGATAGAGGCGATGAGAAAATGTTTGTGCACTGCCATTCTTATTGTTGTATAAACAATTTTATCTTTCATATTGAATTTTGAAGCTGAATTCCCAATAATATCAGATATGTTACCTATGACAAATTGAAACCTTTGATATCACGAACTGGATGAAAATCTTGAATTCTTAATTGGAATGAGCAAATTTTCTTTTTGAAACACAACAACTGAGGCTGGGACTAGGATGAGGCAAGTGTTTTAAGGGACAACATCTAGGGAGACCTCGAAGAGGGATGCAAGTGTCAACTTTATACTTGCTCATTTAACTGGCAAAATCTTTTCCTNACCCTGAGCCGAAGGCAGACGGTTAACGACTGCGCCACCCAGGCGCCCCCGAAAATCTTGAATTCTTAATTGGAATGGGCAAATTTTCTTTTTGAAACACAACAACCGAGGACTAGGATGAGGCAAGTGTTTTAAGGCACAACATCTAGGGAGACCTCGAAGAGGGATGCAAGTGTCAACTTTATACTTGCTCATTTAACTGGCAAAATCTTTTCCCGTTATACAGTCAATAATTGACTACCATTGCTTCACTTTTTGTACATATATAAGATATTGTAAAATAGAGTGCATTTAATTTAGAAGAAAATTTTTTTGTTAAAATAGAGAGTTGCTCACAGAATATATATACAACATATCTTTTGTGACTGCACACTTTACAGGCAGTCTTGGGGCATAACCTTCTTAAAAATAACTGACAACTTTTAATTAGATGTTATCACCTCTCCTACAAATTTTTGTCTTACATTTTCCATGTGACATTATTGTCACACCCACGGCAGACGTTGGACAAATATTTTGTGCAAGTTTTATATTCATCATCACCTTTCTTAATAAATAAAATTTGTGCTTTCTCTTTCACTAAACAGTACATATTTAATTTATTGATACCAAATGGTTTATTTTAATTTTAAAATTTGTAAGCAAACAATAAAACAAATACAGGTTTATCTTTTTCAATATTTATTTATTTAGAGAGAGAACAAGCATGAGCAGGAGGGACAGCAGGAGGGGGAGAGAGAAACTGAAGCAGACTCCCTGCTGAGCAGGGAGCCCCACACAGGGCTCAGTTTCACCACCTGAGATCACAACCTGAGCCAAAAGCAAGGGTCCCATGATCAACTGACTGGGGTCCCCAGGCACCCCAAACAAATACAGATTTAGATCTTACAGTAAATGGACAAGCCATATGGAAGGAACATATCCATCATGAACCTTATGTGTTCTGTTCATATTAGTTTATATTTCAAGTGTCTCTATGATTTGTTCTCTACTTCATTCATCTATTTTGAGGAATCTGTAATTTTATGCTTCTCCCACTGACCACTCCAATGGGCAGCCTGACCACTTCTCTTATCCCCTGGTTTGCTACTCTGGGTTGCAGATAACTGCATATGTGTGTCAGACACCTGCTCACCCTCACTGGAGATCAGAGACAATACATACCCATGTGTATTTTCTTTTATCAGCATGTGTCCTCCTTGGTGTCTTAAAGTGCAGAGCATTTAGAAAGGGTCAGGAAGAGAGATGTGGGTTACCAGGGGCCGTCATTCACAATTAGACCTGGTGTGTTAAGATCAAAACTGTTTTTGACACGTGTCTCACAGACCACTAGACAAGACTGCGCAGAACCTGTTAGTACAAAGTTCGTTTATTCATAGGAAATGCCAAACCATTTTAGATTGTTTTATTGAAATTATTACTAATAATCCTTTATTTAAAACCTGGTCCAAATATGTGAAACCAGTCAGGACGCCATGAGAGTGGACACAAACATAGTTTACTCCAGCCACACAAAAGATAGTCGTTGATGTCTGTAAAGTGAGTCCTTTTTACACCTATTTTACAAAGAAAGTATCTTAGAGAAACTGCACATCCAATTAATCAGTAATATAGCTAATAATTGAACTTAGGTTATATAGGTCCAGACCCACTTTCTTTTTAGCATTATACTGTTCTACAAAAACTTGAATACTATTTAGTAGATGAAAGTTTATTGCATATTAGTTTTTCTTTAACTGTAGCTCCTATTTCTACAATATCACTTTTTCACAGCTTTTCATGTATATGCTTTGATAATTATAATATATAGCATATGTAGCAAGATACAGTGTATATTATGACTTTGTCTCACAATGAAATGTATAATCAGAATTATGTCCTTTGGGAATTAATGAGATGTAGCCAACATTTTTTCTTTGCCTTTTAGATTACTTGCTAAATTAATATAAACAATATATGACTGTTTTTTATTACCTCAATATAATGGAATAAATTGTAATTTACCATCCAAGCTTAGTTGACTTCATTAGTTCATAGGAAATTACTAGAAAAATTGATAGGGAAAAAACATTAAATATCATTAAGATAATTTTAAGTAAAATTTCATAACATCAGAGAGTATCATGCATAGTTTCATCAAGGCATTACTTGTACTAACTCTGAAACCTAAAACCTGCTAAAAGTATTAGGTGAAGCTAAGATATTATGTAACAGTCATGGAGCCTAAAACATCTAAAACTGTCATAGTTCTTGTTCAAATTATATTACTTTTCAGGTGTTCCCAGGTTCTAGTCAGAATGCCAGTATTTCTATGGGTGATGAAACTTTAGAATGTTTAAGTACAGATAAATATTTATACGTATTATAAGGGTGTCAATATTTGTCTGTAATTATGACTATAATATATATCAAATTCATATGTGTGGCTACCTTTTTTTTTGGCCGGCTACATGAATTTATCTGTTCAAGTGCCAGAATCTAACTGAAAAAAATTATGGCCATAAAGATTTCTAAAACGCCTTACACTCTCCTACTTCTCTTTCAGCAGTCAGGTGATTTGTGTCTTGTCATTTGTGTAACTCAGCATTTTGCAAGGAGGGAGAGTTAGATACTCATTTGAACACTGTCTACATTGTCTCATTTATTTGATTCATTTTCCCATCCTTCTGGCTGACACAGGTTCAGTCGTTAGGCCAGGTGGTAGAGCCAACAAATCTTCAATAGAATGTAAAGTGTTGGCAAAATCAACAAAGCTCAAATCTTAAGTGTCATACTAGCATTTTCATTGGCCTCATTATTTTACTTTATTCAATTAAATGAGAAGTGAGTTGGTTTGTGCATTACTGATTTCTGTGATCATCTGTTTCATTTTTAATTGCAATATATAAAATATCCTCTTCTTTTAGTAAGGAACATTGTACTGTTCTATCATTTGGTGTTTCGCAATTAAGTTAATAAATATTTTTTTCTTCTCATTTATTTATAAGTGAAATACCCTGTTTTTCAGTTTTATAGTCAAGTATCCACATGCCAACCATGAGAAGAAGTGCAGTCTCTATTTCTGCAAGGTCATTCCTGTGAGTTATAATACCCAACTAAACTGGTGTGCTGCTCACTTGTGTCCAGGCTCGGGGAGGGATTCCCATAGTGCGTCAACCTTAGTAGGGTATTTTATCAGAGCATCTGTCTTTCATGAAACTCACTGGCCAAGGTGTGTCTCAGAGAAGGTGTCTCAGAGAAGAACTCTCCGGGCAGAATGACCTGCCCTACCCACACCACCTTCCCAGAATGTGTTCAGTGATGAAAATTTCTGCTAAACAAGCCAGGCCCTTCATAACCCAGGTCTTCAATAGAACAGGTTGAAGAAGGTTCTGGGTTCTATCATGAGTGGTTGGTAACTGCAGAAAAACGAGTTCAGCTGGAGCTGGTTTGCATGCCGCTGAGAGTATACTTGGCCGAGAAATACAGGTTATTATTACAGGGAAGCAGACCAGCTTCGGCAGGGCTGTCTGGCAAGGCTTGATAGCCCTGGTTGGGAGTAGGTTTCAAGGTTCATTGTCTAAGTGGTAGTTAGTGGGAGCATAGAGACCTGAATAAGATTACAAACACCGAAAACTAAACTTTTTGAGTTGAAATTCTGGCAGTATAATTAAGCTCCCCAATCCTGGGTGAGCAATTTAATCTGTCTCCTTTTCCTCATCNCAAGCCAGGCCCTTCATAACCCAGGTCTTCAATAGAACAGGTTGAAGAAGGTTCTGGGTTCTATCATGAGTGGTTGGTAACTGCAGAAAAACGAGTTCAGCTGGAGCTGGTTTGCATGCCGCTGAGAGTATACTTGGCCGAGAAATACAGGTTATTATTACAGGGAAGCAGACCAGCTTCGGCAGGGCTGTCTGGCAAGGCTTGATAGCCCTGGTTGGGAGTAGGTTTCAAGGTTCATTGTCTAAGTGGTAGTTAGTGGGAGCATAGAGACCTGAATAAGATTACAAACACCGAAAACTAAACTTTTTGAGTTGAAATTCTGGCAGTATAATTAAGCTCCCCAATCCTGGGTGAGCAATTTAATCTGTCTCCTTTTCCTCATCTATGAAATGGCATAATATGTGTAACTATAACAGGATTATTGTGAGACAAATTGTTGAAACAAACTATTACAACAGTACCTGGTACATCATAATTACAAAGTAAATATAATAATTGTTGTTATTTGCTCACATGTAGCACTCCTAGAGTTAATGTTCATTTGCAGAGTG
>NC_048220.1:129940776-130088839 GCF_002007445.2 Ailuropoda melanoleuca
TATAAACAATATATGACTGTTTTTTATTACCTCAATATAATGGAATAAATTGTAATTTACCATCCAAGCTTAGTTGACTTCATTAGTTCATAGGAAATTACTAGAAAAATTGATAGGGAAAAAACATTAAATATCATTAAGATAATTTTAAGTAAAATTTCATAACATCAGAGAGTATCATGCATAGTTTCATCAAGGCATTACTTGTACTAACTCTGAAACCTAAAACCTGCTAAAAGTATTAGGTGAAGCTAAGATATTATGTAACAGTCATGGAGCCTAAAACATCTAAAACTGTCATAGTTCTTGTTCAAATTATATTACTTTTCAGGTGTTCCCA
This sequence comes from Ailuropoda melanoleuca, assembly GCF_002007445.2. Taxonomy (NCBI): domain Eukaryota; kingdom Metazoa; phylum Chordata; class Mammalia; order Carnivora; family Ursidae; genus Ailuropoda; species Ailuropoda melanoleuca. Next base: position 129,941,117 of record NC_048220.1, read on the forward strand.
GGTTCTAGTCAGAATGCCAGTATTTCTATGGGTGATGAAACTTTAGAATGTTTAAGTACAGATAAATATTTATACGTATTATAAGGGTGTCAATATTTGTCTGTAATTATGACTATAATATATATCAAATTCATATGTGTGGCTACCTTTTTTTTTGGCCGGCTACATGAATTTATCTGTTCAAGTGCCAGAATCTAACTGAAAAAAATTATGGCCATAAAGATTTCTAAAACGCCTTACACTCTCCTACTTCTCTTTCAGCAGTCAGGTGATTTGTGTCTTGTCATTTGTGTAACTCAGCATTTTGCAAGGAGGGAGAGTTAGATACTCATTTGAACACTGTCTACATTGTCTCATTTACTTGATTCATTTTCCCATCCTTCTGGCTGACACAGGTTCAGTCGTTAGGCCAGGTGGTAGAGCCAACAAATCTTCAATAGAATGTAAAGTGTTGGCAAAATCAACAAAGCTCAAATCTTAAGTGTCATACTAGCATTTTCATTGGCCTCATTATTTTACTTTATTCAATTAAATGAGAAGTGAGTTGGTTTGTGCATTACTGATTTCTGTGATCATCTGTTTCATTTTTAATTGCAATATATAAAATATCCTCTTCTTTTAGTAAGGAACATTGTACTGTTCTATCATTTGGTGTTTCGCAATTAAGTTAATAAATATTTTTTTCTTCTCATTTATTTATAAGTGAAATACCCTGTTTTTCAGTTTTATAGTCAAGTATCCACATGCCAACCATGAGAAGAAGTGCAGTCTCTATTTCTGCAAGGTCATTCCTGTGAGTTATAATACCCAACTAAACTGGTGTGCTGCTCACTTGTGTCCAGGCTCGGGGAGGGATTCCCATAGTGCATCAACCTTAGTAGGGTATTTTATCAGAGCATCTGTCTTTCATGAAACTCACTGGCCAAGGTGTGTCTCAGAGAAGGTGTCTCAGAGAAGAACTCTCCGGGCAGAATGACCTGCCCTACCCACACCACCTTCCCAGAATGTGTTCAGTGATGAAAATTTCTGCTAAACAAGCCAGGCCCTTCATAACCCAGGTCTTCAATAGAACAGGTTGAAGAAGGTTCTGGGTTCTATCATGAGTGGTTGGTAACTGCAGAAAAACGAGTTCAGCTGGAGCTGGTTTGCATGCCGCTGAGAGTATACTTGGCCGAGAAATACAGGTTATTATTACAGGGAAGCAGACCAGCTTCGGCAGGGCTGTCTGGCAAGGCTTGATAGCCCTGGTTGGGAGTAGGTTTCAAGGTTCATTGTCTAAGTGGTAGTTAGTGGGAGCATAGAGACCTGAATAAGATTACAAACACCGAAAACTAAACTTTTTGAGTTGAAATTCTGGCAGTATAATTAAGCTCCCCAATCCTGGGTGAGCAATTTAATCTGTCTCCTTTTCCTCATCTATGAAATGGCATAATATGTGTAACTATAACAGGATTATTGTGAGACAAATTGTTGAAACAAACTATTACAACAGTACCTGGTACATCATAATTACAAAGTAAATATAATAATTGTTGTTATTTGCTCACATGTAGCACTCCTAGAGTTAATGTTCATTTGCAGAGTGAATGATTATTTCTGCTTATGGCAAGTGAGTGATTCTTTCACTACGTATCACCTACATGATGAATTGCAGATTATAAATCTCCCATCAAGAGCATAGGTTGTAATCAGTGGCTGTGCTATTGCTTCTTTTGATACCAGGATTTGTTTATGCCAAATCAGATACCTCGAAACAGGCAATATTAGTTCAAACATTTTTGAACTGATAAACACATCTTTATGGCCATTTTTTTGACTGATTTATCTTTACTCCCCCACACTTCAAACAATTACGCATATCCAAATTTAAGATACATTATGAGGTTTCTTTTATCAACCATCTCCTGAATCTTCCTTTTAATATCCTGATTATCTAAAGATAATGCTTACATTTTGTAGGATGAAAGGAATCATTCAAATGGCAGTCAGAAAGTACAATGAAGCTTTTTGAAATAATTTAATTTCAGAACATTTAAAGCTTGATTAATACAACTTCAGTCTAAATTACTTAGATAATTATTAAAAGTAACGAATGTGGTCCAAACTCCATTTTCAATTGCAAGAATAGTTGTCATATTGAAAATCTGTAAAATAATATAATCCTTTTACAGTTCTTCATATTTCATTATGACACATGTTAATTTTAACTATGAAATACATTTGCTTTGCAGGGTGCTTTTTTGTCATTGTGGAAAGAGTCAAGCAGGCAAAAAATTAGATGCAGGATTTCTCTTCATACAAATTAAGTTTTACACCTTTTTCACCGGCTTTAGGAAACCTGATCTCTGTAGTTGTTTCTTTGGCTTTGATGGAAGCCACACAGTGAAAGGACTCTCATGTTGTTTTAGTTACTCAGCAACATGAATGAGTTTGGGCTGACTTCTTAATTACTGAAATGAAAGGTTAAAAGTAAATTATTTAACCCGTTTACTTTAGAAATATTCTTCAGAGCCTCATGCCATATCTTCAGACATAGATTTTAAATCTTTTAATGCAGACACCAGCATTCAACTCCCATGATTAAAAATTAATTTTAAATATATCTCTTCTCTTATAGCTAAAGTAGTTTCTGTATTGTTTCAATTTCCACAACACGACTGAGTTTACTAAAAAATGAAATACAAATAGATTTCTAATTTTTATGATTTTGAAATGTAGGTATTATTCAAGGAGGGGTTTTATTGTGAGATACTGCAGGACAGTAGGACACAGAAGTTGGTGAACTTTTCATAATCTCTAATTTTATTATTTTACTGAGTCAAAATTAAAAAGAAAGGTTCTTATGGGATTCTCTTACATTGGATCTCATACAATGCACTGTAAAATCCAAGTTTGACTATTTGTTTTAATTAAATCTTATTTTCTAAAGGCACCTGAAATTTAGCTCAAGAAATAAAAATCATAGATGCATATTACTATATGCATCTGTTCATTCCAGTTTATCAGGTAAATTCACTTTTGGTACTGAGGTACAGTTTACCTCCAGACTAAAAGATTCTTATTGGAGTATTCCATGTAATTCATCATTAAGATCTATATCCACTTTTTTAATTAATTAATTTATATTAATGCCAGTGTAATTAGCATACAGTGTTCTATTAGTTTCAGATGTACAATTATATAGACACTTGTGTTTATATTTCATATATATGGGTATTCAATGCACTACACAATATGCAAATGAATAAGGATATGTGTGTGCCTAGGTTACTGAAAATAGCAACAAAAAATAGTAAAAATGATGTATATAAATTTATATTTATGTTTAATATATTTGTTTGCCATAAAATCTATTCATTTAAAAAAAGTCAACAGTCTAAGTCTAAAGTCTAAAACATAAGTGTGCCAAAATTTCAGCCAATATTTGTCAAATAAATCTTATAAATTAATTTTTTGAATGGTTGTAAACAGTAAAGTGGAAAGAATATGTAGTAAATCCTTTTTAAATTACATGAGTTCAATGAAATTCAATTATGAAAATTGTAATATTTATTTTTTTTACAGTTTGTATTGTTGAAATTACCTTGAAAATATCCAACTGGATTTTCTTTTACTCTTTTCATATAAAATTCCATGTCCTTATTCCAAAATGTATACTTTAATTGAAAATATATGGCATATACTTAGCACTATACTTTGCATATTATAATAGCTAAATAATTGCTCACTATTATTCATTACTATTATAATAGGAATAATTGAAATAGTGTATATAATATGCATAATACAGTACCTGGCATAACATATTCTCCACAGGTAGTAGCTATACTATTATCTATTCCTTGTTAAGATCCTAAGTGTTTACAACTGTGGCTATAAATGCAAAAGAGTTTACACATCCTTTAAAAGTCCCAAGTTAATTCTTATTGATGATTATTTTTGATTATATCACTTTAGTGTTATGATTTTATACAATGTGAATTAAGGAAAAATACAATGCCTCAGTGAAATAGATTTCTATTTCCTCACCTTTTTAAGTTCTTATTTTAAGTGGAAGGACGATAAATGAGTAGTAGGTACAGTAAGGATGAGGAAACAATCTCTCAGTTCTCTCATTTTGTTCATAAACAAAAGTGAAGCAGCTCATTTTGGACACATTCCTGGCTCAAACTGAGAAGAGGAGATAAAAGATTAATTCTGTCAAAGCAACTTCTTCGGGCAGTAAATGTAAAGAGAGAGAAGGCTCTAAGAATCATCATTGTTCAAATGGAAATATACAAGCGATATCATAGTTATGATAAGGCTTAATTAATGAAATTATGCACATAAAATATCCAGAACACTAAGCAGTATTATTTGGTTTCTCATCCTTCTTAAGGAGTCAGGTGGCCATTGTTTTCATTTACTGCTTGAGGTGTTCACAAAATGTGAGACATGTAAAAATTCTTTGTAAGTTATAAAAATCCTGGTAATAGGGTCATGAACTTCCCGTCAATTGTGAAAAATATTTCCTTTCTTTGTGAAATTTAGAGCCTTTTACTAATTTTTTATAAGAAGAGTTTCAGTTAAGGCAAGGATTTTCTCAGGACCAGAAACTCCAAAGTTTACCTAGAATGCACACTGTTCTTTACTACTTTTGACTAGGGAAGCATTCCTAAATTAGCACAAAACTCCAAGTCTAAATGAAAAAGTAAAAAGAAAAAAAAAATGAAAAAGTAAAAAGAAAAAAAAAAGCATGATAGAAAAATGAAGATTCAGTAAAATTTTATAAAACCTTCAATGTAAGAAAACACTGTAAACAAACTTAACAGTCATCTGTTCATGGTTTCATTATGCNGTAAAAAGAAAAAAAAAGCATGATAGAAAAATGAAGATTCAGTAAAATTTTATAAAACCTTCAATGTAAGAAAACACTGTAAACAAACTTAACAGTCATCTGTTCATGGTTTCATTATGCACTTTTTCTCCAATTTCACTTAGGTAATTATGTTAATTTGTTAGAGCTTTCGTAACAAAATGCCGCAGACTACATAGCTTAAACAACGGAAGTTTATTTTACTCTTCTGGGGGTTAAAAGTTCAATATCAAGATATCAGCAGGTTTAGTTTCTTTCAAGACCTCTGTCCTTGGCTTGCAGATGGCCACATACAGAGAAAAAGCCGTATGAAGACACAGCATCCCCATGCATGTCCAAATCTTTTCTTACAAGAATTCAGATTGGATTAGGGCACAGCATAAGGACTTCATTTTAACTTAATTACCTCTTTAAACACCCTATATCCAAATACTGTCACATTCTGAGGTTAGAGTCTAAACATGAATTTGGAGTAGGGGCACAATTCTGTCCATAACAGTAATAGAAAATGATTCAGAACATAAAGATATATTTTATTGCAAAGTTTAAGAAGAACACTGAAAAAAACATCCAACTTGGTAAGTGGAAGAATAATCTAAGTATGATCTAAAATATTCATCTATCTCCAGTCCACTTAAATCCAAATGAAATTAACAAATTTAGTACCTTAGTATTATTGTGGGTATGACTACTGGGGGTGGGAAATACTTCAAAGGGGGAAATCACTTCGAAGTTTCCAGCTTGTTGCTGATGTCTTGGTGAATAGAAGCTCTGACTATTTCTCCAGACTATGCATCGGTGTCCAGTCTGAATATCCGAGTCCCTAGAGCCTCTGTGTCCNAATAAAATAAAATATTCAATCTATCTCCAGTCCACTTAAATCCAAATGAAATTAACAAATTTAGTACCTTAGTATTATTGTGGGTATGACTACTGGGGGTGGGAAATACTTCAAAGGGGGAAATCACTTCGAAGTTTCNCTACTGGGGGTGGGAAATACTTTCAAAGGGGGAAATCACTTCGAAGTTTCCAGCTTGTTGCTGATGTCTTGGTGAATAGAAGCTCTGACTATTTCTCCAGACTATGCATCGGTGTCCAGTCTGAATATCCGAGTCCCTAGAGCCTCTGTGTCCTCTGAAGTCACCATGGGCTGGCTTTGATTTCTCTCTTCTTTCTATCACCAGGGCATTTTTCTGTCTTTTGAATTTGGCTATATATTTAACATTTCATATGTTGTATTTTATCCAGCATGTTCTATGTGTTTTTAGTTTTTAGCAAGATATGGATTATGAGTACTGGCTTAGTCTTTCATGTTGTCTTAAGTCTGATTTCTCTCTTTCTCCTTTTTTTCTCTCTCTCTCTCCTTTCTTTTTCCCATGGGTTGTTTAACATTATTTTGTTTATATTTTATAGTCAACTTGAGTAGTGTTGAAGGGCAAAAACAGGTGCCTTGTATCATAATTTGTGCCTTCTGTTTTTCCAATTACTTTTAATGTGTTATTTGATACACAGGTTGTCTTTGAATTAAAGAAACCGCTAGTGGAGGTCATGATCACTGGATTAAAAGTATAGTGACTTTTTTCTCACACTGAAAATCTGGTCTTGAATCTAAAAGTAAATTTCACTTATTGGATGACGGGCATTAAGTACAGCATGTGATGTGATGAGCACTGAGTGTTATAGGCAACTGATAAATTATTGAACACCACATCTGAAACTAATGATGTACTATATGTTGGCTAATTGAATTTAAATAAAAAAAGAAAAAAGGAATAAAAGTAAATTTCACTTATTAAAGAAAAATGTGAAAAAAAATACTTGTTCACAGTATAAAGCGCAGGCTATTCGGCAAAGAGAAAATAAAGCTAAAGTGAAAAGAAAATACTTTTAAAACTTTCGTTATTGGACATGAAATACACTTGAAACCAATCTATAGCATTCCATTTAATTTCAGTGACAGGAATGGAAAGATAGGAAAGCAGTGGCATGAGGTCTCCTTATGTTCTCATTTCCATCCTGAGAACGTCAAGTTAATGAGTAAAGTGGGATCCAGGAAAAGGAAAATAAAACATTTAAACAATAAGCAGAATTCCAGATTTCCAGCCTTTCCCACAGATGGCTTTAATTTAGAAGATACCTTTATGTAAATGGTGACTCAGATGACAGAATAAAAAAGCTACTTTAAAACATATGAATATGTATGCAATTATCCATACTGAAATAAGTAGAACCAATCACAATTTTATAATTTGAAGTATCCTTCCAGGAAATGCTTGTGCCCTGATGATGGTGATTTGTTTTTTAAATGAAAATTAAAATTGGTCCCAAGCTTGTACTAGACATTTAGGTGGTATGAATTTCAGTGGTTTTGAACTATTTCCATTGAACATATTTGGTAGCTTTTTACTTTTTATTTAATACAAAAATATAAATTATTCACACAAAGAGAGAGATGTAATTGATCTCACAATATTCTGTAAGCAGAGTTTCATTTCAGATGAAGGGTGGGCACTTTGTCGGAGTTTCTCATATCATCAGCGGACTGTCTGCCTTGCTCCAATTGAAGATCAAGGCATTCAATTCTATTTTGTTTTTTGTGGCTAGTTTTACATTAGTTTGAACATGGAGTAAATTTCTCTGATATGGATAATATGAGAACAAGTATATACAACAGAAGTTAAAAAATACTTGTTATAGATTCTATATATTTAGGGAGAAATCCTACTTACGATGCAAACAACTGGGCTCAATAACAAATGAATACAATGACTTTAAAGTGAGGGTTAATAGCATAAAAAAGTGGGGAAAGGGTAGATGTAAGCTATGATGTTCTGTGTATTCTGTGTTAGATATTTTGAAGAATGGGAAAAACTGAAGCAGTTACATGTATGAATTTTGCGTTTTCCCAAAACACTTTTATTTTTAACCAAGCAGTAATAATACTACCAACTAAATGAGAAATGGGATGAGAATACTGAGACAAAGGGAGGTTTTCAAATTCACGCTAGATCATGAAACATCTAAGTGGGAAAGCCAGGGTTGAGGCTGCCAGTGCTGATCCTGTCAACCATGAGACCCACCAGTCTTTCTAATACACCTGTGGGTGCACCCACTCCCTCCTTCATAACATGTATGTAAGGAGATCACATTTAATGTAATGTACAGTGTGATGAATAAGAAATACCCCATAATTATTTAAAACACTTTGGATATTATGTAAGAAGTGCTTAATAATTAAAGCTATCATTTTCATGAAAAAAAACCTAGTTATTTTTAAAAGATGATATTTCTACTTGCCAAATAATACTACCATGTGTTTTGCAGATAATAAAAGTTAAAGAATTAAGAGCAACACAGGATATATAGTTTGAATAACTAAAGTTGGTTATTGCCTCCACCTTAACATCTTATGAGACGCAATAGATTTTTTTAAAAAGTAAAATCAGAAGTATTTATTGTTTTATCCTCTTCGATTCAGACATACTATNAGCTATCATTTTCATGAAAAAAAACCTAGTTATTTTTAAAAGATGATATTTCTACTTGCCAAATAATACTACCATGTGTTTTGCAGATAATAAAAGTTAAAGAATTAAGAGCAACACAGGATATATAGTTTGAATAACTAAAGTTGGTTATTGCCTCCACCTTAACATCTTATGAGACGCAATAGATTTTTTTTAAAAGTAAAATCAGAAGTATTTATTGTTTTATCCTCTTCAATTCAGACATACAATGACTTCTTATATATTTTACAATTTGGACTAAATTTTAAAAAGTTTTCTGACTATACAGATAATATTTCTGTTCTCATTAGATTCAGGCATTGTCTTTCTTTTTCCTTTGGCTACTAACCAGAGTTAAAACTGCAATTTCTCTATTTCATGCAGTCCTAGCAAACAGTGTATTGCACACTGTTCCTCTAAATGTTTATTTCCTAAAATACAGTGTACCCTACTTGTCCAAGATGGTGTGTGTAAATTCATACATATATACACATGCACAAATCTAGATGTGTGTATTCGTGAATGTGTATGTATGTGTATATATACGTGTGTGTGTGTGTGTGTGAGAGAGAGAGACAGAGAGGTGGGGGTGACAGAAAAAGAGAGAAGTTGCTTTGAAACCTCTATCAAAGCTATCACTGGGTTCATTTTGAATGACCATTAGTGGATTTAAGGAAACATTTATGATTCTGACTTCCCCTCAAGTTCCCTTACACATTCCCCATTCCTTACCTACCACATGCATGCTAATCATTCCCAAGGAGTGACTGAGGATTGTTTCACTTCCTTAGATGATCTTAGAAAGCACTGAATTGATCTTACCTAAGCACAAGCTTTCTGTGTAATGGTTGGGAAACTTAAAATTATAAGAAACAGGAACTGCAACTTAAATGTAAACAATTTTGGTTTTTTCACATGGTACGTCTACCTCCAGGCTCCAACTCTGTTTTCCATGTTTCTCTTTGTTTTACCCACCACCACATACCGTATTTTGATGTCTTCATTAAGGTCGACCTGGCACATCCAGAGGATAAAAAGTTCTTTCTTGCCACTCTCTTTTGAAGAGCTAGGGAAACTTATACAAAAACAANAAAAAAAAAAAAAAAAGTCTGTTTCTCTACCTTCATGGTAGAATTGTAAATAGGGACCATTAGGATTGATCAATGCCAATCAGAGATTTCCTCTGGAGCATGATACAGTATATTCTATCCTGAATCAACTGATGGACTTTCAGGAAGGTCTGTACCTTTTGAATATAATGAGGTCCCTTAGGAAAAAAAAATGGTGATGACTATTTGGCGGGCAGCAGAAAGTGTCTAAAATGAGATATTATTCAGTATATTAAGGGGTTTGAAATAAGTTTGTCTGTATCAGTCTAGAATAAAGCACCCTAATTTCGTAGATCAAATTAGCAATGCATTATTTTTTTTTAATTTTCACCTCGTCATGTTGGATTCCAGAAGTCATGACCTATTGACCAACATTCACTATAGATTTTGAAGTACTGAAGAATTAAAACAGATTACTTATAACCAGTCAATCAAAGAATGAAATTATTCAGCTAGTTTCTCCAAGAATAATGGATTTTCCTCCTTTATTGCTTTTCCAATCTCTCCTTCCTGTCTCTTCAAACACAAATACAATAGTCTCGCATTAGTAGTGATAAGATCTGCCACAAAACAAAGCAGCTTCAGAGACACTGGAAGGTGGTGGTGGGAAGGAAGTTAAATTGACTAAAATTTCCTAACTACAAGTATTTCATTTTTGTTGAGAAATTGCCAACAGGTATACAACTGGTGAGGTTTTTAAAAATTTTTTGTAGCTTGGAAATGAAAATGCATAAAAATAATATATATGATTTACTCTGCATGCATCTCAGACAGTCTAAAATATGAATCAAAGAAATCCAAATTATGTTTGACTAAAGAAAAAATGTAGTGGCTCTTTGAGATAATGAAATCCTTTTTTTCCCTAAAGTAAATGGAAATGTAGTGAGTTGAAACAATTCAGCATGTAAAAGAAGATTTTACTTTTAGCTAAGTTGTGTATAAGTACTTTTCTATTAGAAATACCCACTGATCAGTAGAACATATGAAATATAGTCTAGGCAGAGATTAAATTGTTCTCCATAATCCAAATTTCACTCATTTCTAAAATAAAATGGATGCATACTTTAAATCTCCAGAGGAAATATGAATTACTAAGACTTTTGCCTATTTCTCCACGCAAAAATGAGTTTACATAGTAGTGGCGTGCAAGAAAAGATAGTAGGCTTGTGCATGTTGAAGTTAATTTGATTTTAGTGTAAAATGTTTGGCACTCTTTCCAGTATTCTGTCATCTCTAGTTGAGTCTATGCAGACTTCCCAAAATAATAGCGTCTCCCAGACAAAAACAATAGACCACCCAAATCATCACTAACTGTAGTGTCATACAAAACTGTTGCTGAGATACTGTGTTAGGTGTTTTAACTTATCTACCCCCACTACAAGATGATGAGCTCCTTGGTAGCACAAACTATTTATTGTTTATCATAATTTCCATTCATGGCACAGTGTTGCATATGTGTGCTATGTATGTGAAATGAATGCTTGTGGAAAACATGAAAGAAGAAAGGAAGAAGAAAGGGACTAATTTGGTTAAGAATGACTCATTTTTATAACCAATATCATGTGACTTATTAAATGTAAAAAAAAAATCTTAGAAACACTCTGTTTCAAATACTTTCTTCAGTGGTTTTAAAGCCTAAAATAATTGTTAATTTTATAAGAAAAGTAAAGTTGGACCATGTTTGGGGAATATTAATTCCCCCCATATGTTTAAGCCCAGCTATTGAAAATATTTCTCAAATAGTTAGTTGTTCACAATTACATTAATTTTAAAAGGATGTATATGGACCATGGTGAATTTTATAATTAATAATTGATGCAGCTGAAAATCAGTAGGTAAGTGCCTTGATTTTTAGACTATACTTGCTTTGAAATTTTCAACAATTTCCAACAATGTCCTAATGGCTTATAGATTCCACAGTTTGGCGGTCTTGCTAAACTGTGCCTTCCTCCACCAACACCATGTGCAATCCATGAGGCTTTGTCCATGCAAGTTCCCTGTCCATGCGAGAAACCTCACATCTGCAGGCAACTCCACAGAATCTCAGAAATCTCAGTCTGGCTTAAAGCCAGTCCACTGCATGACCACACCAGGCCTCAGTGTTCTCTGCTGGGTGCTCACCCACCAGGCACTTCAGGTACAGGGCCTAGGGCCTGACAGCTTTGCAAGGGGCAATAAAATATTTAAGTCTTGGAAGAAAAACCAAATGAAACTGCAAATTTGAGATTAATGTTTTATTAGAAGTGGAGAAAGCACAGATAACGTCATGTCAGTGAGGTAGCACACACATTCTATACAATGTGGGATGTAATAATATATTAACATGTTGATGTATCACTGACTTAGCTTCTAACATTAAGTCAGCCCAGTGACTAAGGGGATTTTTACCGGGCCTTTTTTTAAGCTCCTCAATCTTTAGTTACACTAATGTGTCTGTATGTATTTTATTTTGCTTTATATATCTTTATATCTTACCTTCTACAGTATATTAGAACACTTTAAGGATAGGAAACACTTCTTAGTCTAGCCCAGAGTAAGTTGAGGCTATTTCAAGACACCAGTTGAGTTAATTTCTATTTTAGCACATATTTCCCCAAGTTGTATTATACCGGTTGCTTTCATATCACTTTTTTTCAATTGATTGAGAGTTCCTAGAAAATAGAAACCACATCTTCCATCTAAACTAGTATCTGTTAAAATGAATAGATTTCCAATGAATTAATTCATTGTCAAAATAACATAGCTAGATAAAAGTGGCTAAATATTCTCATCAGTACTGTTTCTAAATAAAAAAAATGAAATGTGAGCAAAAAGAATTCTGCTCTTTAAAGAGAAGGCTGAAATGTAATTATGACAAGGCCAGTACTTAAGTATTCCAGAAGTTGAGGAAATTTTAATGCAATTGTTAAAATATAACAAAATTGCATCTTAACTAATAAATTTCAGACTTTCCAGAGATTCTGATTTCTACATTAATTGACAAACATGTGTTAGAATCAGTCATTGTAATTTTTGCTTAAAAAGTAGCCCGTGTTTCTCCTATTTTCAATTTTTTCCCCTCATATGTTTCTCCTAACATTCTAAACTTCTGCTGATTAATGTTATACATAATGGTACCCCATTGATATTTTGTGTGTTGCATTTTGTCAGGGACCAATTCGTGTACCCACACTGTCCTCTGCCCACAACTCTTGTCTGATTTAATTTGTCATCCTTGAAGTTTGGTGGCTAGCTTCTCGAGTAGCTAGGAAAACTTCAGCCTAACAGAAACTATTCAGAGAAAACTTATTGTGAAAAGATTGCTCTCAGTTCCCAAACTGAGGGTCATTTACAGTAGCATGACCTTGACAAATGTCTGTAAGGCACAGAATGTCTTGCCATAAACGATTTGGGGTGACAGGACTATAACACATTGCAAACACAGACTGGATTCCCAGCAGGGCCCAGGGCAGCACACACTTCTTGCTTCATGCAGGCAATACCAGGACAGTTATAGTTAAGGAAGAAGAAATTTCTTTGTGATATCAAGAAAACAAAACCTTGTATTGCAACCAAGTAAGTGAAGATGATCTTAGAGTCAACGTGCTATCACATTTTAGGTTAATCTTCCACCACATACCTCAGAGGGTACTCACTGATACCCATAACATTGTAAGTGATGACTTTCTTTATATATATGTATATATACACACATACATTTATTTATTTGTTTGTTTGTTTAGAGGGAGAGAGCATGCGTGAATACGGGGAGGGACGGGGGGAGGGGGGATTTCAAGCAGACTCCATGCTGAACATGGAGCCCGACATAGGGCTTGATCTCAGGACCCTGACGTCATGACCTGAGTGGAAATTGAGAGTCAGACGCTTAACTGACTGAGCCACCCGGTGCCCCTGATTTTCTTGGTATAAGTAAGTTCTGGAAGAAACAGTCCTGGACTTTGGGAGCCAAGCATGAAATAGGATTGGATCTAGTCTTTTTGTAGTGAATCAAGACCCCAAATGCCTACTCTGACTTCACTGAACTGACTAGAAATCGAGTGAGAGGGATAACTAGCTCCTGGGCCCTCTTTAGGATGTGTGCTGTCTTCAGCATCCGGGCACTTCTGTTCTGATCAGGCTCTCATTGTCTGAATATCATAAAAATCACACACTTCCTCAGGGGCTCTTAACTTTCAGGGACTCTGACCCTTTCTCAAAATAATATTCTTAAATTCATCAAATGAAATACTTCGTTTTTTTTAAAAAAATAGATTTATCTAGAATAAATTTATCAGTATTTGAAACATGTGACACAGTAAGTAAAATATGCATGACATTACAAATATATTTTTAGAAAAACACAACCTAGTGGTGGGCCTAATAATTACTATAAGTGACTATAAATAGTATTTTGAGATAATTGCATAGCTCTAGGTGAAATGAAATAACTGCTGTCGTTTTAGTGTTAAAGTCACAGGCATTGACACTACCGCTATGGTTTGTTGCCTAAATATTTAATTGACAGAAGCACTAAATTTCAGTTGGAGATTACAGAGGACAAAGATGTGTTTTCCACCCAAGGTCATGAACCCCCAGTTGTGATCCATGGACCCATGGAGTGGGGGACAAGCCCTTCTCATTTAGATTCTCATCTAGAACCAATTCTCTTCCCCAATGTAGCCATTCACCATTCAAGATCTGAGCTATGGTTATGTCTCTGCTAAACTCAGTGAGGTGTGATTCACTAACGAGCTATTCAAATGCTCAAAACTATTGGCACATGAGGACTCGTGATCTGTCAACGATCATTCCCAGTCATCTCTCCTAACGATAGCCTCTGACAAATAACTCCACACCTTAGTTGATAAAATTTAAACTAAATTGAATTTCTGAATTTTTCTTTTATATACTGAGCATATTNGCTCAAAACTATTGGCACATGAGGACTCGTGATCTGTCAACGATCATTCCCAGTCATCTCTCCTAACGATAGCCTCTGACAAATAACTCCACACCTTAGTTGATAAAATTTAAACTAAATTGAATTTCTGAATTTTTCTTTTATATACTGAGCATATTTATACGTCTATACCTGATTGCTCTATTTATGAATACAATTTTGCTGTCACTAAATCTAGTAAATTTTATTACAAATGCAAGTTAATTTACTAAAGATAATATGGAATTAATAAAACAGCATGGAGAGAGGTTATGAGCAAAGTGAAGAAATAAATTTATTTAAAATTTTAAAAAATGTTTAACTTCACAAACAATTAAAATATGAATGAGGCCTCATTTCATAACTATTTGATTAGAAATGCATGTTTGTGCATGTGCATACTTACACACCTAATTTTATATTGACAGGGATGTAGATTAATAATTACATCGAATAAACAGAACACAATCAAACTATATGTAAAATAAGTTTATACATTTTGTTTCACTAATACCACTTCCCTTCCATCAGTCCTGAGGAAATAATAGGAAACCAGTAAACATACATGTGAAGATGTTCAAAGCAATGTGGTTTCTTAAAAGGAATGATAGGAAGCAACCATTCTTTCTAACAGCAGGGAAATAAGTTAAAACAACAACAACAACAACTAATGAATGGCATAATAAAAGGAGAAATATCTAACATAGTGGTGAGGAACACATTATATAGATGTGATGCCTGGCTTTGAGTTCTAGGTTTACTATCTCATAATCATAAGATCTCGAGCCAGTTACTTAAACTTGCTAACTCCANTTAAAAGGAGAAATATCTAACATAGTGGTGAGGAACACATTATATAGATGTGAGTTCTAGGCTTTGAGTTCTAGGTTTACTATCTCATAATCATAAGATCTCGAGCCAGTTACTTAAACTTGCTAACTCCAAGTTTCCTCTTGTGTATAAAGTAGAGTTAATAATAATACTTAACTTGGAAGTTGCTGTGAAGATGAAATAAAGATACGTGAAGCACAGAGTAAGAGCTATGTAGGTTTTAGCTATTATTACGATTACTATTTTTTATCATTATTATGGCTCTGAAAACACTATAAAGTTTTCAAATAAGAATGTAATAAGATCAATATAAAAAACTATCATTACATCTCTGATAAGAACATGGATGCATGTACTTCCAAAAGGAATGGAATTACAAAAAGGCACGGATGTGAATAGGGTGATGAGATTTTGTTTGACTTTTAGCATTCATCATGGGGCCTGACTTCTATTTAATGATGACCTCCTGACTTCAAATTCTTTAATAATAATAGCTTCTCTATGTGAATGGCTTCTCTTGAATTTTCCAAAATGGCAATACTCTCGTTGAAACAGAGTTCTTTTTTTTTTCCTCCTACTCTTTTCATTTCTTTCCTGTCTTTATTTTTTTTATTTTTTTCTGATGTTGCTTTACACACAAATAAATATTAGTGTGTTTTGAAAATAGTTGCCTAAAGACTCTGTGAATGATTTTAGTAGGAAGTATCTTGAGATGGAACATTCAACTTTTTTTTCTTTCCCAAACCTTAATTCCTGGATCCAATCATGGTATAAACCTACTTCTATTTGACCATGTCTTTGCTTTTGGATGCATATCTAAAGAAACACAACAATGATATAAAACCATGCAGTGATATTATATAAATTGCTATTTTTTGGTAAATTCAAAATTATGTAGAATGAGAAAAACATTTGTGGAGTTTTTACAGTATTTTTCAAGTGGTGTTGGGAGGTTGTTGACATGAAAGTTTCTTTCTCTAAATAGACCCTTAACCTATTTTACATAGTTGTATATGTAAAATACTGAGAGATTGGGCTGTTGTTTGAGGGTAAGCCACCTGCCAGGAATACGATTCATTTTATGACCACATATGTTAGTGTTGGTTGCTTGGAGGAAAGCCACCATTTTTTGCCTTCCTTCTCTCCTAGAACTATTCTTTCAACACCTGTGTGGGACATATGCAAATTTAACAGCAACAGCTCAACAACTTGAAAATAAGCATCAGCCAAATGGTTATTATTATTTTGAAGGGGATCTATTTCCGCAGTGTTTGATTTATGTTTGCCTCATTCAGAGTATTGACGACGTTAATTTGCTTGAAAATTGTAAAACAAATTTGCCTCAGGCTCTGACCTTATACGCCAAGATGAGCTCAGTGTGAATTTTTACAGTTGAATTATAAACCTCTGAGTAGTTTTTATTATGAAAATGCTGACACTACCTCAACTGTAGCAGTGTGCATGATCTGGTTACAATTTCGTTAAAGAACAGTTAATAGGGAAAATAACTATTAAGAATGAGTACATCTTGAAAGTAATAGGACAAAGCGGGGGGAACAGCCGTGGAAAAAAAGGATGACAGGAAATCAATTAATAAGAAAAATGAGATCACTGAGAGGATAAGTAACCAATCTTTTGATGTTTACTTTTAAGCCAAATTTTACATAGGAACTATACTCTTCAACTTTTGTGATGGAGTTATATGAAGTATTTTGTATGGAGTCTATTGAAAGATGGTCATCTTAGAGTTTGTGATAAAAATGTTCTGCAGTATGTGACACATCTGATTGTTTCAGATTTCTGTTGGAGTGCTAAGGTTTTAGCATTCATACGATAAATTGAATTATTTGTTATAATGCTCTTTGCTTTATACGTATACAGTTTTACTTAAGTAGAATACATGTACACATATTTTTTGTGGGATATAAATTTAATTGTGTATGCACTTGTGATAATTTACCTGACCAAAATTAGACTCTCAGTTTTTTTTGTGTGTGTGTGTGTGTGTGTGTGTGTGTGCTATTATTACAGGAGAAAAAGTAAGCTAGGTATCTACTTTAAAACTAAATTATAGGGGCGCCTGGGTGGCACAGTGGTTAAGCGTCTGCCTTCGGCTCAGGGCGTGATCCCGGCGTTCTGGGATCGAGCCCCACATCAGGCTCTTCTGCTATGAGCCTGCTTCTTCCTCTCCCACTCCCCCTGCTTGTGTTCCCTCTCTAGCTGGCTGTCTCTATCTCTGTCAAATAAAAAAAAAAGAAATTAAATTCTACGGTCAGAGTTATTATCTCCTTCAAAAAATGTCCCCTCTTTATGAAGATAAAATTTGATTTTTACTAAATAATATGGAATATATCATAATCCTAAGACTTAAGGATTAGTCAATTCAATGTCTTTCTCATTATAGTATTTGTATCCCTATTCTCTAATGAGTAAAATAATTTATTGTTTTGATTCTTTTTCTTTAACCACTCCCTTATCTCTCTAGCATTTACACACTTTTTAAAATCTCTGCTTGTTTAACCGATAAATTTTATAATTCCATATTTTCTTCCCCTTTGCAAACCACAATTAATTGTTACAGGAGTCCAAGTAGATCTGAATAAAAACTAGGCAAGTATACACACTTCCATGTTTATATGTCTATTAGGACTTGATTTTACACCCAAAGGCTGTATTTTTCATCATACCTGAATTTGAAAGTTTGTTTTTGAAAATTAGTCACAGCTATTATTCACTGGGTACTTATCATGGCCCAGGCAAAACACTTACTGTTTAATGAACTTTACCTTATTTAAATCTCACAATAAGTATGGATTTACAGATGAGAAACTGAACTCCAGGGCAGCCACCTAATACACCTAATAAGACACACAACTTTAGATCGACATTGGCTGGATTTTAATTGATATCTGTTAATTTTTTTCTATACTGTAAGTTTACTAAAAAGCCAAAATTTTGGTTAAATGTTTGAGTAAAATATTATAGATGGTTTATTAAACATTCAACTCTCAATTGTTACAAAAACTAAAGGTGTTTATCTGAAACAGTGAAGCATCTTTTAGGTTCACAAATATAATCAACCACAGGTGTTTAATATATAGACATCTTAAAATAATTGTAAGTATGCAATTATAATTTTATGCCTATAATGTGTTTATCTTAGGAGCACCTGCATTCCTTAATATAAACACAGAAATACTGTACTCTTTGGCATAAAAAATGAAAGGATAATTAAAGACAAAAAATGAAACCCTGTCTGAAGGATTAATTCAGTGATATGATTGATCTTTTATGTCTTTTATGATGTTAAAATATCTCCTTGAAGGTAGCAACAGGTACCTGCCTTATTTTAATCCTCAGAAATTTAAAATTAACTCTGTACTAGAAAGATTTACATTTTTAAGTAGTTCCACCAACACTACTAAAAAGAACTGGGTACAATATAGGTAAGCTTGAATTTCTTGGGTTTTTTTTTTTTCATATATATCTTCCCAGAGTAAAAATTCCTGAAAATTTATTTAAAATGTGAGTTGAAAAAAATTTATCCTAGCCTGGGGAGTTTGGTGTTAATCAGGTTCACTGAAATTAATTCATTGGAAAGACAAATATTGTATATTTGCAATGTAAACCAAAACCAAAACCAAATAGATACAGAGAACAAATTAGTGGTTGCCAGAGGAGAGGGGTTGGGCGGGTGTCAGTGAAATGCATGAAGGTGTTCAAAAGGTTTAAACTTCACTTATAAAGTAAATAAGAATTGGGAGTGTAAGATACAACATGGTCACTATAGTTAATAATACTGTATTGTATATTTGAAAATTGCTGAGATAGTAGATCCTAAAATTCTCATCACAAGAAAAGAAATTGTAACTACACATGGTGATGAATATTAACTAGACATATGATAGTAGTCACTTCATAATATATACATATATCAAATCATTATGCTATAACCTGAAACTAGTATGTTACATGTCAATTGTATCTCAAAAAAATTTTAAGATGACTAACAAGAGGAGAGCTGGAGCTGTGTTATGCAAAATGATCAGTTTCAAATAAATATATAAAGCAGTATTCGATAAACCAGTTTTATTATTTATTTAAAGTACTGTCATGATATTAAATTTTGTGTGCACGCACACACATACACACATTTAAAAGAGGTTAGACATTTCTCTAAATTATCACATTTCAAACTTCTGAAAAATCAGCATTGAACAATAAGATACTGTTTTCTGATTTTTTTTTTTAAATCTGTATAACCAAAATATAAAGGTTAATCCACTTGTTTTCTTTTTTTTTTTTTTTAAGATTTTATTTATTTACTTGACAGAGACAGAGACAGCCATCAAGAGAGGGAACACAAGNGTTTCAAATAAATATATAAAGCAGTATTCGATAAACCAGTTTTATTATACTGTCATGATATTAAATTTTGTGTGCATGCACACACACACACACACATTTAAAAGAGGTTAGACGTTTCTCTAAATTCTCACATTTCAAACTTCTGAAAAATCAGCATTGAACAATAAGATACTGTTTTCTGATTTTTTTTTAAAATCTGTATAACCAAAATATAAAGGTTAATCCACTTCTGTTTTCTTATACCACCAGCAGTGGTGTTTGATGGGGTCATTTTTGGATTTAAAGGATACACATGCTAACTTTTGGAAGAAATATTTCTAACTATGTATTTCTAATGGTGCTAGTGCCCTGTTTCTTCCATCTGTGAAAGAACAGCTTTGCTCACCTTTAGGGTCTTCTACTACTAATCTCTGTGTATGTTTTATTATTAATTTGCCAGAATTTTGATCTGAGGATCTTCTATTCGGTCAACTTCAAAGATTGCCTCAGCAGAGGCTGAATTAATTACACTTCCATAGTTTGTTCTCCAAGGCCAATATCTTAAAAAATACATCAGTGCCAAAAAAAAAAAAAAAAAAAAAAAAAAAAGTCCTTTGCATATCTTAAATTACCTGCAGGTCAAGGGATAATATGAAAAAAAAAAAAAAACCAGCAACAAAGCAAGTATTTTAGGTATCTTTATGAAAAAAGCACCAATAGTTTCATTATTCTTAATTTCAGCCCATAAACATAGTTGTTTGCTTGGGTTCAGTAAATTAAAGACTAAAAATGACAATGTTTATATAGCCAATGTTCCTTTGTGATAAATAAATTGCTCATAATTAGAATAATGGCTACTGACATTCTCACTGTCTCATTCTGAAATGTTTCAGAGCTGGGAAAGTGTTTCTGAAATCTGAAATAACCAACTTATTTATAAAAATAAGAAAGGTTATTTTTTCATTACTATGGTAGTGTAGACCAGACCCAGTCTTCAAACAGGTATTAGCAATCTACTGGGGCATGAGATGAAAATTATAAAACTTGCAACAACATATTTTCCCCATACATTTTTTTACTGTTGCAAATAATAATAATAATAATCACTTGTTTATGAAGAATATACATACACCTGATCTTTTAAAAATCACATATTGGACATCTGAGAGTCAAAATTAATGAGATGAGTACTTTTCAGATTATCTGGGTGAAGGACATTTTGCTTGGTTTGTTCTAATTCCTTATTTATCATGAGCTAATATTTGGGTCTATATAGTGTTCAATGAGAGAAGTCTACTGATCACTGTAACTTGTGCTGTTTGCCTAAAATATATAAGTAACCACATTCAAAATGTACATTTTTGGGTAAAAAAAATATTCAAATTGAATGAACCCATTGATACTGACTACATCCAAGATTTGATTTAGTATAATACAGTATGTGATGTGATATATTAACATGAGATTAATATATTTTAAAAATAAAATATAACATTTGGAATATTACATGATGTTTGAAGTATAGCCTAGTATAAATGAAGGTGACTGCCTCTCCTTCAAAAATATTATTATTTAGCTTTAGTTTATAACTGATAAATAAAACTGTATGACTTATTTAGGATTTTTTAAACTAAAATTAGGAAATTTTCAATAATGATACTTAAAAATCAAATGAGGTAAATAAGTGACACAAGTATCAATTTAATTGAAATAATTATAATTTATCACAAAAGTACTTTTCTGAATCATCTAACAAATGATATGTTTTAAATAATTTATTATCTCCCTCCCTGTGCCTTTCCCCCTTTTGCTCAAAGGCTTATTATCCTATTTCATTTGTATAATTCCTACAAACACACCTTGTTTAAACAGAATCCCAAAATATTGACTCTAGCTTCTCACCTTTCTCAAAATCCTTTCAATCTAGTTCCAAAATTCCTGAGATCCAAATACTCCCTTCTTCTCCTCTTTTTCTCCTCCTCTTTTTCTTCTTCTCTTCCTTTCAATTCTTATGCTCTTTTCTCTGGGTGGAGGTGAATAGAAATCATGGTTAGTAAACAATGAGGCATTTACATGAGAATACAGTTGTAAGACACCTGTTTCAAGGTCACTGAGTGGTAATTACTGAACCTGTGTACTTTACACATACAAATATTTTATTGCCCTTCAAGAATATCCACAAATTAGAATCACAATGAGAAATTAATTGTTGGAGATGATTGTCTTTAAAAGGAATTTAAACAGGGAAAACAAACTTGAGAAGCAACTTGGCTTGATTTGGCAATGAAGCTGTGTCTTGCATTTCTAGTAGTGCTCTAGCTTTTTCTTCTCTGGCTCTTTTTTTTTTTTTTTTTTAAGATTTTATTTATTTACTTGACAGAGAGAGACAGCCAGCGAGAGAGGGAACACAAGCAGGGGGAGTGGGGCAGGAAGAAGCAGGCTCCTAGCGGAGGAGCCTGATGTGGGACTCGATCCCAGAACTCTGGGATCAAGCCCTGAGCCGAAGGCAGAGGCTTAAGGACTGCGCCACCCAGGTGTCCCTCTTCTCTGGCTCTTTAATGTAACCTGATTGTACCGGAACTGTTAGGCAATATGCTTGAATAATTAGATTTAGATAAACATGAAAGAAAAATACCATAATTTCAGAAATTGGACTAAACGAAGGGACAGAAGGAAAAATTCTTTGAACTCTTCTTTTGAAATTTGGCAGGAAAAATCACTGAATAAGAAGCAATTAAACTGGGGCACCTAAGTGGCTCAGTCGGTTAAGCGTCTGCCTTCGGCTCAGGTGATGATCTCCGGGTCCTGGGATTGAGCCCCGCATCCGGCTTTCTGCTCAGCAGGGAGTCTCTTCTCTCTCTCTCTCTCTCTCTCTCTCTCCCCCCCCCTTCCTGCCTCTGCCGCTCCTCACCGCTCATTCTCTCTCTCTCTCTCAAATACATAAATAAAATCTTAAAAAAAAAAAAAGCAATTAAACTAAGACCACAAATGAGGAAGAGGCTTTTTTTTTTTTTTTTTTTAGAAGAAGAAGAAGAGGGCAGAAAAGATATTCCACTGACAAGGAATAGCAAGCACTGAGGCCCCTGGAAAGGATGAATACTGGTCTGCATCAGAGATTGAAGCCAGTGTGGCTGCAGCCGGGAGAGGCAGACACGTGTGGGAGCTTGAGGTGGCTGGAGATTGAGGCAAGCAATGGTCCAAGCAGGGGAGAGTCCTTGAAGTTGTGAAGCAGGGAGATAATAAAATGAGATTTGACATTTGAAAAATAAATAAATCACTTCATCTAAAGTTGGGAAGACAAATTAGTGAAAGGTAATGCGTTGAAATGTAGCAGCAGGAGGCTTTGCTGTGTGATCCAGGAGAGGCACTGGTGGCTCTGGTGGAGAAGGAAAAAATGATGGACTTTGCGGGATATTTATGAAGGGAAAGTTGTTAAAGCTTGGGATGATTTGGATCTAGGCTGTGAGAGGAAAAGTAATCTAAAAAATAAATCCCTAGGCTTCTGTTTGATTATTTGGATGTTGACTTTAGTATTCAGTGAGAGAGGAGGGTTGAAATAACAATTTTGGAATAGGCAAATAAAAATAAAAATCTGAATAGAAATTTTTATTAACTAAAAAGCAAGTGTTGGAATCCAGTCTCTCATATCTTCTTAATCTTTTTTTTAATGTGCAATCATGACATATCTGTAATGATGCTTCAAAAAATTATACTCATCATACATAGACAAAATAATGTTCCATTTACTATATATGCTAATTCTATTTTTTTTTACTTCAACATTTTAAAAATTAGGACACATCTAATATTAGATAAACAACATTATTATTGTAGTATTTTTTCTTTTTCTGTGTTATTTTATTCCCATAAAGCTGTTCTTATTTTTTTTAAGATTTATTTTTTTATTTGAGAGAGAGAGAGAATGAGAGAGCATGAGCGGCGGAGGGGAAATTGAGAGGGAAAGAGAGAAGCCCAAGCTGACTCTGCTGATTCTGTGCAGAGCCCCACATGGGGCTCAAACTCAAGATCTTGAGATCATGATCTGAGCTGAAACCAAGAGTCAGACGCTTAACTGACTGCACCACCCAGGTGCCCTTCCTGGAAAGCTGTTCTTATTGATGACATATCGTGGAGAGTACGGCAAGAAAATTATTTATTCATCACCTCATTTGAATAGTGAGAAGTTAGCTAGAAACCGCCAAATTTATTTGGTTAGATGGTGTTTCAAAGAAGAAATTTAATAGTAGTGTGCCTTCATGTTAAAGAAGATGTGTTATTTTAAGCTATGATTTTATCTGGAATAGTTTAAAAACTACCCATATGTTCATTATTATATGGTATGTTTGGGAATATTTTTTAAAATATTTTAATCACAAGGAAATAAATCTGTTTTTTTCCTGCTCTTTGAACAATGTTCAGTTCATTTAAAAATATTTTGTTAAGTAATATTTCCCCCAACGTGCCAAATTAACATACCTCTACTAAGATTATTAATGTAGAAGGAATTGCAGCAATAGTCAATGCCATTGTTTTCTGTGATCAAAGCACTTTTGGTTTAATACAAGTATTTTCTTTAATAAGATTGATTAATGTTTATATGGATACGCTATGTGTCACACACCAGCCTAAGTCTATTTCTTCAATTAAGTCATTTAATAAACATCCTCCCTGCTTTACAGATAAGGAAACTGAGACAATGAGAAGCTAAGAAATAAACTCATTTTTATGCAGCTCATAAGTAGCAGGGTAGTAAGAGATAAGGAAAAGTTTCAGTTCGTGCACCTTACTTTTCAAGATACCTATTTTAGTGCCAATATATATTGATAGATTTCCAAACTCAGTAATTTGCTTGCTATTCTTGACCAGATCCCTACTTCCACAGATTGTGTCCCTCTCTTACCTATATCTTATCTGAACCTGTGCACTGTCCATTTGTTACAGTAGAAGACTGTCCACCAGCTAACCCTTCCTCTGGTGTTAGGAATCATAGAATCCTACACCTGCACAACTTACCCTTCCAATGTAACTCCACCCTCTTCCAATGAAATGTCAATCTAAGCCATTTTAAACCAAGGAACCAAGGCAAATATAAATAAAAGGAAGTGTCAGCTTTTCATCCATGTCCTCTAGCTACTTACTATGTAGTCTTCTCCCATGCCTTGAGTCACTAACCTCTATGTATTTGCACATGTCAAGTTTCCAGTGTTTCATTAGCCTTAGAAATTGTTTCAATCTGGCTTCCTTTTCCAATACTCAGCATTTATGCTAAGATTGTTTCCAAATTATATGACATGTTTTCCTCATTTTACCCTACCTCTCTGCAACATCTGCCTTTCCAGGTCCCTTCCTCTCTCCTTTTTTTTTTTTTTTTTTAAGATTTTATTTATTTATTCGACAGAGATAGAGACAGCCAGCGAGAGAGGGAACACAAGCAGGGGGAGTGGGAGAGGAAGAAGCAGGCTCACAGCAGAGGAGCCTGATGTGGGGCTCGATCCCATAACGCCGGGATCACGCCCTGAGCCGAAGGCAGACGCTTAACCGCTGTGCCACCCAGGCGCCCCCCTTCCTCTCTCCTGAAAGTGCATTGTCATCTAACATTTTTCCCCTTTCCCTGCTGTAACCCACGGTGTCATTGCTACATTCTGCAATAGTTTCTTAATTGTTCTCCCTTCCATTAAATGCAAGCCCTCTCTTGCCAGTTTGCCACAGAGCTGCCAGAGAACAAGACCTAAACCATGTGTCCGATAGTGCCTCCTGTCTGTTTGAAAATCACTAGGATGGATATATTTTACCATTTTTAATTCAGTTTAGTTTGCAATGTGCTATTGACATTTATACATTGAGAGATGAGGTCTAATTTCCCTTCCCGTGCATATAAACGGGACTGAGTGACTAACTTCTAATGAATAGCATATGGCAAAAGTGCATGACTTCCAAATCTGGGTGTTAAAGGGTGATGCTCATCATTGGAATTCAGCACCCACCCAAAAGGATTCTGATCAGAGTCCCAGCTGAGGTCTGAGTTGACACCCAGAATCAACTGCCCAATGTGGGAGTGCAGGAGCCTTCAGATGGTTCTGAGTGCTGATGCCAAGTAGGCAAAGATTCATAAGAGGTAAATCTTTTTACTATGTAAAGCCACTAAGCTTTAAAATACACACACATACACACACACACACACGCAACACACACACAATGTTTAGCTTAATCCAATACTCTCTAGTGCATCCTTAGCTCAAATTATATTAAAGTCTAAAACTACCTATAGACAGCATGCTTATTCAGATCCCAAGGCTTTTGAAAATTCTATTCACTTCTTTCTGGAACACTTCCCAACCACTCCACTTCTGTTAAGCTATTATTAAGGTCTCAATTGATGATACTTCTTCTAAGTGGCTTCTCATAACCCCCAGTTTGCATTAGAATCCCATTCTTTCTTTTGCCTTAGCATTATACATGTTGGATTGATACAAAAGTTTTCATTGCTTTACAATTAAAATATGTGATGTATCAAAGTATGATAAAGATAATGTAGCAAAATGTCTTTGTTATCTTTCTAGTAGAAGTCAATCTTAGTAGCTAATATTAATTTCAGAATCGTAAGTTCAAGCTGTTGATGACAAATGGAGTGATGTTAGCTCTGCTATGTTTGTGTCTCCTATCCTTTGGAGAAATGAAGTCGTTTGATGAGTCCGTTCATGAACTATAATCATATCATTTCAGACACCTACGAGGTGGCCACAGTACCGGTACCGATGTTTTATTGTTGCTTTTGAATTGTAATAAAAGTAAACAATCTCCTTGAGGCTCTTTGAAATGCAGAAATGCTCTTCTCCTAGGTTTGAGTTATGGATGCAGGCCTGGGTTTGTGAAATGAATCTCTACACCATTGGTCTCTTCCATCAGTGCTTTCATTATTTCCTGTCCCACCTCCACTTTCACTGCCTTATGTCTTTTCCCCATGCAGCTGTCTCCAATCACACTCGGGAGTGACCGCTCCAAGGTCTTCTCTTTGCTACCCTAGGAGTTTGTTTCCTCTGGGTATACCTGTGGCAAATTGTTCTGCGTCCTTTAACCATGAGAAATAATCCACAGGGAGCCAGCGAAGAACTCTACATAGGGCTCTAATATTCACGTGTTCTATGAATCCCAAATTAATTGACACTATGGTTCAGTGATACTTTTTTTTCAGGTTTTTTCCTCAGTGAAAAGGGATATCAGTCATGAATCACAACTGCATTGCAATGTAATATTTTCTTTGGGTATTCACAGAAAAACTGAAAAGAGTTTATAGATTCATTACTACATACAACTCCCAAGTTTTAAATTTCATATTTATGGAGTGGAAAATTATAGAAAGAAAGGAAAAATAAAATGTTGAGTAAAGTTGCATGTAATGAGGTTAGATTTCTGCCTAACATTTTTATTGAGAGCATTCTTCTGCTCATTGGAAATATAAAAGATTAAAGAAAACACAGTATTTCATGATAATGTTTTGTTATTTTTCTGATAAGCAATAGAGCATAAGTCCAAATTTGGAGTGCATAATGATTTATAAATCAGCCACAGTTAACACAGAGCTATCAAACTTAGCAAATGTGAAAAAAAAAAAAAACACTCCAAAATACTATTGGATGGATTCCTTAGCAAACATAACAAAAGTAATATTCCAAAAATGAGTATTCTGGTCGCATCCTGTTTCTCTTTTTATTTTTATTTTATATTTCATTCATTAGGGTTAGCTAAAAATGTGATATCTAGAAGGGATCGTGGCCATGCAATCAAGTGAAAATAGACTTTTCTGCGTCTACTTATACACAAGTACCCTTTGTGTAAGACAGGAAAGGACTACAGAGGTTGCAGACACATTATTTTCTTTCTGATTTGAAATATCTCCTGAAATTATTTAAGAACTCTGAAAATACTCCTGGGAGTCTCTTGGTATTTAGGGTTTGAAATATTAATGATTAAAAATAAGCCAAAATTGGAAAATGAGATATTCTTGATATTAAAATGACCTACCTTACAAAAGGTATATTACCAAGTTTAAGCTCTTGGAGCTTCATGGAAAGATATTTAATTTTTCATGAACCTGTGCGAGGTTTGTTCATTTAAATGTTGAGCATATATCTGCTGATAGACTTGTGCACATTTGTTTAGAACCGAAGCTTACATATAGTTTTTGCTTTGTGTAACTGTTCATTTCCATAATAAAACAGTGCACTAGACACTAAATTATATATAGAACTTTTTCAGTCACAGTACTTATTAATATGGAGGCAAATTGTGAATCAAATTTGCCAAACTTTTCATTAGGCCTGTGTGAATGTGATGGTTTAAACTGATGTGCAAAGAGGTGAAGCATTATGAAGCATTAGTCTGAATGAAGGTTGGAATCACTTAAAGTAATGGTTCTATGGGAAGAGGAGGCAAAGTAGCTGTGTGTTTGTTTAGTGGATATTTGCTAACCCTATTAGGGCATATTTAAGTTTGCACTTTAGACTTGACTCTGGCACAACCAGCAAATGTCTTTGAATGAGTCACATCTATTTAACCTTCCTGGAAGTATTCTGAACTGATATTGAATGTCTTTTTAGCTTAAGGGTGTATGTAAGTCTTAAGTACTTAATTGTGTATAACCGTGGATATATTTTATAGTTCAAATTTAATCCAGAGTTCTTATTTATATAATTGAGATGATATGATTAACTCATACACCTTAATCATTCTACTATATCTTTGAATTCCAATTTTAATAATGGAAATTTGACTCATTATTTTGGAGAATATAAAAATATTTAAGAATAAAGTGATCCAGGGGCGCCTGGGTGGCTCAGTCGTTAAGCGTCTGCCTTCAGCTCAGGGTGTGATCCCAGGGTCCTGGGATCGAGCCCCACATCAGGCTCCTCCACTGGGAGCCTGCTTCTTCCTCTCCCACTACCCCCTGCCTGTGTTCCCTCTCTCGCTGGCTGTCTCTCTCTTTCAAGTAAATAAATAAAATCTTAAAAAAAAAGAATAAAGTGATCCAAATCACGTTTTATAGGTAAATAATATTTCTAATAAAAGTAAATGTAACTTTATTTTGGAATACCTATGCTTGGAAACCTGTCATACGTCATTACCAAAGCCAGGTTCATAAGTCCTTATTGAAAGAAGGTGTATTGTATTCTATGGAGCACAATTAATTATCACTTAAGGAATTATGGGTCTAGCTGAAATGTAGAACTTGGTGTTTACAAAAACAAAATGTTGAATCTTGAACATTCTTCTGTTTTCTTTTGAAAGATTTATCCAAAATGACTTAAGCATTTTGTCTTTGAAATAATGCCTGGGGAACTGAAATTACATTGTATTTTCAATATTGTTTTCAATCTATATTTCATCGTTTTCTTCAGAAATGTGAAATGAGTTACTAAAGTAGAACTGAAATCTCAAAGCTTACATCTTAGAATGGATTATTTTCTTCTATATTGGTTCAATTCTGTTCTTTTAATTTCTGTGACTTATGTGTTGTTCAGATTACCAGGCATTAGAGCTCAATGTTAGCTTTACATGGAAAATTGAACATATAATTTTTTTTTAAGATTATTTATTTATTTATTCGACAGAGATAGAGACAGCCAGCGAGAGAGAGGGAACACAAGCAGGGGGAGTGGGAGAGAAAGAAGCAGGCCCACAGCAGAAGAGCCTGACGTGGGGCTCGATCCCACAACGGTGGGACCACGCCCTGAGCCGAAGGCAGACGCTTAACCGCTGTGCCACCCAGGCGCCCCTGAACATATAATTTTAGACTATAAAAATGTTAAGGCTGGCATTATGTCTTACTGATAAATGTATTTTCTCCAGTGCCTATAACAGAATATGTCATTAATAGCCATGAATTAATTAGCACTGAAATATAATGACAGATCTATTCAATTGAACTTCAAAAATTTAATTCTTCTTTAAAACGTAAAATATCCCTGTATGATTGATATCACCAAGATGGTGACATAGGAGTTTTCTGAATTTCTCTCCTCCCATGGATGCACTGATTAAACAGGTACACACTAATTAGTTCTTTCTGAGAGAAATTCAGAAAACCAGCTGAGGGATTCCTACACATCTGGTGGTTGAGAAAATACCCACTTTGCAAGAAATAGAAAAGCCTGACACACTGTCTCCATAAACTTTGCTCCCAGGGCCTTCAAACTGGATGGTAACCCTCAAATCCCAGCTTCTCCCTAAGGAGCATAGGATTTGGATCACACATACAGCAGCTCAACTTTTAAGGCTGTCACCCAAGAGATAGGTCTCCAGTTCACCCAATTCTAAGAACCGGTGAGGCTTGCTTTTATGAATCCCACAGTACTACAGCACACAAAGAAGCCGTTGTTAGACAGTTGTGGCTATTTGTAAATTGTGATGCACCCCAAATTTGGACTTATGCTCTATTGCTTATCAGAAAGATAAAGTCATTCAGAGCTATGCCTCCTTAGCTTAGTACGGAAGGAACAGACAAAAACATGTATTTCACTGTTCGTTCCTGGAAGGAGTTTGACTGTATCCTCTCCCAGCTGCTGCCTGAGGGTTCAGCTTCCAACCTGCCTACATTTTATTTTATTATTTTTAATAATAATATTTTATTATATTATGTTAGTCACCATACAGTACATTCCTAGTTTTTGATGTAAAGTTCCATGATTCATTACTTGTGTATAACACCGTGCACCATGCAATACGTGCCCTCCTTAGTACCCATCACCAGCCAATCCCATTCCCCCCCCCACTCCCCTCTGAAGCCCTCAGTTTGTTTCCCAGAGTCCATAGTCTCTCATGGTTCATTCCCCCTTCTGTTTACCCCCCTTTCTTCTTCCCTTTCTTCTCCTACCAATCTTCCTACTTCTTATGTTCCATAAATGAGTGAAACCATATGATAATTGTCTTTCTCTGCTTGACTTATTTTGCTTAGCATTATCTCCTCCAGTCCCATCCATGTTGCAGCAAATGTTGAGAAATCGTTCTTTTTGATGGCTGAGTAATATTCCATTGTATATATGGACCACATCTTAATCCAGTCATCTGTTGAAGGGTATCTCAGCTCCTTCCACAATTTAGCTATTGTGGGCAATGCTGCTATGAACACTGGGGTGCATATGGCCCTTCTCTTCGCTACGTCTGTATCTTTGCGGTTAAAGTTACTTTGGAAAACAGTGTGGAGGTCCCTTAAAAAGTTAAAAATTGAGCTACCCTATGATCCAGAATTGCAAACTGCCTACATTCTAGAACTAAGTGGGATCCTCCGAGGAACCTGAAAAAGCTGGCGGGTACTTGCCTGGCCATCTTCCTCCAACTGGCTTCAAAAATAAAACCAAGGCCACCATCATCCCCCTGAAAGAGCTTATCCATCCAGCTGATGTTCCCACTTTTAGGGCTGCGACCTGAGGGACAAGCCCTCTGATCAGAGTGTAAATAAATGAAGCAGAAGTAGAAAGACAGTAGAAAAGATCAATGAAATTAAGAGCTTTTTTTTTAAAGATAAAATGGACAAATCTTTAGCTAGTTTAAGAAAAAGAGGGAAGACAAAAAAAATCAGAAATGAAAGTAGACATTATAACTGACAACATAAAAATACTAAGGATCATAAGAAACTAGGATGAACAATGATATGCCAACAAATTAGATAACCTAGAAGAAATGGCTAAATTCCTAGAAACATACAGTCTATCAAGATTGAATCATGAATAAATTAAAAAAAAAAAAGTGGAATAGACCAATGACTAGTAAGGGGATTGAATCAGTAATTAAAACCCTTCCAACAAAGGAAAGTCCAGGGCCAGATGGTTCCACTTGTGACTTCTATGAAACATTTAAAGATGAATTAATGCCAATTATTCCCAAACTCTTCAAAAAGATTGACTAGAAAGGAACACTTGCAAACTGAGGTAAATCCATGAGGCCGGATTTACCATGAAAACAAAGCCATACAAGGATAGGAGAAAAGAAAATTATAGGCCAGTAACTATGATGAATGTATATGTTCCTCAATGAAATAATAACAAACTCTTAATAAATCCGGGATGTACCTCAACATAATGAACGCTATATGTGACAAGGCCACACCTACATCAGAGACAAGTATGAAAAGCTAAATGCTTTTTCTCTAAGATCAGCAAGAAAGTAAGAATGCCCACTCTCACTACGTTTATTCAACACAGCACTGTAATTGGAATTCCTAGCCAGATAAATTATGTAAGAAAGTGAAATAAATCATACAAATCTGAAAAAAGAAGTAAAATTGTCTCTGTTTGCAGATGACCCTTATTATATGTGGAAAGCCCTATAGACTCCACCAAAAACTGTTAAAATGAGTAGATAAATTCAGGAAAGTTGCAGGACACAGGATCAAAATAAAAAACAGTTGCATTTCTGTACAGTAATAACAAACCATTGAAAGAGAATTAAGAAAACAGTCTCATTTTTATAGCATCATAAAGAATCAGGAATTTAGGAATGAATTTAACCAAGGAAATGACAGATATGTACACAGACAACTGATGAAACAAATTAAAAAGGACACAAATAAGTGGAAAGATATTCCATGCTTACGGATTTGAAGAATTAATAGTGTTACAATGTCCATACTACCCAATAAAGCCTACAGATTCAGTGCATTACCTATCAAAATTCCTCTGGCTTTTTTCACAGAAATAGAGAAAGCAATCCTAAAATTTGTATGGAATCATAAAAAAAACCCACATAGCCAAATAAATCTCGACAAAGAACAAAGCTGGAGACATCACAGTTTAAACTGTATTACAAAGCTACAATAATCAAAATAATAATGTATTGGCATGAAACCATTAAACACATAAAAACATAGATGAATGTAACAGAATAGAGCGCCTGAATTAAACCTGTACATGTATGGTCAATTAATATTCAATAAAGTTTCCAGGAATATGCAACAGGGAAAGAGAATTCTCTTCAATAAATGATGTTGGAAAAACTGGATAGCCGCATGCAAAAGAATGAAACTGGGCCCCCATTTACATAATATACAAAAATTAACTCAAAATAGATGAAAGAATTATATATGAGATGTGAAACCATAAAATTCCTAGAAGAAAACCTAAAGGTAATCTCCTTGACAATGATCTTGCCAATTAACTTTTTGGGTTTGACACCAAAAATGAAAGAAACCAAAGCAAAAATAAACAAATAAAAAAAGTAAGTTTGATTATATTAAACTAAAAGGCTTCTGTGCAGCAAAGGAAGTCATCAACAACAACAACAACAAAAGGCAACCTCCGAAATGGGAGAAAATACTGGGAAACTGCATATCCAATAAAAGGTTAGTATCCAGAATATATTACGAACTCATATAACTAAATAGCAGAAAAGCAAATACTCCAGTTTACAAATGGGCAAAGGACTTGAATAGACATTTAAAAAAAATAGTTTATTTTTGCAAGAGAGAGAGAGAGAGAGAGAGCAGGAGCTGAAGGATGGGGGCAGAGGGAGAAGGAGGCTACCCACTGAGCAGGGAGGACCCTGGGATCATGACTGGAGCCGAAGGCAGACGCTTAACCTACTGAGCCACCCAGGTGCCCCAGACCTGAGTAGACATTTTCTAAAGAAGACAGACAAATGGCTAACAGGTACATGGAGATCAACATCACTAAACGTTAGGGAAATGCAAATGAAAACCACAATGAGATATGATCAGACCTATTAGAATGACTGTTATCAAGAAGAAAAGAGATATCAAGTTTTTGGCCAGTACGTAAAGAAAAGAGAACTCTTCTACATGGTTGGTGAGAAAACACTTTGGAAACAGTATAGTGGTTTCTCAAGATATTAAAAATAGAAATACCATGTGATCCAGCAATCCCAGCTATCCCAGCTATCTGGGTATATATTCAAAGAAATGAAATCATTATTTCAAAGAGATATCTATAATCCCATATTCATAGCAGTATCATCCATAATAGCCAAGGATGGAAACAACCTAAGTGTTTATTGATAGATGAATGAATAAAGAAAATATCGTATTTGTATACAATGGAATGTTTTTTAGCCTTAAAAAAGGACATGCTGCCATTTGTAAGAACATGGATAA
Source organism: Ailuropoda melanoleuca (assembly GCF_002007445.2). Lineage (NCBI taxonomy): Eukaryota > Metazoa > Chordata > Mammalia > Carnivora > Ursidae > Ailuropoda > Ailuropoda melanoleuca. The sequence goes on from NC_048220.1 coordinate 129,974,784, forward strand.
ACCTGGAGGGCATAATGCTAAGTGAAAGAAGCTAAACACAGAAAGGTGGATACTGCATGATATCACTTCTTTGTGGAATCTTAACAAAAAAAAAAAATAATAAAGAAAAGTAGAATGGTGGTTGCCAAGGATTTTGGTGGGGTCTAGGGGTGGGTTAGATGTTAGTCAAATGGTACAACCTTACAGTTTTAAAATGTTTAAGGTCTGTGGATCTAATATATAACGTGGTGACCATAGTTGCTCATATAGTTGTAATTGAAATTTGCAGAGAATGAAGTATTCTTACCAAGAGAGAGAGTGAGAGTAAATATGTGAGGTAATGAATGTTAGTTAAAAAAAATTAGGAATCCTTCCACAATTTATACATATGTTAAAGCATCATGTTGTACATATTAAATATTTTACAATTTTATTTGTAAATTATACTTTAATAAACTTTAAAAAATACCTCCTGTATAATTTGGATGTAAATTAGTATAATCACCTTATTGCAAATTTAAATATTGTATGCTAAATAAAACATTAAGATAAACTTTCAGGTTCAACTGATATATCACTAATATAATGCTGCCTCTTCTTACAGAGCTATACCACCAGTCTCCCATCTCCACCAAAGCTAAGTTGTACATTTATCATCAATGTTCTAGGTCATAAATCTTCTTACTATTCTTATTCAAAAATAACTGATTTAGATTACGTAATAGAAGGATGGTGAACCTGGAAAATTTCCTTGGTATACAGTTAACAATTTATACACTTGCTAATGCACACCTATGACTAAGGCTTGAGCCAGATCTCACTGGATAGCCCCCAGAACGAAAGATTCTCCCCACTCTCAGATATATATATATATATATGTATTAAAAATAACTTTACCTCAGGAGCTCAAGGTAATGATATATATTTAATTCCAGCTTTCATGAATATTGTGCCCTAGAAGAAGGAAGTCTTTTAAGAGAGAAAATCTTTTCGATTGTCTCCATCAAGAATTAAAATAAAGACAAGTAGATCTAAGAGAGCATTTGTAGGGGATTATAGACACCAGACAACTCAAAGAAAAAAAATAGGAATATAAGTCAGAACTAAAACTTGCAGCAGTAAGCCTTTACCACAGGAGACAAGGCTGAAGAGAAAAGGAGAAATAGTTGACTTTATCAAAGCTAGTAGCACAGTAGGGGGGTCCTGCAGAGTTGGTGCTCAGCTGTCTGGGCAAAGAACTTTTCCTGAATGTGATTGGAGTCTAGGAGGGCATGATAGGATGATAATGGTTGGTTTTGGTGGAGCTAAGAAAAGCTGGAGGCTAGCACCACCTTTCATCGCTTGGGACATACTGAGTGTGCTGGAAGGAAAATAGGAAGACGTTCTTTTTACCCCTTTCCAAAGCCCTCTAAGTGCTCCCAATCATCACTGGTAGAAAGTCAGCTGGCAAGAGTCAGGAAATGAGGATTACTAGTGATCCATGGTCCTAACATCACAGGATAGACTACAGAAGAGTGAATGTGGAGATGAGAGATTAGAGTATGGGCACCTTCATTTTCTACTCTTTTGGCAGGACTATATTAAATTAAATTATCAGAAAGCTAAGTACCTGAAATTTATTAGCTCTGCCTCTTGCTAATGCCTGCAGAGTTATGATTTAATATTTAGCCTCAGATGAAAAACAATGAAAGAAGCAGAAGTGGCATTTTAGAATAAATGAAAATACATACATACATGAGAATCCATGTATAAATATAATTTGATAAAATAATTATTTAGTGGTATTTAATAAATATTTTTATAAATGTTAGAATAATTTCATAATTTTTCCTATTTGAGCACTCACTATACACTCTTTAAACCATTCCTCCTGATTGACTACTATTTAATACAGATGTAGGAAAGCGTTGATTAGGAGTATAATAGAGAGTTTGCTAAAAATACATAGAAATAAAACATAATTAATGTCAGTGATGCTGCTTTTAGAGCTTATTATAGAAACAACATTGATTGTTTTAAAAAATTAGGTGACAAAATATTAGTACAGAAATTATCACTATACCTATACCTATAAATGGTGGTAATAACTATAGATAAACCTTTTTGTATATAATGTAAAAATAATGCAAATTTGTAATGACCCGTGAAAAAATCTGCATATTTCACACTTAATTTTAAGAAATTAAATACACAATCTATGCAAAGGTTCTTTATTTGTTTCTTTATTGTAATTCAAAGGCTGTAAATTTGGTTGGAATTAATTTAAGCAAGTTATAATGCATATTTTTAGATATTTATCAATAATGTTTTAATTAACCCTCTTGTAGCCATGGTGACAAGTAAGCTGGAGTTATTTTATTGATAGTCTTGTAATTGTTATGATACAAAGCAGTTTTAAGAGGAAGGTCTTAACTCTTTCACTATGATTTAGTTGTCGCACAACAAACTGTGAAATATTAGAAAAAATAGAAACATTACATAAATACATTTTTAAAACACTATTTTTTTAAAAATAATAATTAACAAAGTATAGACCACAAAGATACATGGCAAGATAATTTCAGAATAAGGCAATAATTCAAACATGTGTGACACCAAACCATTATAGAACTGCTCTGATCATAAGTTTTAGTTTAGCCATTAATTCCACATGTGGGCCCTGATGATAGAAATTTAATTTAAAGTACTTTTAAATCTGAATTTGAATTTGGCTGACTTGGGATAAAGTTGTTATTTTAATATCAAATAGGAGTTTAGTTTTGAACAACATGGGAAAATGTATTTGTATGTCATCAATAATTAAAATATAAAGAGTATTTATAATAAATATATGTTAACATTTTCAAACAGGAGCTTTCTAATGTTCTAAATTGCAACCCACAATAAGAAAAACAGTTTTGCTTTGTGTGCATACAATTTTTTAAAAATATGTGAAACAATATTTACTCTTATAAGATCAAACTGTTTCTGAAATGTCTGTTCTATTCTAGTCCAGTGCAGTCTCGTGTAGTCTACACTATTGTGTTCGATTATTTCCATCCTCCAGCCATTCCTCTGCCTCTTCTCTTTTTCTTCTCCCTCCTCCCTACCACTTCCTCTCCTTTCCTTCTGTTTTGATTCTTTATTGATCATAACCTATGGTATGAAAAATTACTGCTCTAGGTATAGGTAAAACAATAATTCCTCTAGAAATGTTATTAGTGTATTTTCTTGACCATATGATGCAAATTCTGCTTAATTTTTTTAAGTGAATTGGAGGAAGGATTTTATGTTTGTTTCTTTGTTTATGGCTTCCATGTTTTGAATTGTCTTCTTGTTTATCACAGACCTGGTAACCATTACTTTATCATTTTTGTGTCACATAATTACAAGACAATTATATTGCATTATTTTTCTAGTGCTCATCTCTGTGTATATGAAGGTGATATTGGTGAAAACAATCATTATTCAGTTGTATAAATAAAAACAGTAGGGTCTCAAAATCACTAAAAAAAAATGATTGTGTATCATTTTTATAAGTAAGTATTTCATAAAGAGTAGATGGAGGTGACTCTGGAGTTAAGAAATCCTAAACTGGTGTTTGAATTTCTAAGAGTAAATGAAATCTCTTGAAATTTATGTATGCCTCTGTCTTTAATAATGGGAAGTAATTTTTTTAAGACTTATTTATTTATTTATTTATTTATTTATTTATTTATTTTAGAGAGAGAGAGACAGCATGCAGGGAGGGGCAAAGGGAGAGAGAGAGAAACAGACTGCTAAGCATGGAGCTCTACTTGGGGCTTGACGCCACCACCCGGGATCACGACCTGGGCTAAAATTAAGAGTTGTGCACCTAACTGACTGAGCCACCCAGGCACTGCTGATGGGAAGTAATTTTTAAGGAATTCTTTTAAATAGGTATATGCTACAATATTTCTTTGTTTTAATTTTTATTTCTTTTTTAAAATTTTTTATTCAAGTATAATTAATATACAGTGTTATATTAGTTTCAGGTATACCAATATCATGATTCCTCAGTGCTCATCAAGATAAGTGTACTCTTAGTCCACTTTATCTATTTCATCCATCCCCCCACCCACCGCTTTTCTGGATCCACTAGTTTGTACTCTGTATTTTGAATCTGTTGTTTTATTTGTCACTTTTTCTTTGTTTCTTAAATTCCNAACATTTCTCAGTGCTCATCAAGATAAGTGTACTCTTAGTCCACTTTATCTATTTCATCCATCCCCCCACCCACCGCTTTTCTGGATCCACTAGTTTGTACTCTGTATTTTGAATCTGTTGTTTTATTTGTCACTTTTTCTTTGTTTCTTAAATTCCACATATGAGTGAAGTCATATGGAGTTTGTCTTTCTCTGACTTATTTCACTCAGTCATACTCCCTCTAGTTTCATCCATGTTGTCACAAGTAGCAAGATTTCATTCTTTCTTATGGCTGAGTACTATTCCATTGTGTGTGTGTGTGTGTGTGTGTGTGTGTGTGTGTGTGTGTGTACATCTATCCAGTCATCTATCAATGGACATTTGAGTTGCTTCCATAATTTGGCTGTTGTAAATAATGCTGTATATAAACATAGGGGTGCATATATCTTTTTAAATTAGTGTTTTCATTTTCTCTGGATAAATACCTAGTAGTGGAATTACTAGATCATGTGATAATTCTATTTTTAAATTTTGGAGGAACACCTGTACTGTTTTTAACTACCAACCATACACAAGAGTTCCTTTTTCTCCACATTGTTATCAACACTTACCTTTCTTGTGTTTTTTATTTTAGCTGTTCTGACAGGTGTAAAGTGATATCTCATTGTGGTTTTAATTTGCATTTAACTGATGATTAGTGATGTTGAACATCTTTTGGCCATCCATATATCTTTTTGGGAAAAATGTCTATTCAAGTTCTCTGTACACTTTTAATCAGTTTATTTGGTGTGGGTTTTTTTTTTTTTGGTGTTGTGTAAGTTCTTTATATATTTAGAATGTTAATGCCTTATTGGATCTATCGTTTACAAATATCTTCTGTTCAGTAGGAATGTTGTCTTTTTGTTTTGTTGATGGTGTCTTTCACTGTGCAAAAGCTTTTTATTTTGGTATAGGCCCAATAATTTAATTTTTCTTTTATTTCCCTTACCAGAGGAGATATAGCTAAGAAAAATGTTTCTACAGCTGATGCCAAAAAAATTACTGCTTATGTTTTCTTCTGGGAATTTTATAGTTTCTCATACGTAGGTCTTTAATCCACTTTGAGTTTATTTTTGCATATGGTGTAAGAGAGTGGTCCAGTTTTTTTCTTTTGCATGTAGCTAGTTAGTTTTCCCAACACTATATATTGAAGAAAAGGTCTTTTTTCCCATTGTATATTCTTGTTTCCTTTGTTGTAGATTAATTGACCATAAAAGTGTGGGTTTATTTTTAGATTCTCTATTCTGTTCTACTTACTTATGTGTCATTTTTGTGCCAGAACCATATTATTTTGATTACTACAGGTTTGTAGTATAACTTGAAATCCGGGATTGTGAAACCTCCAGCTTTGCTTTTCATTTTCAAAATTAATTCATTTATTCAGGGTCTTTTGTGGTTCCATACAAATTTAAGATTATTTTTTCTAGTTTTGTGAAACATGTTGTTGGTATTTTGATAGGGATTGCATTAAATCTATAGATTGCTCTGGGTAGTATGGGCATTTTAACAATATTGGTTCTTCCAATCCATGAGCATGGAATACCTTTCCATTTGTTTGTGTCATCTTCAGTTTCTTTCATCAGCATTTTATAGTTTCCAGAGTACAGATCTTTCACCTCCTTGGGTAAGTGTTTTTCCTGGGTATTTTATTCTTTTTGGTGTAATTATAAATGGGATCATTTTCTTAATTTCTCTTTCTATTACTTCATTATTAGTATATAGAAATGCAATTGGTTTGTGTATATTAATTTTGTGTTCTTCAACTTAACTGGATTCATTTATCAGTTCTAGTAGTTTTTGGTGGAGTCTTTACAATTTTCTGTTTATAGTATTATGTTAACTGCAAATAGTGAAATTTTACTTCTTCCTTATCAATTTGGATGCCTTTTTTTTTCTTTTTCTTGTCTGATTGCTGTGGCTAGGACTTCCAGCACTAGTTAAATGAAAGTAGTGAACGTAGACATCCTTGTTTTTTTCTTGATCTTAGAGAAAAAGCTTTAAGTTTTTCACCATTGATTATAATGTTAGCTGTGGGTTTTTCATATCTGGCCTTTATTATGTTGAAGTATGTTCCATTGAAACCTAGTTTGTTGAGAGTTTTTAATCATGAAGGGATGTTATACTTTGTCAAATGCTTTTTTTGTCTCGAGATGATTTTATGTTTTTCATCCTTTCTCTTGTTAATGTGATGTATCATGATGATTGATGTGCAAATATTGAACCACCTTTGCATACCTGGAATAAATCCCACTTGGTCATGCTGAAGAATTTTTTTAAAAATATATTGTTGAATTTGATTTACTAGTATTTTGTTGAAGATTTTGCATATTTATCAGAGATATTGGCCTGTAGTTTTATTTTTTGGAGTATCTGCTATTATTATTATTATTATTATTATTATTATTATTATTTTCAGTCTTTATTTTGTTTTGGTGTCAGAATAATGCTGGCCTTGGAGAATGAATTTGTAAGATTCCTCTTCTATTTTTTTAAAATAGTTCGAGAATAATAGATATTAATTCTTCTTTAAATATTTGGTAGAATTTACCTGTAAAGCCATCTGGTCTTGGATTTTTATTTGTTAGGAGTTTTTTTGTTTGTTTGTTTTTTGGTTTTTTTTACTGGTTCAATTTTTATTGCTGGTAGTTGATCTGTTCAGTTTTTTTTTCTTCACTTTTTGTTTTTTTGTTTTCCTTTTCCTTTCTGATTTGGTTTTGGAAGGTTATGTTTCTAGGAATTTATCCATTTCTTTCAGGTTTCTAATTTGTTGGGATATAATTTTTCATGATATTTTCTTATAATCCTTTGTATTTCTGTGGTGTTGTTATTTATCCTCCTTCATTTCTGATTTTATTTTTTTTTTGAATCCTCAATCTCTCTCTCCTTTTTTTATTTTCACTAAAAGATTTATCAATTTTGTTGATTTTTTTCAAAGAAGCAGTTCCTAGATTCACTGGTCTGTTCTATTGTTGTTGTTTTTTTTTCTTTTTTATGTCTTTTTCATTTATTTCTTCTCTAATTTTTATTATTTCCTTTCTTCTAGTAGCTTTGAGTTTTCTTTGTTCTTATTTTTCTAGACCTTTTAGGTGTAAGATTAAGTTGTTTATTTGAGATTTTTCTTATTTCTTGAGGTAGGCTTGTATTGCTATAATCTTCCAACTTGCAATAGCTTTTGCTTCATCCCAAAGATTTTGGACCATTGTATTTTCTTTTTCATTTGTCTTCATGTATTTTTTTTAATTCCTCTTTGATGTTATGGTTGTCCCATTCATTGTTTAGTAGCGTGTTATTTAGACTCCATGCATTATGTTCTTTCCAGATATTTTTTGTGATTGATTTCTAGTTTGATACTGTGGTGGTTGAAAAAGATGCATGATATGATTTTAGTCTTTTTTGAATTTATTGAAACTTGTTTTGTGGCCTAACATGTGCTCTATTCTGAATCATGTTCCATGTGCACTCGAAAAGAATGTGTATTGCACTGCTTTTGAGTGTAATGTTCTGAATATATTTGTTAGGTCCGTCTGGTCTAGTGTGTCATTCAAAGCCAGTATTTCTTTGTTGACTTTCTCTCTGGATGATCTATCCAGTGATGTAACTGGGGTGTTAAAATTCCCTACTATTATTGTGTTATTTTCAATTACTTCCTTAATGTTTGTTAATAATTGCTTTATGTATTTAGGTGTACCCATGTTGAGTGCATAAATATTTACAGTTATTATATCCTCTTGTTGGATTGCTCCTTTTATCATTATGTAGTGTTCTTTTTTTGCCTCTTGTTACATTCTTTGTTTTAAAGTCTATTTAGTCCAATATAATTATTGCTACCCCAGCTTTCTTTAGATTTCCATTTGGTATGCTACAATATTTCATATTAGGGAAGATAATATATTGATTGTAAGAAGCAGTATTGGGCTGGATATTCTTCTGCAAATGTTGTCCAAAGAACTAGAATCATATTAATTGACCTGAATTCTAAATTTTTGGTTAAAGTAAAAAAGGACATGAAAAAATGAACAAAATGTTTTTTCTGCTTTGGTACTCTGTGTATCTGATACCTGTTAGCTTGTCACTCTAATAATAGATTATTTCACTTCCTAATATGGGAAATTCAGTTTACCTTGAAATTTATAACTATGCTAGCAGTTCTCTCTCTATAAATATATTTAGAGAGTGCCATGTTCTCTGTTTCAAAATGGGCAAGATAATCATAAAAGCGCAATTAAATGAAAATATATGCAATAGGGCTCTTACTATGATATTGTATTCTATGAATTTTGGATTCCATGCAAAATATATGTTCCTCCTGGCACATCTGGGTTTGTTATGGTTATATTTACTTTTAAAATTAGCAAAACTCTTCTTTCACACCTATTGGATAAAAAGTTTTTAATTACCTGTCTTATATTAGCACTGGCAAGATAGTCTTCCCAATGCCTTTTCTTTCCTTCCCACAGTCTTCTCCCTTACTATTACAAAATAGTTCTTTTAGTAAGGTCTACAATAGCTTCACCCGCTTTATTATTGTCTCCCTTTCAGGGCTCAGAAACGCTCTCATGGGTTTTGTTTACGCTGAGAATTGTTGGAATGGTATATAGGACACACAAGATTGTTAGTTATCTATTTGAATTCTCATAATTATCAAGCCCTAAAAAGAGATAGATTGACCATTTCTCCAGCTGTTTTCTCCAAGAAAACTTAATGTGTTACACAGACTTCACCAGGAAAAGACACACAGGTGACAAATGACAGCATTTGCCAACTGTTAAAACACATGTAAACTCTTGGAGAAGTTCTTCCCATTTGTAGCAGGTGTATAGCCGTGTTGTGTTGCTCAGGAGCGGAATCTATTTTAAACGTTGCCTGGAGAGGTTGGTCTGCTCTTGAAACTCCTTCAAGAGTTGGCATTCAGAACAGGGTCAGTCAAGAAGGTTGCTGGCTCCATGCCTGAATCTTCTGTTATGTTTACTTCAATTAGATTCAAATATACGGAACATGCCAGTGAGAAGAGAAGGTCAATAATTTGGAAATTCATATCTTGGAGGTAATTTTTGTTGTGTCTAGTCTGTCTGCCACGATGAATATAAAAATTAAGGAGAACAATGTAATAAACTATTTGCCATTATATGGAAAAAATATATTAGAATCAAGTCAGATACTTACATATAATAATAAGGCATCATGGTGTTATAAACTGTCCTGCTCAGCATGTTACCTTCATCATCTTCTGTTTCACAGAGGGAATTCTCTTTCTAAACTCTGTGTGTACCTTGTTAATATCATGCTTTGTAAAGGGTTTTTTTCTTAAATTTTCAAAAGACAAACTGAGGCGTGAATGGGAAACACTTCAGGCAGATCACTTGAAAAGTCAAACCACCAACATTAATTTATTTCTTCAAACTCAATATGCACCACTCTCTTTTGTTTTGTTATTCCTTTTTTTTTGTACTATCCTTATCCATTCTTTTTTTTTTTTTTAAAGATTTTATTTATTTATTCGACAGAGATAGAGACAGCCAGCGAGAGAGGGAGCACAAGCAGGGGGAGTGGGAGAGGAAGAAGCAGGCTCATAGCAGAGGAGCCTGATGTGGGGGCTCGATCCCATAACGCCGGGATCACGCCCTGAGCCGAAGGCAGACGCTTAACCGTTGTGCCACCCAGGCGCCCCTATCCTTATCCATTCTTTATGCCTGCTGTCGTTTATTCCAATATAGGCATCTAAAAGTAGAGAAATATTACCAAAATTAGTATTTTACCTGAAGAGTTGATTTGAAGGAAGATTACATAAAATAATTTGTTATTTTTAACTCAAAATGTTGATTTGTTTCTCTTTATTATATATACTAATCATCACATGATGTATCACATTTTACTGATGTATTTTGACTTATTATATATGCATACATTCATTTCTCCCATGATTTGTAAGTAAAGTTTTAGGTTTTAACAAACAGATTAAGGCAAATCATATAGCATTTATGCGAGATGATGATCTAAAATGCAAATATGCAAATAATAATATTTCTGGACTGTGGTCAGACATTATTTCATATGTTTACAAGCCATTTTGAATGTATCCTCTTCTCTACACCATGTATGACCTGTATAAGCCTCTTAATAGTTTTTGACTGGGATGTCAGGTTTTGTTGATTTGTATGACCATTTACATAAAGTAAAAGAATAATAACAACACTTTGTCTTTCAAAGGGGATGAAAATATTTTGTTTTTATTTATATTTTTAATTTATTATTTTAATTTCTATATTGATGCATTTGTCTATGTGTTTTATGGCATCTGAGTTTTCTTAGAAAAACACGGGTAGAAAATAGAGATAGAAATAAACACACATATGCACATTCACAGATATATAGATAATATATTAAAGGTAGCATAGATATAGCTCCCCTGTATGTGTAATGTTTATTTTTATTGTTTTATTTTTTAATTTTTCTACGTAGAACATATTATTTAGGATAATTAAATATCCTGAAGTGATATTTAAAGGTATTTTTCCAGACAAATGAGTTTGAAAATCTACAAATTTAATTTTTAAAGGAAATAGGTAGCTGTCATAATGTTTATTATTTTCTTCATTTAAAATTTTCCGTATCAGCTTGTAAAAATGTAGATATTTTATACACTCTTTTTTGTATAAACTAATCCATAGTGATCATATAAATATAATAATAAATGGCACTGCTGGGACTATGGTTTGACAATTATTTTTATTGATGGAATTTTGACACTTGGGTGCACGTCAAAGTGTGCTTACCATGATTATAGGACAGAATAGTGTCAACTAATTTAGTTCCAACTAAACTTCTGTAAAATATGAGTCACATTTCTGTGTGTTGTCTTGAAATTTATAGGCCTTATCTAGTTTTTCCTGTCCCAGTTTATATCATTCACTATCAAAAATATAACCATGACACTGATAAAATGTTGCTGTTCATGTTGTTCAAAAAATACTGTACCTTAGGAGAGTCTCTCTATAAAACACCATTCTGACTCTGAAGAAATGGCATTTGGTGTTTGATCACTCGCATTAATATTGTTTTATTTTTATATCAAACAGTAAAACGGCAGTAACATTGAATTACTGATGACATTTTTATTGGCAAACTGTGGACTTGAGATGATGCGTCTAGTATACTGGACTCGGTAGCAAGCTAACAAGTTAGAGTGGTTGAAACATTCAGGGGCTTGTACATGAGCAAAACTGCCTTTTTGCCACACCCATGAGGTCCCTAAATATCATTTAAGATAGCCACATACAGAAGGAGCTGGATATTTCTTATAGTAGAACCTCAATAAATATATACTGAATTGAAGGCATAGTTAACTAGAACTGCAAGAAAGAGACAGAAAGGTTGTGAAAGATAGAGAAGTTGGAGAAGGAGGGGAAGGGGGGAGGGAGAGAGAAAGACAGAGTCTTCTCAACCATGAAGATAAAGTATTTCTTTTTTTTTTTTTTACAAGGCATTAGAACCATCTAGAAATTAAAATAACCATTTCCAGCACCATATTCCAATACAAAAATAATTTCATTGGCCACTAAGAAGAACCAGCCATTAGAAATTGGTAATGTTATCTTACCAACCATTATTTTGGTGTCATTGATGTTCTCCCAAAGGTCACTGCTAGATGCAGTGGTTCTGTGTTCATTAGGCAGTTATTGGTAGGAAATAAGGACATTTATATTTAATGTACCAAATACTTTCTATCATTTATAATTCTTTACATTTTTATTTTGCCACTATTTCCAGAAAATGACTTACGGTTCTGTGATTTTATAACTCAGAGTTGCTTCCAGGTTATATAGGAAATATTTCCAAACAGCTTTTTAAAAATACCATTGTCACATACAACTCTCTGGAAAATAACTACAATTCACAGAAGAAGCTTTCTATTACTTTGAGTTAACAAAAATGTCATATGTTTATTAAGACAAAATATCAACTAAACATACTAGAAACAGAAAACAAAATAGTGATTTTTGTCTTTTAGTTATTTAGTATAATCCTACTTATGAAATGCAGTGAAATGCACATTTTTCTGTACTTCTTAAGAATGTAAATGACTAATCCTTACAGATTATGTATGTTTAAAAGGCTTATACCAAAAAAAAAGTGCCTATGTTAATTAATAGTTTAGGGAATCTTGAAAATATATTTTGAAATAGCTGTATTCTTGCTTAGGTTCTTGCTTTTCCAGGAAATTTGCCTGTTTTTTCATGTATGATGTAAATTCTCACCCCCCTCTTATTTCCCTCATTTTTGTGATTATTTTTGATTGATATATAGATGATGCATTCATAATGGTGGTTGACTTTATCATTGCAATTCAAGCAGGTCAAACAGAAGTTTTGTTTTTATTTCCATGTATAGTAAAACTTTAAATTTTTTGCAGTTTTTCTATTCTGTTTATTTAGGCACTACTTTTAATACACCATAAAATGTATAATTTATGATTAAAAAAACAACATACTTGGTTTTTATAACACTACAGGGAGAAAGGATAAATATCCCTCATGGTGTAGTAGTTTTCAATAAAAGGTTTACCTTGTGAAAAATGATTTTCATATGTATCTCTTGATACCTACTAAATAAAGAGTTGTTTTAGCACTAGCATTTTTCTTACATGCTATTTTAATGATACTATATATCTTTTTCATTTAATTTTATTAATAGTATTAAACATAAAATCCCCTAATGAACAGTTTGTTGAATACCCATTAAATTAAAAGGAAAGAAATAACCATTAAAATAATTAAGAAAACCATAGTTATTCTTCATAAATTCTTACACTCTATGTTTAATCACATCCTACCCTGGGACAAATTTGAGCCAATAGATGTTGTTCTGTTCAAAGCTTTTAGTCCAATTTATAAGGTATAATCACTATTGTAAAGTAGGGATTTTCCTCTTTAGTGTTAATCTCCAGATAATTCTGTTATGTACTGATAAAACACAAATAAACATTAAAATAGAAAAGGGTCTATAGATCACATTTCATGGTTGTGATGAAATGGGCTCTGTGTGTGTGTGTATATAATATATATATATATGTAATCAAAAGAGATCAACTCACCTGACATATATACCCATACACACATGTGTGCACACACATGCATAGTTTCCCAACATCATTAAGATTATCTTAAGGATATCCAGGTTTCCCTGCTATCTGAAATGGAGTATTCCTATGAAAGATTTCATAAGCTGAAATGACATAAATAAGCAATTTCCATTAATTTATAAGGAAAAATTTTTGAGGACCCCCAAACCCCAAAAATGACCTATTTTAGGCTGCTCTGATACTTTACACACATCTTGCTATTGGATGCACAAACTAAGTAGCGATAAAGCACAGATGCTCATACACAGGTAAAAAGCTTTGGAGATATGATGCTAAGGTGGCTGAGTGTGGTTCCCAGGGAAGGAGCTGGGTGGGGTCGCTCTCAAGGATTAGGGTGTGCACTGCTTCTATAAGAGTTCATTGCAAAATAAATGCTGAACATTATTTTTATTATTCTTTTCCGTAAAAGCAAAAGTCCTCTTCTTCAGATGTCTTTTAGTTATCAAAAACAGGTACTAATTGAGGTCATTCTAAAAGAAAAATGACCTAACGTGAACTTTCAAAAAGCAGGGGCTATCTATATAGTCTTGTCTTCCCAATGTTCTGTGTGAAATTCAGGTTGTAAAATACGGCATTTTAATGTGAAAACAGTAAAAGGACACGCTAATGTGACCATTTCGGTGTGATTTACTATTATTACTCCATTTTATTTATTCATAAATCTACTAAAGATGATAAGTTAGCATTCCACCCATTTCTTACTACAGGATTGAAATAGTAAAAGAGATGCGCAAATGCTTTGTGCAGTCTTCCCCCATGAATCATCTTGGCTGTTAAAGAATTATGAACTCCCATTTTTGTGACAATAGTTTGTAAACAAAACAAAGTACTTTAGCAGGAATCTATTTTCTAGTGAACGGAAGGAGTAAGAATATGAACAGGGCAATCTGTCTGATTCTAATGTAATATTAAAAATATTGGAAAAACAAAGGTAACATTATTATGTATAGTACCATAACAAAAAGTTAGCCCAAATAAACTTTCTTTACTATTTGCTTTGCCTTTTGTCCTTGAAAAGGACAGAATAAAAAGCAGGAAATCATCTCTTTTCAATTTTTTTCATGTGTGCATTTGTATGTCTGTGTGTGTGGATTTTCTACATATTCTTAGTAACAAATTAAGGTCCTGATACAAAACAGCCAGATAGTTTTGAGCAGTATATTTTATGTTCGAATTTCCAAATTGTCTCAAATTGATTTTCTAAATCAGTATCTCTAAAATCACACCCTCATTCATTTACCAATAGACATTACTTTTTTTTCACTAATTTTTCATTAACCTTTGAGATGTCACTTGGGAAGATTAAAAATTAACAACAAAAAAGACATTATTATTTAAAATATAGCATGTATATAAAATAGTGTTAAGTGTGTATGTGGGGGGGGGAATCAAAAGAGGTCAGCTCACCTGACATTAAAACTTTGGTATTCTTGACTCTGCTGACAGATTAAATGCAGAGAATATCTGGAGTGCAGAATGAACTGTAGATAAAGAAGGGAAAATCACTATAAGGACACATATTTCAGATGTGGGCTTAAATATAAGGCAAATGAAGCAAAACTTTCTAAAAGATCAAAAGTGATGATCTAGAATTATTTTGGGAAAAATACCTGAAAGTTTGCAAATTAACAGTTAATTTGCCAAAATCACAAACATCATTACAAAACATATTTTACCCAGTAACTGAATAATTGCCATTCCATGTGAGGAATTCATGTAATTTCTATGATTTGAAATTACTTTTGTGTCCTTTTAATATGCAAACAAAGCCCAATTCTTATTTTAGACATAATACTTAATTTTTTTTGCAAAAGCATAGAAAATAAAGTAAATTTAAATTACATGTGTACTTGATCCTAGAAATGACAGCAAGATGATTAAATAGAATGGGTATTAGTATGTATTTCACTCCGAAAAATTAGAATGGAACACATCATAATAAATAAAATTCCAGGATAAGTTGGAATTGCATTCCTAAAAAGAAGAAAGCCCTTCACAAAGATGGTGAACATACCAAATTTGCTGGAAGGGGGTGATAACAACTGCTATAAATCTGATGGTGTAAAGCTTTTTAAAAAACTGGTAGTTTGATTGAAGATCTACTCAACTAAAGAATTCCTGTGCCTGTAATTATGAATGGACAACTTGAATATCCCTTCTGTAAAAGCAGTTTTATAATTTTAACTATTAAACCAGGTTTACATATAGTGAAACAAAAGCTGTTTCTTCGATGAATTCATTGTATCTTTAATTATGTTGTGTTTATTATGGAACCTATAATTTTCATTAGGAGAAATAATTGGAAGAAAGAATAAGGTTTTGTGTTTTTTTTTATTTCTTTTTTTTTTTTTTTGGATATGGTAAATTTAGCACGTAGAGGTGGTGACCAGCATTCATCTCTCATATCTGATTAAGGGATTTGTGCTTTTCCAGGGCACATTCAGGCTAATTAAAATCATGCTTGTGTTTTCATTAATGGGAGCAGAACAGTAATTCCTCAAGCTTATGATAAAAATGTATACTACATGATATGAAATTGAGTTCCTCTTTTGATTATCAGAGGTCAGGAGAGTAAATGATTCGGTCTTCCTTTATGAAAAATGGGTAACGTGTTTATTTATTTATTTATCTTACCTTATTTTTTCCCAGAGCATAAAGGAAAAATGTTTATACACACAGAGATAATCTCATTTCCCTTTGGAAAAATACTTTATCCACTAATAAATTTTAAAATAATAACATTGAAATTGTGCAAAGCTCAATTTCTTATTTATTTAACAGAGAAAAAATTATGCCTGTAATGTCTAAAAGAACATATTCTACTTCACTATTACATTTAGCCAATGTCCTTTTCAGATCCCTTTATGTTTGCACCCATTTTTTTTAATAAAAATATTGCTACTTGTTATTAAAGCTATATTATTAATAGTAATAGTCAATAACAGCTACCATTTATTAAGAACTAAGTATTACTGAAGCTTTCCTGAATGTGTTACTGAAATTAGCTAAAGATCTTAAAGGTAGGGACTGTTCTTCCTATTTTAAGAATTTCAAAACAAAAGTTTTGAAAACTTGACTCACTTCTCCCATCTTTGGAGTTCTCATTTCATACACAGCCTAATGGGGCCATTATGGCCACATAAACAACCTGAGGACTGGAGAATCCTAACCTTTGGGGGTTTTGTTTTAATATTTTTGAAATTTCTCTGTGTTTTGAACAAATGAAAGAGAATACATTATAAATAATTGTATAAAATGTCTGTTGTACTGAAATGTCCTGTTTTCTCACACAAAGGAATGTTCTCAGAGAAGCTAAATTATATGAGTTGAGAAAATAAACAAATAAATAAATAATAGTTGTGGTTTTAAGTGTAACTGTTCTTCAAAATTCTCACTCTGAATAGTTTGAAAATTAACTTCAAGAAATTCTGGGGAAATCCCCCCCCCAAATGAAACAAAACATTCCTTGATCAAACTATGTCTGAAGAGCCCAAAATTAGGACACTATTAATATGCTTTTAATTCTAAAAGAAAATATATGTGGGACCTTATTCACCTACATAAACTGATTCATTTGATTATTTGATCCCTGATCTCTCAGTATCCAGATGATTCCCTCTTCCTCTCCTTCCCCCCCCCCCAAATAACATATACTTTGCCTGATCCATTGAAGTAGAATACTTACCATATTGGATTTAGAACAAATTAGGGAAAGCCCAGACTTCTGGGCAACTCCACTCTCGATACATCTAAGTCCTTTATAATTCACTGGAAGGCAGTTGGGAGGTCTTTCTACATTAATTCATTTTCCTAGTCCTGATTAATTTGGATATGTTAGAATATATAACATGTCATACATCAAAAATTAAAATGGAATAAGAATGCATATGGCTATTGACACATTATCTATGAATATTATCTTAAAAATTGGAAGTACTCAGTCTTACTCTTTTTTTCTACTTGTGTTATACTGAGTCAACACAAGAGTGGGGGAAAGGCTAGTCTAAGCCAAGTCATTAAAGGTCAGTTGTTAAGGGTCCTCTGTGGCATTCTGTTCATTCATGTAATTAACTGTTTTGTATTGAGCAAATATTATGTGCCCGGCAGGGTATTGAGCACTTGTGATACAACAAGAAATAAACTGTGCTATTAGTACTAAAGAGACTCAAGTATCTTGCAAGGGATGATGTTAGTTTTCTTATGCTGTGTAACAAATTATGACAAACTTTGTAGCATAAATGGCCACCTGTTTCTTATCACATTTCTGGTATACAGTCCGGGCAGGCTGAACTGTGCGCTTTAGTTACAGGGTCACAAGGTAGAAGTCAAGGTTTCACCCAGGCTGGCCTCTTACCTGGAGGATCTAGGGAAAAGTCAGATTCCAATCTCTTTCAGGTTCTTGGCAGAAGAAAGTTCCCATGGTAGTAGGACTGAGTTCCTATTTTCTCACTATCATCTGGGAGTCTCAGTTAGAGGCGACTTGCAGGTCCTTTCTACAGTGTCTTCTCTATCTTTAAGCCAGAAACAGCCCCCTCATTTTTCAAATCTTTGACCTCCTCTTCTGTCCCCTGTTGGAGAAAATGGTGTTTTTAAATGGTGCATTAGATTAGATAAGGCTTACCAGGATAATATCGATATTTACTACTAACTTTAATTTCATCCGCAAAAATTTATTTTGCAATTGTAAAAGAGTGAGGATCTGAGGGATTATTGTAGAATTCTGTCTACCACTGACACAGATGGGTGCAGACTACAGAGAATAGAGAAGTTAGCCTTTGCAAAGTTATCTTTATACTTGGATTTGATGCTGCAAATATCTCAGTAATGCAAACATCTGAATGTAAAAAGAAATGTTTAAAAAAAAAAAAAGGAAAAAGGGAGATTGTGGGAAAGAAGGAGACCATACTTCTCTTTTCCCAACTGCACCTAATTAATAATCTATGTCTGAATCTGTTATTCCGTATTCTGTTTCATGTTATCCTCCTGATCCCTAGGTGTTTAATTTTTGTTGCTGCTAGTATTTGTGTTGTTGTTATTGTTAGCCAACCTCTGTGTATTTGATGTTAGCATTATAAAAGATTTACCTTCCCTTTGGGAATTTTGCAGAAAGTTTTTAAATCTTTTATCAAGTGAGTGTCTAGGTCTATCAGTTAGGGTTACACCAAAGAACAAGAACCAGTAGATATATACATTAAGAGTTTTATTACTGGGAACTGGCTTATGAACATGTAGGCACTGGGTAGGCAAGTTCAACATTTGTAGGGCAGGCCGTCAGAGGGCAGGACGCATGGCTGGGGCACAGGCAAGCCACTGTCTACAGGCAGAATTTCTTTTTCTTGCTTTCTTTTTTCTTTCTTTCTTTCTTTCTTTCTTTCTTTCTTTCTTTCTTTCTTTTCTTTTCTTTTCTTTTCTTTTCTTCTTTTCTTTTTCTTTTTTCAGGGAAGTCTCAGCTCTGCTCTTTAAGGCTTTCAGGTGATTGACAAGCCCACCCAAATTATCTAGGCTAATCTCCCTTACTTAAAATCAACTAATTATGAATTTTAATCACATCTCCAAAATACCGTCACAGCAACACCTAGATTACTGTTTGATTACAGAGCTGGTGACTGTCACGTGGCCAGGTTGACATAGAAAAAACACCATCACTAGTTCTTGTTTTTGCTTTTAAACTAAGTGATTTGCTTTCTTTCCAAAGTGTCATTCTACCATTCTCTGTTGAAACCAGTACTTCTTTTTTACATTTATTTCCTCAAACGCATATCAGAATGTCAGATGTACCCATGCAGAAGTATGTGAGTGAGTGCTTGGTGGCCTTCTACATGACTTAACCATCATGATATTTTAGAAATAGTCATCCACTTACATTTTTCATGAACAAAATAGGTAGACATCAATAGCACAAAATAACACTATCTCTATATGCTTTATAACTTCATTTTGCCATTACAGTAATTCAGAGTCAACTCACTTCAAGTTCTAAAGCTATTCATTGGTGTCCACGTCAGGATAGTAAAATGGTTTCAGGTCAAACTCAAAGTGCCACACTCCTGCATATTCTTTCTACTCAGTACCATATTTGCCTATATTCAGAAGGAAGGCCTTGAATATGGTGTGGTGTAGAAAGGCAACACTTATTTATTTGGCAGACTTCTGTGGTTACTTTGGTTCTCCAAGAGAATCTGATGTTTTTCATGTAAACTTAGATTCCAAGCCTTCCCTGAGATTACTTCAGTTCATATATCATCCTATAGAATGACAAATTGATACTTTCTTTTCCCTAGGTAATTTCCACATGTAAAAATAAGAGGAGAAAGAAAAGGTCATTCATTTATCTACAAAAATGTTCAGTCAATAAACTTTTCTCTAAAACACAATGGCTTTGTCTTAAAAATTTCAAGATAAAAAATATTAAAAACTCATAGCAGAGCTATAATCCTTTTTAGTGGTTCTTAAATGTCATTTCATTTGTAATACCAACAATTGCTGTCACTGTCTTTAATTCATCATTTGTTCATAGAGAATATAAAGGCCTGGAAAACAGGGAAGACAAAATGATTGGTTTTAATTGCTATATGAGAAGAGCATATTGACATTTTTCTTGTTTTTATATTTAATAAAAATCTCCCATTTACTTATATTTGAGTAAAAAAATCAAAGTCTTTTTCCAAAGCTTATATTCTTAGGTTAAATTTCTCCTGAGGAAAAAAACATATTAAAGAGCTATGCTTATGTATGTTTATAAGCTTAGAATTCCTTTCTACATTATCATTAAAAAATCAAAATTAAAGTCACAAGGTCATCATTGTCTGGACAGAGTGTACAACCATATTGTTATGATGGAGAATGACTGAATGACTTTGGTCTACCTTTGGAAATGCTATGAGATATACTATGTGATAATTCCAATCTACAAATTTTACCTATGGAGAAAAAAATGTAAATATATATTTGTTTTACTGCAAGTCATGATAATTTTATTTTGAAAGGGATTGAATTTGACAAGTGTTTAACTGAAATAAAAATACTACTGCATATAAAATATAGAAATTATTTATACTATTTTATAAGGTTATGGATATCACTGTTATTTCATAATATGTTCTGTGTAAATCAGGATTTAGCTAAGTTTCTTCTATACAAAACACAACTTGAGTAAAAGAGATGCACAATGCTATGGCACTATTCAATACATCACTATTAGATTAAGTTGCAATTGCAAATAACTATTCGAGCCAGCATTGGTATAGTTGGAGTTGATAAACTAAGGCCTATAGGTCAAATCTGACCTACTGCCTATTTTTGTGTAGACCACAAAGAAAGATGTTATATTTTTAATGGTTACATTTTAAATTATTCTAAGTATCTACAAAATATCCTTAATTTTGCTTTTTTTCCTGTAAACTCTAAACCACTTACTATCTAATCCCTAAAGAAACCACTTTGCCAAACTCTATGTCAAATGAACATAGAACAATGGAGGGTCAGCAAACCTGAAATCTAGCTTATAGTTTTTAGTTATTATCCATGTGACCTCAGGCAGGATGCACTTAATTTATATTAGCCTTGATTTCTCCATCTGCAAAATGAACATAATAGTATGATTTGCTCACCTTATGCATACAGTAATTCTCAAAGGAAATAATATGCATGCCATCTCTTTGAAAAGTATGTTAACAGTTTAAAATGGACATATTATGGAACAGAATACACATAGAACTTGACTTCAGAGCAGGCTCCGAGTAACTGATGAATTTCAATCCCCAAGAAGCCAATTCCTAACATTATTGATTTGAGGAAAGTTACCCTAAGTACTCTACCTAGCAAAAACTTTCTATAACCTAGTTCTTTGTAAGAGTTGAGGTCCTGCTAAGAATTAGCTGTTGGTATATCCCTATGTCCCTGATCAGCTCTTACCTGCTTCCCTCCTGGAAATTGACCCCCATTGCCCATTCATTGGCAGTGACAGATTTCCTGATAATAATTGGTTTCTTCTGGAATGTCCCTCTTATGGGATTTACTCTCTTTGTGGTTCAGTGGTTTGGAAAACACCCACCCCTCATCTTGTTCTGCAATTCAGGCCCAGTATCTTTTATTGCCAGGATATTGCCTCTCAAGCTAGCTTTGATGGGTATGCCAGTGTTTCACAGCCCTTCCCACACTAACTGGAAGGTCTGTCTTTCTTCTGACTTAATCTCTTGCTCAGTAGTCCTGGAATACTGAGGGGCCGTTGCATATAGTGTGTGAGTGGGCGAAGCCTCAACGCTGAATTCCAAATAGATTAGGGCAGAAGTTCCTATTATAAGAATTCCCCCTCTACCTACACGAATACCATAAATCTCACTTGTTTGCTTAACAGCAATAGTCAGGAAGTGCAATGTAAAACCTAAGAATGAAATCCTTCTAGTGAATGTTTCCATGCTGTATACCAAGTCACAAAACCCAGTGGTACAACAGGGCTCCTGTGTTTACTCTGTCTGAGAATCATACCAGCAAAATCCCTCATTAAAGATGCCCATCTGTACTAAATCAAGCAGAAATATTTGCATTACACTACTAAAATTTTGTTTTTTCTTGATGCCTTCTTCATGGTCAAAAAATGATGTCAGCTCTCAGCTTAGGGCAATTTAAAGACACCCTCAACTTCAGCCAGCTTTCAGGTTGCTTCTGCGTCCCTGAGTCACTTATGCTCACTACCAAACCTCAGACCTCCTGAGCATTAAGTATTTACCCCTAAAACATCAGAATTTTAACACATCTTTAACACCTTTGACCAGTCTTTGTATTTCCCTGGCTTTTCTAAAATTGAATTGAGTAGATGATCCTGAGAGGGCTGCCTCCATATAGATCCTTAGCTAAGATGTTCATTCAAGGACCATGTCAAAACTCAATTCAGAAAAGCCTGAATTTTTCTATCAAGTTGCTCACTTTGAAGGCAATCAAAGTTCACCAGAACAAGAATAATAGTCTTCCTATTAATTGTAAGTATCAGAGAGAAACATAAAGTTTACATTGTAATAATTCTGGAATAATTAGAACTACTTCAAGTTATTTATAAATACTCCCATTCTTATTATACTTTTATGTATTTAAATTATTGCTAAATGATCATGCTTTAGAGTAAGTTTTATAATTATGTGAATTTTTTCTTAATTAAAGCCACTAAAAGAGAGTATAGAACTTAGTTTTACCACAATCCATCATCTTGCAGCTAGTTGTATGTTTGTCCTCTGTTGTTAATATAATGAATTGTATGATTAAATTATAAATGAAGATGTAAATTATGAAATATTAATTTTCTCAAGAAATGTTTATTAATAATATATAATTCTTATATTTCCAGATCCATAGCACTGAGTTTAAAATTAGTAAAAAAAAAACCCAAAAACAAATGTTAAAATGACAGTTTTATGAAATGAAAAATGAAAAATAACTCCTTTTTAAGTGGAGAAGAGTACATACACAGTAAGACTGAAAAACATTCAATTTAATTGTGTAGTTTTTTTGTCATGATGAAAGACGACTGGCATAAAATGGCACCTAAAATAACTAGGGTTTTCTCCATTAGAAATCAAGCCTCTAATTTTTGGTCTTTAGATAAGAAAAATAACGCTATGTGATAAAGGTAAATGGTCCTTGCTTTGTAGCCCCTTTGAGATAACTGCCCTGAATGAAATAGTTCTGGTGTGGTGAATTGTGATAGCTTTTCATATACCCAAGCAGGGCAGAAGCATCTGGAAGTCTAATTCCCTGAAGAGTTTCCTGTGCTGCTTTTAAACAGAATAGTAAAATGATGGAGCAGGTAAACATCTGCCAGTTGCAGGAAACCAATATTTTGTTCAATAAGGCATTATACCGTTGCGTTCAGCAAATATTTACTGAGGGTCTATTTTGTATCTAGTAATTACATTAAACACTGTGAGAGCTATCAAATAGTACAGTTCCTTTTACATGAACTCATAATGTTGAAGTTTGGAAAGAAGTCATATAAGCCCCAGGAATAAAAATCCAGAGATCAGGAAATTATATTCTGATAACAATTAGAGTAAAGAGACTAGCTGTTTTTTTGGTTTTTGGTTTTTGGGTTTTTTTTGTTTTGTTTTGTTTTTTGAAATGGCTGGAAGTCACTCTATAGGCCTATCAAGGTGAATTTTTAATTATAGGCAAGAAATTTACATTTTATTCAATAAGCAACTGGGGACTATGGAGCTTTCCTTGACAAATGAGTGACATGTCAATTATTAAGCTTTATAATGAATAATATACCTTCAGTTGTTTTTAACCAGTATCAGTAGGATATGTTGGGAAATGGGGGTAATAGCGTCTGGAATCAAGTTTAAGATATCATTGGCCAGCTAACCTCTTTGTGAGGACTGCAATAAAATAATATCAACATCCTATACTACTACAGGGAACACAGCTGCAGTCCAAACGCTGAAATGTAGTGAGCTAGAATAAATTGTCATGGTAAGCCTATTAGCATTAGCCACTTAAAGCCAAAGCCGAAGAAAACACACTGTGTTAATGATATTATGGATATGGTGGGGGGAGGAGGGAAGGAGCCTTTATCTTTTACACAGCACACTGAAATATTTACAGATGGAATAATATCAGGTCTAGGGATTTGTTTTGTTTTGTTTTGTTTTGAAATGTATCCAAGAACAGAGAGAGAGAATATAGAGGAAACAAGATTGGCCACAAATAACCAAAAGATGAAGCTGGGTGATGTGAACATAGGAGTGTAGCAATACTGTGTCTTTTACTTTTTGTATTTGTCTGAAATTTTGTAATAGAAAGTTGGAAAATTATAGAAACTAAATGGAAGGAAATGGGCTCTTTGTCTATTTCTATTCCAATGCCCACCACAAATCTCAGATTTCACCCCTTCAATCCAGTGACCCTTCCAGAGCTCATTCTACAGTGAAAAGCAGATTACACAAAAGCATGGGAGATTTTTTGCCCAATATCAGAATATTTATATTTTTTTCTGGCTAAGGCTTCTTCCTACAAGCCAGAGCCCTACATGATAGCTGATCTGTTTCTCTGCGGCATTGGAATCCATTTTATTGATTTTTACCCATTCTTGATGAAAGGGGACAGAGTGAAAATGAGAATACAGCTACTACCACTTGTCAACCATAAGGAGTTGGTACTGATGTTTTCAGCTGATGCAATTTCCAGTGTCATCTCAAACTGACCTATGAGGGAATCGAGATCTGCTCTGAAGGAAGTCATGTATCTCTTTAACTTAAAATATTTAAATATTTAAACCTTAAGGAAGTTGTAGCTAGCCGCTTCACCTTTATTTATATAGACATATTAAAAAGAAGTGGAACAAAAAATTGGAAGAGGAAGGGATAAATAAAACAAATTAAAGATTACTCTTTTTCTTCATTTTTCTCTAGCTTCCACTTCTTACATACAGGAACTGGTGAGTTAGCCTACCAAAATTCCAATATCAATCAAGAAAAAATCTTTAGTTTTTCAAGATGCATAACCTTCCTTTAAAAATGTGTAAATAGGCTTATGTATATTATAATGTTTTTTCTATTAAAAAACTGTGAAAACCTTCCCATGTTAAAAATATATTGATATAATACGTTAATGAGGCATTAATTTATCAAATTTTCTTATTTATATTTAATCAATACATTAATATCTAGTTTTTCACTATTAAAAACAATGACATAACACGCAATATTTTCTCAATAAACATGTCTATAGTCATCCGCTTTATGTGTACACAATTTGACATGTTTGTTACAAATGTCAAAATTGTTCCCTTGAAATTAATAGCAGTTTATATGTCCAACAGCAAGTTATTATTCTGTTTTGTAACATGATTGCCAAATGGTATAATCTTATTTTACATCTTTAGTGGGAAAAAATTCCTCAGGATTCATGGTATAAAACAACAGTATGACATATTTAGCATACATCCAATCAGACATAATCATTACAATTAGAAACAAAGTTTTCTTTGAGGATTACATAGTGTGTATATTGCCTATTTAACAAAAAAGTCACTAATATTTATTGAGCCCTTATTTTCTATCAGTTACCTTTTTGGTACTATATGTCTACTAACTCATTTAATCTTATTCCCTCATGTCCATGAACTAATTTTATACTATTTTATCCTCCTTTCTTATCTGAGGAAATGAAGGCAAATGTAGTTTAAGCAACCAACCCAAAGGTTCACAAATACTGTTTGCTCCTGTCATGCTGCTATGTTGTTTTAATCCCAGGGAGTGATTATTTGTTTCACATGTATTGAGTTTGAGAAGTTCTTTGTAGATCTTGGATACTAGTCTTTTATCTGTAGTGTCATTTGCAAATATCTTCTCCCATTCTGTGGGCTGCCTCTTAGTTTTTTTGACTGTTTCCTTGGCTGTGCAGAAGATTTTTATCTTGATGAAGTCCCACAAGTTCATTTTTTGTTTTGTTTCTCTTGCCTTTGGAGATGTGTCATGAAAAAGTTTGCTTTGGCCGATGTCAAAGAGGTTGCAGCCTATGTTCTCCTCTAGGATTTTGATGGATTCCTGTCTCACATCGAGGTCTTTCATCCATTTGGAGTTTATTTTTGTGTATGGTGTGAGAGAGTGGTCAAGTTTCATTCTTTTGCATGTAGCTGTCCAATTTTCCCAGCACCATTTATTGAAGAGACTGTCTTTTTTCCACCGGATGTTTTTTCCTGCTTTGTCAAAGATTAGTTGCCCAAAGAGCCGAGGGTCCATTTCTGGGTTCTCTGCTCCGTTCCATTGGTCTATGTGTCTGTTTTTGTGCCAGTACCATGCTGTCTTTGTGATCACAGCTTTGTAGTATAGCTTGAAATCAGGCAACGTGATGCCCCCAGCTTTGTTTCTCATTTTCAACAATTCCTTGGCAATTCAGGGCCTTTTCTGGTTTCACACAAATTTAAGGGCTATTTGTTTTAGTTCTTTGTAAAATGTCATTGGTATTTTTATACAAATAATCAAATCAAAAAATGAGCAGAAGATATGAACAGACACTTTTACAATGAAGACATACAAATGGCTAACAGACACATGAAAAAATGTTCAAAATCATTAGCCATCAGGGAAATTCAAAGAAAAACCACCTTGAGATACCACCTTACTCCAGTTAGAATGGCAAAAATTGACAAGGCAGGAAACAACAAATGTTGGAGAGGATATGGAGAAAGGGGATCCCTCTTACACTGTTGGTGGGAATGCAAATTGGTACAGCCACTTTGGAAAGCAGTGTGGAGGTCCCTCAAAAAAGTTAAAAATAGAGCTACCTTATGATCCAGCAATTACACTACTGGGTATTTACCCCAAAGATACAGACATACTGAAGAGAAGGGCCATATGCACCCCAATGTTCATAGCAGCATTGTCCACAATAGCAAAATTAAGGAAGGAGCGAAGATGCCCTTCAACAGATGACTGGATTAAGAAGATGTGGTCCTAATATACAATGGAATATTACTCACCCATCAGAAAGAATGATTACCCAACATTTGCAGCAATATGGACGGGACTGAAGGAGATTATGCTAAGTGAAATAAATCAAGCAGAGACAGACAATTATCATATGGTTTCACTCATTTATGGAACATAAAAAACAGGAAGATCAGTAGAAGGAAGGGAAGAATGAAGTGGGGGTAAACAGAAGGGTGGATGAAGCATGAGAGACTATGGACTCTGGGAAACAAAGTGAGGGCTTCAGAGGGGAGAGGGGTGGGGGATTGGGATAGGCCAGTGATGGGTATTAAGGAGGGCACATATTGCATGGAGCACTGGGTGTTTACACACAAATAATGAGTCATGGAACATTGCATCAAAAACTGGGGATGTACTCTATGGTGACTAATATAACAAAATAAAAATTATTTAAAAAAATAATAATAATCCCAGGGAGTGAGCTACCCAACTTCCTGCTCTTTTTTTATCACAGTTTTTACCACTGCAACATTATTAGAAAAACTTAAGTCCATATATTTGATGTACATGAGATAGTTAAAGTGTTATTTCAGACTACACCAACAGTCTGGGATATGTTAAAGCCCTGTATTCCTATGGATTGTTTAAATGCTTTTAATAAGGAAAATAGAGTCAGCAAGGCAGATAGAAGTTACCTGTTCTTTATTTGTGGCAAATTATTGACTTTTGCCGAGAGTGAAAAAGAACAAGTTGATATGAGAGGAAACTGGATATTACAGTCAGCGTAACTGAGAGTGGAAAGAAACACGGTATTCAGAAGTTAATGGAGTCACCGTGAAACCCAAAGAAAAAGACCAATTTAGTAAATAAGTT
Source organism: Ailuropoda melanoleuca (assembly GCF_002007445.2). NCBI lineage: Eukaryota > Metazoa > Chordata > Mammalia > Carnivora > Ursidae > Ailuropoda > Ailuropoda melanoleuca. Next base: position 130,002,384 of record NC_048220.1, read on the forward strand.
AATAAGAGTAAGAGGGAGATCCTTTTAGAGCCACTCTGTACCAATATCAGCTTTACGATGCTGTATAAAGTATTTTCAGCTTAAGGCCTGTCAAATGCAGTTAGAGCCTAAGAAAGCTCAATTATTTTTCTGTAATATAGAGTCACCTGCTGTGGCATAGATGCTGAAGATATGCTATGGTAAGATTTCAATACACATTAAAGAGAAGTTAGAAATAAATGGACAATGATATATGTGTATCAAGAAGTGATTAAGCATTTCACAGTGGCTATTGTTTGAAATGGAATGGCACTTTATTCCCCTATATAAAATTTTACTGAACTATTATCTGGATAGGTACTAGGACATTAAGTTTAAAGTTGTCTTAAACTGTGATTGAATGAGGAATGCTATGTACAATTTGAGAACCTGTTAGAAATATAAAGTAGGTGATTTTACTCCATCTTAAATGGGCTTTTTTGGAAAATAGGAGATAGAGTTAAAGGTGTGCACACTGTTATCGTATCATAGATATAATATAGCATTAACAGTTTAATTACAGTCATAGTCTATTAAAGCAAAACTGAGGAAGATGTGCAGTTTTGCAGCTTTATTGGTGTGTAACATATAAAAGAAGCTGCACATATTTAAAGTGCAAATTAGAGGAGTTTCGATGGATGCATACAACTGTGAAACCACCACCCTAATCAAGACATGGCCAGTTTTCATCATCCTTTTGTCATCCCTTGCTGTACCCCCCTCCTCCATCCATCACTTTCCTGCCTTTTGTTACTTTGGTTTAATTTCATGTTTTAATTTTTTTTATAAATGGAATTATACACTAGTTACTTATGTCTTATTTGTGTCTGGCTCTTTTTAGTCAGCACAAGGACCTTGTGATTTTTGAGTATATAAGTTGTTTGTTCTTTTTAATTGATGAGTAGTATTTCACTGTATGAGTGTATCCGTTGGTACTTTGTATCATTTCTAGTTTTTTGCTGTTATGAATAGAATCAATCATTTGTATATCTGTCTTTGAATGGACATATGCTTTCTCTTTGTTGGGGTAAATACTTTGGAATGAGATAGGTGCATCACACGATAGGCATATATTTAACTTTTTAAGAAACTACCAAAATGTTTTTCAAAGTGGTTGTACCATTTTATATTCCCATGAGCAGTATGTGAGGGTTATAGATGTCTATAAGACAAGCATCATTGTCTGTACTTGGTATTGTTAAGTTTTTTTTTTTCTAATTTTAACTGTGTTGATAGATGCATGGTAGCAGAAATGACTAAACAATTAAATATATAGTTTCAAATTAAGAGGTCCACGTAAATGAGGATTTTTTAATTGTAGTTTTTAGTGAACAACAAATTAATATGATATTGTTTTTCACTTCACTGCTTGTAGATCTTTCTACCTTCCATAACTTTACCATCACTGGAACCACCCCTCTGTCTGACACTCCAGATAGGGTCAAAATACCTGCTTAATAAAGAAATAAACACACCTTTCTTTTTTCTATTAAGCAAACTGTTCATTACATAGTGTTTTATGTGCATTTCTTTAGTAACTTGTGTTTTAATCATTGCTAAAAATGTGTGTGGTTTGGAATTTATATCCATAATTCTAGACACCACACACTTACAGTAGTTTTAATTGTATTTGATATGAATTGAATCTAATAATCTTAAGGCTGTGTATATTTACTTCATTTTGTTTACACTTAAAAATCGTATCTACAAGATATATAATAAAATAAATCTGAGCTAACAGGGAAGGGGTAAAACACCAAGTAATTGTGTCTACTGAAAGCCACTTGTTTTCTCTTAATTATGTACTGTGCTTTTTTGTTTCACTTTAAAATAACTTCGTACTAAAGTGTAAATGTGATTTCAAAAATACAAAATATACTAATGTTGTATGTCCATGTTTCAATTATGTTTCAATTATGTTAATGAGAATTAAGTTAATTCTCAGTCATTTTAATTAAACCACTTTTCATTTTTAAATGACCAGGACAATAAGGAAATAGGCTAAGGATCCATTCTAGATGTAATGTAATAAAAATGTCCTTTAAAAGGGTTGTATTATAGTTACTTAAAAAAAAATTAGCAACTTTTTTCATGTATTCCATGTGCAATTTCAAATCAATGTCTCCTGGCTGATTCTTAAGTTGCTTGAGCTATGAAAACCAATTATTTTCCCCATAATGTCCTTTAGAGAATAAAATAAAACTTTTAGGGACATTACAGGGTGGGAGAGGGGAGAAGAGGTGTATTTGTTTATAGCCTTTTCTTCTTGGCTGCCTGATTATTTCTGAATTAAGTAGAAAGGATATCCCAAATTATTAGCCAAAGATATAATTTAAATAGCTGACTGAAGTCTTAGAGATAATATATTCTAATTTCCTCACATTTTCCAAGGAAATTTTTAACTGGAAGCTTATTATTATTATTATTTATTTATTTTAGAAAGGGAAAGAGAGAGGGAAAGGGAGAGAGCGTGGGGTGAGGAGGGTCAGAGGGAGACAGAGAAAGAGAGAATCTCAAGCAGATTCCACACTGAGTGTAGAGCCCAATGGGGGCTTTATCTCATGACCCTGAGATCATGACCTGAGCCAAAATCAAGAGTCAGACACTTAACCAACTGAGCCACCCGGGTGCCTTATTAACTGGAAACTTTTAAAATGGCTCCAGGTTATAAAACTGGTGGTGCCAAAATTTTGACTATTGTCCAAGCTTTCTGATACCTAGTTGAGCTTTCTTCATTTCCAGAAGTTCATCGTATTTCAAATTCATGAATATGTAGGAGTGAAGCTAGCCTCATTCATGTGAACTGGCCTCAAAATGGGAACCGTTTAACTTAAAGCCTGTTAAATTCAGCCATTTCACCCCTATCCTTACACACGAGCAGAAATAGGTATAATATATGAGAATGTTATGTATAATATATGAGAATGGTAGTATTCAGCAAGCATTCCTATGTTAGTATTAGCTCAGTACTGCTGCTGAAAGGTCAATTTATTATTACTTTGTTAGGCTGCTTGCTTGTTTTACTTATTTATTTATTTATTTTTAAAATTTAAAACAATTAACACTAACGTTCTGGGATTTCCTTTCTCCTGATAATGATAATTAAGTCACCAAAAAATATGTAGGGAGGTAATATTTGAATCTGAAGTCCATAGAGAAGAAGATTAGATTCATATAAGAATTGAAAGACCAGTATCTACACAATTGTCTCAATACAGAAATAGTCAAGAAAGCCTTCTTGGTCTTGACTATTATATGAGAAAAATGTGAGAAAGATTATCTCAGTGGAGAAATTTCTGTTCATATCAATCACAACCTTCCTACCAGCTCAGAGTATTTTTTGCCTTTATTACATGATAATCTCAATTCTCACTCCTTAGTACAAACCCAAGTAAATGAAGAAAAAAAGAGTGGCTTCCATTTAGATATCCATTTAGAGTCTTTATTGACTGCAACATGACTCAGACAAACATATTTTTTAGATATGGTGGGGAACAATAACCCTTGTCTGGAAAGGAAGACATCAGATTTTCCACTAGGTATCAAAGACCAAAGGACAATTACTTGGCTCTTTTTATTCCTAATTCCCCATCATTAAAATATGAATAAAATACTTCTCGTAATTTATATCAAAAGATTCCTGTAAAAATCAAATGAGATAATAGGTGGGAAACTTCTTGGCAAAGTTTAAGGACTGAATTAATTTGAGTTATCATCATTCTTTTCTTTTAGACAGAATTTTTATTAGAAGCCTTGAAAAAGTGTGGTCACTTTCTCATTTCTCTGTAAGGTTATGAATGTGTCTGATAATTTCTGCAGACCATAGGAAATGGTGGAATTCAAGTGAGGTTTAAGAAATCTCTAGATAATGCATAAACACAGTAGAAATGAATTCCTCAGGTCCACAATTCCTATGCGCTTTGCTGTTACGTTACTTCTCCTGGAGAACTGAAATATCAGAAATCATCAAAATTTTGGCCTATTATATAAGTAAATGTTCTTGGCATAGATATGGATTAGGATAGGGTTATTTTCCTGTTTAAAAAACAATAACAATTTTTGAGGAATAGGGAGAATGAATTGCAAAAGGGATTTTTTGGTGTGCTGAAGTCATGAAATTTAAAATGATGAAAATTATGAAATGAAAATTTAAATGATGAAATTACATCATTTGGAAGTTCTGGATTATTTATTTTTTAGGCTAAAGAAGTTTTTTGTTGTTGGATTTCTTTTTCTACTAAAATATACAAAACTATTAACTGCGATTAAACTTTTACAGTATAATATTTTATCAGTTACAAGAGATAATTTTTTAAAGATACAAATGTGTTTTTTCATGTTATAAAAACAAGAAAAGTTTCCTATTCCTTTAGAAGCAGGTATTTTTTTGTTGGTTTAATGTTTGGAAATTTCTAAGCACGAAGATTTTACTGTTAAAGTTCCCTGAGTTTTAAGTTTAGATTTGCCCTGTATTGGCTGTGAGGCACTGATAAATTTAGTAAGCATTTTAGAATCTTTGCTTAATTAATACAATTTTTAAAAATAAGAATAATGTCTGCTTAATAGGATTGTTTGAAGGATTTCATGGACAACAGCTACAGTTAAGTGCATGCAAGACATTTATTATATAATATCTGTAATTATGACTGCTGTATCTTCTCCATACTCCCCACACAAGAGTATTATTTTACTTTGTTACTCATGAGTGTACTTCCACATAAAATCAATTATTTGTTCAATGTAGGTTAAAAAGACTACTGCAGAATCATTCATATTCTCTGTAGAAAATGTTTAAGGTGAAAGGCACTTGGAGCCCATGAGAACAAGAGGACCTGTCATTTAGAAGTAGTGTCCGTGCAAACGTATGCAGTCAGGGCTTTCCATGTAGAAACCATCTATGATGTCACCAAGTTAGCTTACCTCAGCATACCCTTGTTAGAGCTTTGCTTGCCTAGTCTTTCAAACAGTATTTTGAGTTAGAAATGACAATAATTACAAGTGGATAGGGTTCAAAAATATAAGCACCTTCTTAATTAAAAATTTTTAAAAAGAGGTCACTATTTAAGATCTTCAGAATGAGGCTTAGAGCAATACGAGAACAGAGTGCTTTAATTGCATGACCACCCAAATATCAGACCTTAGAATCCATCAGATTTTCATTTCCAAGTGCTGTGTTAACAACTAGTCAGCATCCTTAGAGAAGAATTTGCAGTTGTGTTTCCTGTTGACTATTTATTTACAATTTATGTGCAGCAATTTTGATTTAAGCAGCCTCTTTTCTACTAGAACACTCTAAGGCCAGTCTATAATTGGATAATGGATTTCCTGCTTAGCAGCGGCAGAAGTTACTCTCCCTCTCCTGAAGTGTATCGACTGGGTTTCTTTGCCTTCAGCTCTCCTCCTCCGCCAGCGGAGGGAGCAAGAGTCCTCCTCTGAAAGGGACACAGGCTCAGCGCTCGTCCTGGGGCTTCTCCCTGGTGCTCAAAGTTTCAAGTTCAAGTGTCTATCCTATTACAGCAACTCAGTTACACTGAAGCTTTATTTTGTCCAGTAAGTTCCATCAAAGAGCTTGTATTTTAATGGAATCTTTTTTTAAAATTTATTTGGGAAACAAATTCTCTGTAATGCTTTGTGCATTCCTTTATTGAAATTTGACATTTTTCTAAGATACATGTTAATATTAAAATATTATGATGCAAATGCAGCCCCACCCCCGTCTGTCTTACACACACACATCAAGAGAATGCCATATGTCCCTAGTGAAACCTACTTGGAAAAGCAGAAATGCTGAACATATCACACAGTACCATTGTGAGAGGACATTTGTCAGTTTTCTCCCTGGCAATGAGATTTTTCTCACCCTCAAGACATGCAAATGACTTTTTTCATCTGTTCTTTTTATGTTATTTGAATAATTTTCTCCTATAGAAGTGAGGGCTGTCAAAAATTAACCATTTGGGGCTTCAACATTTAGTTATGTGACCTTTTTGAGAAATTAGTTTTCTTCAGGGAAGTGGTAACTTTTAAAGTCCGAGATGTTGAACTTCTCAGGTGGTCAGTGGATAGCCATCAGCAGGTTGTTAATGGCAAGTGACTATATAAAAACGTTTGACATTTTGGATTCTCTCCTATTCTTGCTTGCTTTTGTTTTAGAAATCATTATTTCAACCGATAATAAAAGGGATGCTTCAGTTAGGTGGAATGTTGTATTCTCCTGTTAGGTTAATAGTATAATGCAAACATTTCTATAAGTCTCTTACCAACTTAAAATACTATTTGAAGAACTATACAAGCAATGCCCTACTCTCCATGCCTTGGTTTGAGTGTTCACATCTGTAAGAAACTGCCAAACAACTTATTTAGTATGAATACTTTTAATAAATCAGAGAGTTGCATTCTGGAGGTCTGTGATAAACCTCTAAATTCATTTTACGTAGACATAGGTTGAAGTATGTACCTGGCTTGGAGCAAAGACAAATGCAGCTATCTCTTTTATCACATTGCTTTAAACATTCTTCAGCTTTAGGTTTTTCTTACAAATCAGCTCTATCAGGCTATTAATTGTTTCACCGCACCTGATCTCTAACAGGAATGCACCTTGCAAAACAGCAGGAGGAAAGCACATTTGTTTAAGTCCTCCAATGGCTTAACACTGGCTAATCTCCTTACAAATTATAGTCATAGTTGTAGTTCATCCATTAGGCTGGAAAAGACAAGATTCCCAAGTGGCCTTGGAGCCGTTTCCAGTTCCCAGGAGAGCCACCGACCCTCCGCGTGCGTTGCCTGCGCACAGGGAGTGTTCCCCGCTAATCAGGTCAATGATTATCGCCGGGCTCCAGGGACCTGACAGGAGCCTATCACAGCAGTTAGGGAACCACCAAACGCAGCATGCTCGCGGAGGATCTCCCGTTAGGAAACATCGCTTAGTCCTCATTTACTCACTGGAACCTCTGAGGATTTCAGCTTCTCTTTTTGTCCTCGTTAGACAGTGAGGGGCTCAACATAAACAGGAAAAAGACGCACCGCAGGCAGCCACTTGGGTGTTGATTGAGAACTTCGATCTCCCCACCCCATTCACGGTTGATTTGACTGATTTCTCACCTCGTTCACAGAGAATATTTCAATTAAGGTAAGTGCTGCTGGATCTGAACTGCATCGCACTGAATTTCTGCATTGAAAGTTCTAACCGACTAGACCGACGTTCTGCACTGCAGCAGTGCACTGTTTATGTCAGGAAAAGGCTTAGTTTATAAGCAAGTGTCCTAGAATGAAAACCGGCATTTGGGGATAATGATATTTCAGGGCAATTTCTTTTGGAATACAAGCATGCTGCTTTGCATCAAGACGAAATAAAGGGAAATAATGAAAAGAGTTAATTTCTCATTTTACCTTTTTAGTAATCTAGAGAACTGCGAGGCACTAAGGTAACTTGATTTTGATTGAAGTGTTTTGTTGATGTCATATGGTAAAATCTCTGAGTTGAAAAGCTTCAAAGTTAAATTAGATGGAAAGAAAATTTGCAAATGAGAGTTGAGATTTTGGGCAGCTTTCTACTTTACTAGTTCCTGGGCTCCCTCTGGGTTAAAAGATTTAGAGCTAATCCCTGAATGTTTTAATAGTGTCCATTTAGGAATTAAAATATAAATGATAAAGTTTCTGATATAGCTGTTTAAAAAAATAATTAGTATCCTACTGATATGATTTATAGTTCTTATACAAGAGATAGATTTCTTTTATGAAATAGATTAATAAAAAGGAAAGTAAAGAAAGATTAACGTCTTTCTCAAATGCTTATTTTTGAAAGGAAAGTTCTTCAATAAGATTACGTTCAGGTGTTTATTGAAACCTTGGCTTTTATGTTTGAGGTCGCTCTTTGTTATTAAAGTAAAGCGAATTGAGGTTAGGCTTGATTGCACATAGTTTAGGGCAATCATCTGGGTAATTAGGATAAACTAGTCCACATTATTTCTTCTACACCTATTTTTCTCATAAGTTGGTTAAGAATATCTAGAGAGAATGGAAGACTTTTTTTTTTTTCAAAGTTAGGCTTCACTATCTGAACTTTTTCTTTTCTACTTTACTTTGCACATATACTCTAATGGTTTTGACCCATATTATGGTAAATTTCTATGTAATTAAGAATAATAAAATAATTCTGTCACTATAATTGTATATGATGGATTGATTAGCACCCTAAGCGTGTAAGTGAATAATAGCAACCACTTACCTTGTTATAATGTAGTACTTCAAAATGATTTTCAAATAATGAAACATTATTTAGAGTATAGGTACAAATCATTATAATACTTACACAAACTGAATTTCAGTAACTAGTCTCTTATGCCAAGATGCAATCTAAATATCTAATAAATATCTAGCTGCTTTCATGTAAAGACTTATAATGGGATCTTAAATGTGCTTTATACAATGAGCACTCATATTTCATGAAATAGTGATGCCACCTTCCTCCTATGGGTATCCTGAGATGTAACGTTTTATAAAGATGTCAAAACACTCTTTATCTTAATTGGCTATCCTTATGAAATTCTCTAGAGAGCTTTTCAGGCTGATGTTGATCTTATTGCTTCTCTCACAGGAATGAAATATTTTCAGGATGCCCATAGGCGCTGACATGTACTTGCTGGTTATCTGTATGTTTCTAGCCAAAGCCTGAAGACATTTATCTACCTCTGTTGCGCTGAGACTTCTATCTATTATCTCCAGGGAGTTGGTTTCTCAACTAATTCGAAGATACCTGAGAGAAATGTGTTGACTACAGTTAATTGTTACTGGGTTTTCTGGGTTTTGGGCTGCTTCTTCCATTTTTTTTTTTACAACACTGATAAGCAGAAGGAGGCAACATTAACCAAATACAGCCACATTTGCTATTACCAAACTTGTACATTGCTTAAACTAGCTCTGTATTATACACTACCCTTGTGTCAAATTCAAAATTGATGGTGGTACCTACCCAAAGAAAATTTTTTGGATGTACTTTCATGATGTATATGACCATTGAAAGATGTGGTAGTTTATAATGAAATATTTCAGTCTAAAAAATGAAGGTGATTGTAGTTCTTATTCAAGAAGTTATACCTAAAGTTTTTAAAGGGGTATTATCATTGTGGATGTTGTTTTAATTTGCATTTTACAGGCTGAAAAGAAAAACGGAGAAAATCTTGGATACGGTTGAGAATCAGGAGCTGTAGCACCTGACTCCTCAATCAGATTTCCCCTTTTGTTTTGCTTCACTTATTATATTATCTCCAAGTGCCACCTTACCTCTAGATTCTACACTGAATCCCAGTTTTCATTCATTTGACAGTAATTTATTCCTTCTGTGAGATCAGAAAACATCTTATAGGATAAATTCACTTAGACAGTTTCAAAATTTAAACCAAAAAGTCTGTTAAAACCTTCCTTATGATTATAACCTGCTTTTCAGTATGCAATAGTTTCAATAGAAGACTGGGGAGAGGCAGTGTCTTACAGCTACTAAATACCAAACAGCTGGGATACAAACTTTGTATATATGGTTTTCCAATCATTAAGTCAAAATGATGACATCGAGGTTATTTACCCCAATTCTCCAAAGAGGAGATGGGGGCTGGGAGAGGATAGGTAATTGAGGCAAGGACAGACCATAGTTAGTGGACTCAGATCAGGCTGTGTTTAAAGCTCCTAATATTTATGTTCTAACTTTTTTATCACCTAGTATATGTTGACCCTTTCCAATGTTTGATGTGACACTCATGAATATTTTAAGATGACTTATAGGATAGTACAGCTTAATTATATCACCTTCAAAATAGTTTAACTCTTGGCTTACTCAGAATAAATGACTTTATAAATTCCATAGCTGCCACTGTTTGAAACAAGCATATACTTTGTTCTTTTTGGTTCTAAAAGAGGTCAATGCACAAGGCTTCGCATCAAGCTGATTCTGATTACCACGGACAGATAAAGCTCTCTACTCTATGGATAATCAGCACTGAAATTTAGTATCAGGAGGAGTAGACATACTCTCAGAATAAAATCAAATTATAAAGTAGTGTTATAAATTCAGTGCCACTTATTTGAAATGAGATTAAAAGGAAGTTAAGAGAATTCATGTTCATGGCAAAAGACATTCACAGTATTAGAAAAGATAAACTAACAATTGGAATTGGATATTGGTAAGTGGACTAAAAAAATTAATATTTAAATATATGGAAGTCTGTTTGTTCTACTGACTTTATATAAATCTTCCCATGTGTACACAGAGATTTGCTATAGCTAATTATGCTGATTTGTGACAATATTATCCAAACCAAAATTGTGTCCAGTCTATAACAAAAAACAAGCGATCTTACAAAATTAGGATTGACCTGGGAAATCTATTATGATTAGCTGTGATATCCAAGGACACACTGAGATGGTAATAGGAAGTTAGGTAGCATAGTTATAAGATATCATCATTTATTATGCTCCAATGTGTTCTCAAACATTTAGAAAGAGAACAGATATTGTGAATAATGGATTCAGTAATGATTAGAAATATGATCTATCTATATATATCTATATATCTATATCTATATCTATATCTATCTATCTATCTATCATCTATCTATCTATCTATCTATCTATCTATATGTATATAATATCCAACTAGCAGCCAACTTACTTTCCATTCTCTAGTTTTTTTGGCAAGTGATTGCCTTATCCTAGTTGCATGTAAGAATAACAGAAAAACAAAGTATATATAGATAATCCCCTCTATTACTATTCTAAAAGAATGAACGTGATCTGTAAAAAGTAGTATTGCAGAGGAGTTTGTTACGTTCACAATGCATAGGTCTCCCTATCCAGAAAATATGACTATGTCTCTAGGCCCCACTAGGCACAGTAGATTTGACCGGAGATGTAAGACAATCATCTCTAGAATGGCCAATGCCTACCATGTGGATTAACACAAGAATTCTCTCAAAATAGGATGCTCTCTATTAGATGACAAGTACCTGATTTGGTGACTTTCGCTATGAAATAAATGTAGATAACAACAGTTGGTGGGCAAGAGCAGACGTTGAAAAACAGAGATGGTAGTCTGCAGAAACCATGAATTAGCTGAAGTCATGAGGTTGGTAGGAAGGAAAGAAGAAGTTAATTCCCTTAGGCCAATTAGAAGAGACACATTTGCTGGCTCATAATAGCTAAGCATGAGAAAGAAAACCCTCCCTTGTGGAGAGGCAATGAGTCTGGGTTATCCTGGGTGATATTTCAGACACACTGTGCAGTGGTCAGACTTCTGATTTTCCACATTTTTCTCAGTAGTTGAGAAAAAGCTGAGTAAATCTTTGTTTCTGATGAACTAAAAGATTATAACTGGCCCAGCATCGGAGGTATTCATGGTCTTGTTAGAAAATGGATAAGGGCAGAAATGTGTAGTGGCTGTAAGTACAAGTTCTGAATTCAACTACCTAGGTTCAGATGACCACTGAGGTTACTTCCTAGCTCTGAGACCTTGGGCAAATGAGTGAAGGTGTCTAAGCTTTGTTTTTTGTGGGTGTGATTTTTAAAATGGATCATCTAATGATAGTACTGCAATCCCGTAGCACTGTTGTGTGAAATAAAGGAGATAATTGATATAATATAAAGACTCAGGTGATCAGGAAATGATAGTTATTATAAACAAGAGACCTTGCTCTGAGTCCCTCACTTTATCTGTCAAGTGGGGAAAATTAGGGATACTATCTCTCCTTAGCAACAATGCACACCCGGACCTTACCAGAAGCTCATGGAACCACTTCTTGACACTCTGTTTATATCAGTATTTGAATTTTAGGAACATGTAATTTTTTTTCTATTGGATTTAGACAGATGAGTGGATGTTTCTTGAAAGAAAGTAATTCAGTAGACAGTTTATAGAAAACCTTCTCTTTTTGGCAATTGTTTGCATGCACAAAACCAGAGCTGAATAATAGAGCATAAAGATATTATAGAGGCTGCAAAGTTGAAATTTTTTGCTGTTTTATCTCTTGCAACGTTTACTGACTCCTTATTTAAAAGAGAAACTAATTCCTGTTGCATGATTTTTTTTATTATAACCATAATAAATATTTGGTGGAATATTTTTTAAATGTTTTGAAGATAATTATCTAAATGTTTCTTTCCAGATAGATTCAAGCTTATTTCCTCTTCTCCACGAACTCATCCATATTTTACTAAGGGATTTCAATCTTCTAATTATAAACGTTAAAATTTTGCATATATATGCAAAAATATTCCAAATTTTGCACCAATTGATTCAATTGATTCAAGCAATAAGCATAGTGAAACTGTAGTTTTGCAAAGGAATTCATGGTTTTCCATCCTCCAAGCCACACATTCTTGTATTTTGGCATTTATAGGAGGAATCAGTGACTATGTGTCTTAAAACAGCAGCTTCCTGGGTCTCATATCTGGGCTATTGATTTAGTAGGTCTGAAAAAGAACCCAGGAACCACAGTTTTGACATATGAAAGTTATTCTGCTAAAATCAGAATATATAAGAATATAGCCTAAAAACTGGATTTTAAACAATTTCCCAGGTAACTCTAATATTCAGACAAAGTTGAGGATTATTGCTGTAGATCAGCAACTCCAAATTTGAATGGGCACGCAAACAATATGGGGCTCTTGGTCAAATGGTTCTGGAATGGTGCCTGAGAATATGCATTTCTAACAGCCTCCCAGGGATACCAGTGCTACTGGTCAGTGAGAAATGCTGTTCTCATTCTGGCCCCACTCTGCTCTATGGTTGCCTGGGTGGGTAAATTTTCAAGGACCTAACATAAGACATGACTTACAGCCCAGCTTACCTGGTTCAAAGGTTGATGCAACTTCCCAAGAAACTCTTTCCTTTGCAGAAGGGTGATGGGAAGTTATGAGCCAGGTCAGAACTGAGGAACATTTTTTTTTTTAAATCTATTGTAGACTCCCACTGACCCATTCTGGAAATAGAATAATTATGTGCTCCTGAAACAAATAGTACATTATATGTTAATAAAAAAAATAAAATTAATAATTAACTAATTAATTAATTTAAAAAAGAAAGCAACATATTTAGGTAAGCATTGCCAATATTTAATTATTTTCAGTTAAGGTTGATTGTTGGGGGTAATTGTTGCTTTCCAACTCTACTGACCAATGTGTAGAAAATTTTGGCATTAGCACCACCTAGGATAACTCCATACCAAAGTGCCAAACTTATCAGAAAATTCTGACTTCTTGAACAGCATTTCAGTTCTCTTCATCCTAGGAATGCAGTCCTGAGGCTTCATTATTTGTCAGTTCCACTTTTTTCTCTCCCTAAACGAAAATGGCAAGGATATTGATTTCAGTTTTCTCCTCTATTTAACATTTTTTTCTATTTCCATCTGCCACATTTTTTTTAAGATTTTATTTATTTATGCAACAGAGATAGAGACAGCCAGAGAGAGAGGGAACACAAGCAGGGGGAGTGGGAGAGGAAGAAGCAGGCTCACAGCAGAAGAGCCCGATGTGGGGCTCGATCCCACAATGCCGGGATCACGCCCTGAGCCGAAGGCAGGCGCTTAACCGCTGTGCCACCCAGACGCCCCTGCCACGTTTTCTTTTTATTGCTCAAATCTACAAAACACTAAGGGAAACATCATATTTCATTAATATAGACACAAATTTTGGATAATTGATATTATCATTTTTAAAATTACAAACCTGTCCATTGAATTCCCCATTAATCCTCCATATTTTTTCTTCTAGAATTGTTTAACATTGCATGAACCATACACTTGTTAATTTATTTGATTGATATTTGTCTCCCCTCTGACATTAAACTTTACAATGTAATGTCTTCAAAGGCAGGGTTTTGTTTCTTTTATTCATAGCTGCAACCCAGTGCCTAGAATAGTGCCCAGTATAGAGCAGATTCTCAGAAAATATCTGTTGAACAAAGAATGTATGGATGTTCCAAATGAGTCAATAAATTATGTGGTCTGTGTGTCAGGATTGAGGCAAATACCTAAATAACCATAATGGTGCTTTTGCTTAGAACTATGTAAGATTCAAGCACATTTTTCAAAAGGGTTACATTTAGTCCATTTAATTTAATCAATGCTGTGTACCTCTTAAATTTCAGGTACTCTGCTAGATGCTAGGGATGTATGTTGATGAGCCCTAACTCCTGTTCATAAAGTATTGGTGGGGGAGTCAGACAAGAGAAAGAGCAGTTACAATATTCTCGGTGTTCAATCATGGAAAATATGTACACAGTGTTATCGATCATAGAGTAGCTATTGCCTTAACTCTGAGGGACCATAGGATACTTCCGGGGAGTTATCTGAGCTACAAATTGAAGGATAACTTGCATTTCAACAGGCGGAAGAGGCAGAGTGGTAAGCTCCTAATAGAACTTATATTATGTACCAAAGTGCAGAGATATGATGAGAGAATCCCTACCACCTTCCAGGACCAATTAGTTTCTTATAACATGACAGTGTAATGCTGTATGTGTAAGAGGAGGCAACTTCATATATGCTTTGTGTGAGGAGTGGAAGCCTCAACCCAAAAACAGTGGGATCCTGTTAAAGCATTTGAGAAAGGGAGAGACAGATACATTGGTGCTCTATTCTGAATCTTGCATTTTATTTTTCACTACTTCAAGTTGAAATATATATGTTTAGTATTATAATGCATTATATATAGTATTGAAATATATATACAGAGTAAAATACTATGTATCATACACACACACGTATATGTATATATATATTAAGAAACACGAAAATTAAAAACAAAACAAAAATACACCAAAGGAGAAAATTCTTTTTTGGTGGAACTCAAGGAAAAGAGACCCTCTTAAAATGCTGCGCCAAGGATAGGTGAAAGTTCAGATGTTGAAACCAAATAAGGGGTTGAATGAGGAGAATTTGGCTAACTGTGTATTCATATGTAACTTTCAGGGACTCTACTCCCTGAGTAGGTGAACACATTTATTTCCGTTTCAGAGTTTAGGAAAAATGGCAGACTCTGTATGGCCATGGCTGCTAGTATTGACATGGAAAAATGTTCACATTATCTTTCCTCCAGATTGTAATCTAACAGAAAAGGCCACCGTCTTGCCTCTACCCCTGGATAATCAAACTCAAAATGAACTATTCAAACTTCATGTCACTCACATTCTTAAGAGGATAACATTTTGACCCTTTCATTTTAGAAGTAGAATGCTAGGTGTTCGTCTGGCAGAAACTCTTCCTCTTCTGGGCAGTACTTTGTTGTGTGAACTATGGCTGAAATTATATAGGAGAGATCTTTAATCACAGAAGTTTTCTCTTAACCATTCTACCCAAAACAGCACGCCCTCCCTTTCTTTCTCTTTACTGTTCATCTGACATTTAACACTTATTGCCTGATAATGGATTCTTCAATGGGACTATAAGCTCTGTGAAGATAAAAACTTTATTTTGTTCACTGCAGAAGCCTCAGGACCTAGATTACGGAGTATGGTATAGTTGGTACCTATAACATATTTATAGGGAGGAAAGAAAGAAGGAAGAAATGGAGGAAGGGAGAGAGGGATCAAAACATTTTCCCATCTTGACCTCCAAATCTTTCTGTTCTCTCTGCACAATCTCAATAAATGACACTGTAAGCTATCCAGCGGGTCACATTAGATACCCAGTTCTTACCTTTGCCTTTCCGCCTCTCACACCTGACACATATCAAGTCTGGTTCTTTCAATTCTGCCATCTAAATCTCTCCCGCACAGATTTTTGCCTTTGCCTCTCCTCGGTTCACACCACCTTCATTAGTTACTTGCTTATGGTCTCTATGTAACGCTTTCCTTTTGTAAAGTAGTGCCCTTACTGCCAGAATATTGCCTCTCTATTTTTTTTTTAAAGATTTTATTTATTTGACACAGAGAGAGAGACAGCCAGCGAGAGAGGGAACATAAGCACGGGGAGTGGGAGAGGAAGAAGCAGGCTCCCAGCGGGGGAGGCCTGATGTGGGGCTCGATCCCAGGACTCTGGAATCACGCCCTGAGCTGAAGGTAGACGCTTAATGACTGAGCCTCCCAGGCGCCCCAGAATATTGCCTCTTTAAATACAAACTTGATCTTACTATCCCTGTCGTAAAAGCTTCCCTTGTAATGCCCCATCTCTTCTAGCATATAATTCAAACCTTCATGAGGCATCTGTATACAAGGACTGGATGCGGCATCCTCTCTAGTCTTGCCTAACCTCTACCAGTCTATTTCCAGCCATCTTTTGTTTCCTTATCACTGAGATTGCATGTTTTCTGCCTGGCATATTAAGTTGACTTTTTGCCTGGCTTAATCTTTTGGCCCTTAGAACCAAAGACGTCACTTCATCCAAATAGTTTTTGGCCCCTACCGATCCAGTTAAAATGCCCCTCCTATCAATTTCCATAACACACTCTATGCCCCTTTCTCTCCCATCACAGAAACTCATTACCTCATTTAATAACGCTCAGTTCCAAACTCTGATGGCAGGCTCTCTGCCTGTTTCATTCACTACTGTATTCCTGGTGACTAACGTATACAAACCATTTGTGAAAAAGGACAGGTAATGTAATTCAAAAACAATCATTTATTCATAAACTTCTCCCTTCCACTTGGGCAGTTAAGTTCCTGCCATTCTGAATAGAATTGTGCTCCTCTATGTCACCTTTACAAAATGTCAAAAAAACACAAAAATATGGTTATAATTAAGTTAATTCAAAAATTTGTCATGCCGGGAACCACTGAAATTTGTTTAATGCATTTCATACATTTTATCCACCTTATGGACAATGTAGATATCTTATCCTTTAATGAACAGCAAAAATTGTTCACACACGTTTGGTAAAGGTCACCTATTTTCAATCAGCATCTTTCCGTGTAATAACTGGGTGACATTTCTCGTCCATTTGTGATCAATGAATATGCATATTTTAACTCAAATTCCAGTCTCTTTAAAAGTATCACTCTTATAACTTCTAATTTCATGACTAGGTGATGTTTAGTGCAGGGAAATTACACTAACTCTTATTCTTAGGCTTTTGATCTTTAAAGGAAAATAATTGGTAGAACAAACAATAGAAGTGGCCTATCTGGAGAATCAGTAGTTAAAAAGCACATCCTGAATTAGATAGTCTTTGGTGCCTGATGTTTAAGGAACGATTACACTGTTATATTTAATATTACCATAATTAAACTGTATTTTATAACCTGTCCTTTAGATGAAGTGAGGTGAAATGCTCTAAAAATCAATATAGAGTAAACAACGGCATTTATTCTGGAAAATATTTCTCTCGCAAATACTTAGAGGCAATCTTCCTTGGAACCATAATCCTCAAAAAGAAATCGCAATCCCTGCAGAAACAGTTTAGGTCATCTGGGTATAGGTCTCTGGATTTTTGTAAAAGCCTTCAACAAGGCACGAATGACATTTTAAATAGCTTGTCAGGAAAAGAAGTGATTTTTAATGCAGATCCACCAAATATAATGTTTTTTTATCAGTGCCCCCAAAGGCAAACATCTGAACGGCAGAGAAAAACATAATACTGAGATAAATGTTGTGACTAGTGTCTAAAGAGGAATATAACATTAAGATAATAGAGAAATATCTCTTGTCAGAAAAAAAAAAACGAGTAAACAGGTTTAATATCCCACAGTTCTATAATTTACTCAGAAGTGTAATTAGACATTGGGATTTTTTTCCTTACCAGATGCTAAGCCAATTTATTTTTAAGGAAGTTTAGGGAAAGAAATCCCCCCAAACAAAAAAACAGACCCGTATATAGCTCTGATAAGCAGACATGGGGAGAGGAGCCCAGCATAGTTAAACAGCAGTGAATGCAAAGTTAACACAACAACTCTTTACATAATGAGAGTGTTACACTGATTCCTTCAAAGAAGTAAAGCCTGTCCTGTAATGGTGATTTATGTCACTCTTGGTCTTGATCAACATACCAACTTATGAAGCTACCAGCCCCTATTACCCACTACTCCCTTCTAGACCTGTCTTTTTTTTTTTTTTTTTAAGATTTTATTTATTTATTTGACAGAGAGAGACAGCCAGTGAGAGAGGGAACACAAGCAGGGGGAGTGGGAGAGGAAGAAGCAGGCTCCTAGCGGAGGAGCCTGATGTGGGGCTCGATCCCAGAACGCTGGGATCACGCCCTGAGCCAAAGGTAGATGCTTAACGACTGCGCCGTCCAGGCGCCCCTCTTCCAGACCTGTCTTAGTCCAGTTTTTACAGACTCTTGGGTTATCTGCCCCTCATGACAAAGCAGCCACATGCCTATAGACCTAGCGCCTCTTTACTGTTTTTTGTTTGTGTGTCTTTGGTAGCATTATTCTGTTCAAGAAGTTTGGTGATTGGTTTGAGTAACAGCAGTAAAGTTCATCTGTTTTGCTTCTCAAAGTCGTTCATTCATCTTTGGAGGAAACTGGGAAAAATTCCCCCCTTTTCAGGCAAAATTCTCTATTCATAGGTACCATATACTCCTCAGAACTAGACAAATCAAATATTGATTCTTGACTATATTCAGTTGGTTCTAAAAAGTGGGGTTATAAATTAATTAGCGAATCAATAATAAATTCTTCCATATGAAAACCGCCTTATTTATCAATGGTACCCAGGCTCTCCATCCTTGCTGCTTCATTGCTTCCTATACAGTTCATGTGTGGGTTCACACACCTCTCTAGTGTCCCCTTTGGACACATTGCAGCTTAAGGTTACTGAAGGACCATTCATTCTCTTTTCTGTGACCCATACCAAGTAACAAAATTCAGTCCCTATTTCCCTCTCTGCTTGCTTTCCAAGAAAATTAAACCTTCTCAGGGTTGGTAAACATTTCAGAATTTTGAGGGTTGACAAAGACTGTGATCCTGTTAGTGTTATACTCACTGAAATGTTAAATAGATTTCACATTCAAAGAGGAAATTCCAGAATTAAAAACACTTTTTGTTCTCATGGAGCCATCACCAATGAAAGTAAAAGATATCTTTGAAAAAATCAGCCTTGAGACTTGGGTATAAAGTCCTTGCTGGATATAACAGAATTCTTAGAGTGAGGTCTTAATAAAAAGTAGAATTTCCATAGGTCCTGCAGCTACAACAGTAAGTCTAACAAGAGCATAAGCACACATGCAAATGGGAAACACTCAGCGTTCAGGTTGCCAGACATAATTTAAGAAGCAGAAACAGTTTGTTAGGCATATGCTCTTTTGGTCTTAGTTATGATTCCCATATAAAAATAAAAATATTGAAGAATTTGAGGAATGCCCATTTGTAATGTTTTCCACTAGGTAAGTTGTCAGATAACGTAACTACCATCTACCTATCATGTTCATAAAGGTGTTCATTTGGTGTGCAAGATGCATTTGAAACCAATTTCAACCTTGTTAATAATTATATACAATGAGGGTGCCTGGGTGGTTCAGGCAGTTAAGCATCTGCCTTCGGTTCAGGTCATGATCTTAGGGTCCGTGGATGTGCCGCATCCGGCTCCCTGCTCAGCGGGAAGTCTGCTACTCCCTCTCCCTCTGCCTCTCCTTGCTCGATTTCTCTCTCTCTCTTTCAAATGAATAAACAAAAAGATTTAAAAAAATAATTCTAGGGGCGCCTGGGTAGCGCAGTCATTAGGCGTGTGTCTTCGGCTCAGGAAGTGATCCCAGCATTCCGGGATCACATCCCACATCGGGCTCTTCTGCTGGGAGCCCGCTTCTTCCTCTCCCACTCCCCTGCTGTGTTCCCTCTCTCACTGGCTGTCTCTCTGTCAAAATAAATAAATAAAATCTTAAAAAAAATATTCTACAGAATGAAAGTACAAGGAAAAGAATAATAATGGTACAGCATTATTCACTAAGGCAGCATTATGAGTGCTTTTCTTTGCAGGGATTAACTGAGAAGGGGTACAAAAGGGAGCCTTCTGAGGTGCTAGAAATGGGCACTTTCATGTGAATAGTGATTACGTGGAAAGGTAGGTAGGTAGGTAGACAGAGACATACATAGTGTGATTTTTAAAGAAATTATGCTGTATGGTTAGCTAAGAATTTTGTTGTAATTATACACAATCTTGTATTTTTTTCTTTTCAAATATGATAGAGACTGATTTTTATTATGACAGAAATAATATTATTTTATTGGGTTATTTTTATCATAATGAATTTTATCCCACCAATTTGCAAGTGAAGAGCACCATGCAAAGTCTTTCATGGTCTTCAAACTGATTGTACACGGATATGTAAGAAAAGAAATGAAGAAGTGTATAAGAATTGTCTGCAAGAAGCATACAAATTTATAATTCATGGTTTTTTTGGATAGTTTATAAATTTTAAAGGTAATGATTTTGTGTATGAGGAGATCATCTTGGGAGAGTTTGAAGCAGAGATGAAGTAATTACACTGGACTTTTTACGTACAGATGTAGTTTAGCTGGAAGTGATGATAGCATCATAATTTTAGATGAGGACTCTGCAATAAGGGCACTTTCCTGATACATGATTTCATAAAAAGCAATAAAAGCCAATTTAGAATGAAACGGAAGAGTTGCCTAAACTGACTACGAGTAAGGCTCCTGAAATCTTCTCGTCCTAAGCATCTCCCTGGAGTTCTCTGACAAAAACCTGCACGTCCCAATATTATTTCCGCCTTTTAATTTGGGGTGCTGAAAGCCATAGTGTTAGAAATGCAGCTAACGGGGCACCTGGGTGGATCAGAGGGTTAAGCATCTGACTCTTGATTTTCGCTCAGGTCATAATCTCTGGGTCCTGAGATCCAGCTCCAGGTGGAGCTCTGCGCTCAGTGGGGAGTCTGCTTGAAATTGTCTCTCCCTCTGCCCCTCCCCTGCCTCTCTCTCTCCCTAAAATAAATAAAATAGATCTTAAAAAAAAAAAAAAGAAATGCAACTAGCTGTTTCTTACTAATCAGTATCTTGTCATGGTATATTTTCATCTGATTGGCATTGAGAAAATGAGACTGACGCGCTCTGAACACCAAGTGTTAGTGGAAAGAGGAAAGGTCTATTATGTGAGATAAAGTAAGAGAAGACACAGCAAGGAACTATAGTGTATCCAAAACTCACTGGTACTTAGCCCTAAAGGAGAGAAAAGAACAGAGGAACAGGGAAAGGGTACAGGGAAACCTAACCTAGGCTCTATTAGGAATGTTTCAAGCCCGATCTGCAGGTTGGAGTAAATTACCTTATTCCTTTTGCAGATATCCATTTTTATGGGAACATGTAAGGAGATTTGGTGTAAAGTCTTCCACCTACTTGAGGTTAATTCAAGTGACTAGTAGATGTGGCTTGCCTACCAGATGCTACCTGGAATGGAGCACTACAGAAAGTAATACAGAAAATTCTATTTTTTCCTTAAAAATATATGTATATATACATATAGCCTATGTATATAAAAGTATAAGTATATATACATATATACATATACATACACATATACACACACACATATATGAATATATGTACTTTTATTCATTTAAATACATATATACGTATATACACACACTTTCTAGATTGCCCCAGGACTTCTGAAATATAATGTGTAAAGTGAGATGTGGCATGTTCCTACTTATGTTCTTATTTAATCCCATCTAGATACCTAGGGTCAAATCGTGTGATGGATGAATACTTCTGTTATTAATAGCAAGTTAATGCTGAGAAAATGTGATTGAGTGCATGTGTGTATCTGTGTGTGTGTGTGTGTGTGTGTGTGTGTGTGAGAGAGAGAGAGAGAGAGAGAGAGAGAGAGAGATACCACGCAGAAAAAAAAGTGAGCATTTATCCCAAACTTTTATCCCCTCATGATAAGCTATTCAGGAACAAGAAAGAAAGAGAAATAACTGGGAGATCATTCTCCCTTTTGCAGAGAATTATGGAAGGAGAGAAACCCTCACAAGGAACAAATCTGTTGGCCATAGAATAAGATTCAGGGGGCTTTTCCCTTCTTTGTGTGGAAAAGGCATAAATTAAACATTTTAATATTTCATTATTGGTTGTTTTGAGAATTAAATGAGATTAAGTGTGGGAAAGTACCCATCATAGTACCTGATGTATAACGATTGCAAAAAGGAAAAAACAATAATTGTTTTTTCTTTGCCTTTCCCAATCTTAATGGGGTCACCAGGAAGCAGTGTACCAGGTGTAGTGATGTGAAATTAAAATAATGGGTTTTGCAGTTCAACAGATTGAAATTTCAGTCTGACTCCATGACTTACTACCTGTGCAGCTTTAGGCAATTTTCTTTACTTTTCTTTCTCCAGCATACAGATAATATTCATGACCTCAGAGGTGGTTCTGTATTGAGATGCCATAATAAACGAGCTTTACAAAGTGCCGGGCTTATAGCAAGCACCCTGCTGGTGTAGATGTGATTATTATATGAACTATATGGCCCAGGTCCCCATATTTTGCTGGCATTCCCCATGTGTTCTCTCAGGCTGTCTAGATTTCGGAGTTAATCAGGGTCTTTACCCCTGGTCCTAGCTACAGCATTGACCCCCAGGATGTCTGATAATTTCAAGCCAAGAAAGTCACAGTTTGCCCAGACGATGAAAAATTAACTTTTATTGAGACGCATGGCAACTCAGATGTCTAGGCCTGAGATTATGAAAGAGGATCTGATTTTCATCACTACTGCCTTTATGATGGCTCGGGACCCACCACCTCGATCACTGCACCTGAGCCCTCAAGTCTCCCCAGGGCGGTTTGTGAAAGCTCCCAAGGTGCTCATTCATGCTGTCAGAAACAAGACTCTTGGGGTCCCCCCTCTGACCTCCTGCCTTCTGCCAGACAAGACTGCTACTGCCAATGTCTCTTGGGATACGGCAGCTCCTCTGGGCAACACTGTCCCCTGCCCTGGTCTCCATTGCTTACACAATTGCAGCTATAGGGAAAGAACACTATCCTTCCCTTTATCACTTCTTACCCATAGCTTGAGCATGGGCTTTTCCTTAAGCCATAGAGCACTTTCAGACCAAATGGCAAGTTTTTACATAAAATAAAGAAATAATGGTAGGAGTAAGATCTAGAAAACATAAAAAAAAAAGTGACAGGCAATGTGTCAGCTCTCAAGCCCACAGGCTGGTACCTGAGTATGTCATTTCTCTTAACCCCCTTATCAGCAGTGAAAGGGCAGCTTTCTTTTCCCAACTGGACTACATTCAAGCACATCTTCCAGCACCGAGGCCAGATCTCGGCTCCGGCGAAGTGTCAGAGACATAACTCCAGACTCCATCCTAGGCCTGATGGGTTTCAGAACCCTCGTTTCCTTTCGAGATTCTAACTCATGTGAGAATGTCCACTTATTTCAATTTAAAACAAACAAACAAACAAAAAACTTCTTTACTTCTACCCACTAAGCTATTCTTAATAGAAACAGTAGAAGAGGGGCGCCTGGGTGGCGCAGTCGTTAGGCGTCTGCCTTTGGCTCGGGGCATGATCCCGGCGTTATGGGATCGAGCCCCACATCGGGCTCCTCCGCTATGAGCCTGCTTCTTCCTCTCCCACTCCCTCTGCTGTGTGCCCTCTCTCGCTGGCTGTCTCTACCTCTGCCAAATAAATAAATAAAATCTTTAAAAAAAAAAAAAAGAAAAAAAAGAAACAGTAGAAGAAAATAACCCTGCATAAATTCAATCTGTATTAACAATACCTAAATGAGACCTTGTGTAGGCTGTTGTTTGTCCAAGAGGTTGAACTGAGCCAACCCCGGTTGTTAGTCTCTTAAGCAGGGAATGATTTCCCAGTAAAGTCTCTTCTGAAAGGACAGTGGAGTCAGCTGGTCCATTCAGTAATCCTCGTGGGTCTTTGCTCCTGGAAAACAACTGCATGAACAATCATACAAACATGGATCTCCCCGAGAATTTGCCTAACAAATTTGGCTGCTTAAATAACTTTGTACATAGACGAAGCAACAACCTAAAAAAAATGTAGCTCTAATCTCTAATAGCAGAATGATAAGCTTCTTGTTCTAAGTGATGCAGATTCAAGAAGTAGGTTGAAATCCGCTACAAAGTAGAATTCTTTTTTTTTTAAGATTTTATTTATTTATTTGACAGAGATAGAGACAGTCAGTGAGAGAGGGAACACAAGCAGAGGGAGTGGGAGAGGAAGAAGCAGGCTCATAGCGGAGGAGCCTGATGTGGGGCTCGATNTGATCCCATAATGCCGGGATCATGCCCTGAGCCGAAGGCAGCCGCTTAACCACTGTGCCACCCAGGCGTGCCTACAAAGTAGAATTCTAATCCACAGGTCTCTCTTGAATCCACTTGTAATCTTCAGTGCTTGGGAAAGTGGCCTGCAAAAAGAGGGAATAAGTATATGTTGTTGAAAGCATAAAGGAAATGGGAGTTTTCCCATCATCTAACATTTACAGCTTCAAAAACGACTACATCGGAATTTGGTTTCAACCAATTTACACCATTATATCTCTTTGTGCTCTTGGTTAGAATTCTGAATGTGTTTTCTCCTAGAAATGTTAAGCCCAAATTTGGGAAGTTATAATACCTTTAGTTCACATTAGACTTTATACATACAAATTGGTAAGAATATTTAGTATTCGAAAACAAGCAAGAGACCTATATGTAGGACTCTAATTTATGAGTCAGATAGCTAAAATATGTTTGTTAAACCTACCATTTTCCCTAGCAGACATGTTTGAAAGCTAAGTATCTTCAGTTATCTCATCTATGGTAACTTTCTCCCTACACTTCCTCCCTGTACCATGCTTCTCAGTTGTGCCTCTAAATTTCTTAACTCCATAACCCTATCTGCATAGTTACTGCTTCTCTCTTAAAGTCCTTTAAAGTCAGGCCTCATTCTTGTAGGAACTCAGCCTCCTTGTCAATATCCTGGCCTCTAGACTCTTCTCTTTTACGACCAGTCTCCCCAGCTATGATCTATGTAAAATACAAATTTAACTTTGCCACTTTTCCACGGAAAGCCTCCACTGGCGCTCTGTTGCTATACAATGAACTCCAGTTTTTCTAACATGGAATATGAGGACACATCCCCAACTTCTCCCATCCCCTTTCTCTCTCACCGTCCCTTTCCCGTGCAATGCTCTTCTGTCACTGTGAATCATTGACAGTCACATGAATGAGCATGTCCGTGCACCTCCCCATGAACATACTCACGCACCCCAAATGGTATTTTTGGCCCCTGTGCTGGCCACAGTGCTCAAACCGCATCTGCATTTCTCCTTCTAAGCCTTGTAATCCTCCATAACTTTTCTGGCTAATTTCTGCTATCTCTTGGAAGTTCAAAACTGACATCACTTTTACCAGGAAGCTCTTCCTCATCTTCACCCATCAGCCTAATTTGACTGTTTTCACTACAGGAGCCGTGTTGCTTCCTAATTTTCTCTTTGTGAATTTGTGTCATCTGTTGGATTACAAACTGTGCAGGCCTAGGCTATGTCTTAAGTTTGTTTAAACCTCTGTGTTTTGTACTGTCTCACATATAAACACGTGAGTACTAATTTTGTAATACATGAACACATGAATGAAGGACTGTTGATATATATGGCCAAGTTATAAATGCTGAGTAATGACTTCAGGGACCTCTCCCATCTTTAGTATCTGACTACATACCTTGGCCCTTTTTGAATTATACCATCTTATGATTCATCGATTTAATAGTGGAGTGTCTCTTGTGTGTCAGAAACTGAGCCAGATCCAGGGTAACTCTAAACAAGAAAAAGTTTATAGGTACAAGTGGGGAAAGTGCTCTCGAAAGAAATGTGAGTGGTGCTGTGAGATATAGAAAGGAAGGGCCTGGCCTGGTTTAGAGACAAAGGAAGGCTTCTCAGAAGGACCTGTATTTGAATAGAGATCTGGGGATGTGTAATTAGCTAGACAGAGATGGACAGAAGATGGTGCCAGGCTGATGGAGGAGATGATTCATGCAAAAGCAAGTGGGACGTTAATGTGCTCAAAGGATGGCAAGATGGGGCACCTGGGTGGCTCTGTCAGTTAAGCTTCTGTGTTTGGCTCAGGGTATGATCCCAGGGTCCTGGGATCTAGCCCCAAATCGGGCTCCCTCCTCAGCGGGGAGCTTGCTTCTCCCTCTCCCACTGCTGGCTGCTCTCCCTGCTTGTGCTCTCTCTCTCTCTCTCTCAAATAAATAAATAAAATTAAAAAAAAAAAAGACAGACACTAGAGTGGGTGGAACAGACACAGGTGCACAGCTGTATGAGAGGAGGCTGTGACAGTTTTGGAGATACAGGCTTGGAAATGGGGCAGAAATGGGGGAAGAAAACTCATATGTTACTTCAGAAAAACATGGTGATGGAGAGAAAAGGGCATGAAGACTGATCTTCGGAGCTGGTGGGTGGGGCGTTCTTTCACTGAGAAAGGAATGGGCAAGATGAACACCTTTTATGAAGGACCAGCAGAGGAGAGATCGGACAGGTCTGCTTTGGACTGTTGATTTTAGAGCCAGAATTCTACCATATGACATTTTGGGAATCACAGATGTGGGCAGAATGTGAAGAGAGATGAGAGAAGGAACTCACGGCCAAACCATAAGCAATTCTAACATTTGTAGCTCTGCTACAAGAGGAGTCACCCTCAATTTGTTTTTACGTGTGTGGTTTTATTATATTGTAAACTTTGTGAGGAAAGAAAAAAGTACCCTTTTTTTTTGAATTTTTTTATTTTTTATTTTTATTTTTTTTAAAAGATGTCATCTATTTTTTTGTCGGAGAGTGAGCACAAGCAGGGGGAGTGGCAGAGGGAGAGGGAGAAGCAGGCTTCCTGCTGAGCAGGGAGCCTGATATGAGACTCCATCCCCAGACCCTAGGATCATGACCTGGGCCACCCAGGCGTCCTTTTTTTTTTAATTTAAAAGTGCACTTTTTAAAATGTGGTCACACAGCCCAAAACAATGCAGCAAAGTGGAACCCTTAGGGGGAATAAAAAAAATATTAATTGAATTGAAATGAATACTCATCATCTAAGAAATCACTATAAAATCCGATTTAAAAAATGAAAATTACATATCTATACATAGTGTCATATTTAAAAAAAAATTCATTCTGAGGGAGAAGTGAGGGATATTTTTTAGTAATGCTTTGCTTTTAAAACTCTCTCCATTTGAATTAAGTGTAGACCAGTGGTCATCACCCAGGACAGATCATGATGACTCAATATGAGGATTAATTATAAAAGTAATCATACCTGTTATCTAATTATTCACATCTTAATTGTGACTCTGCTGGCCCCATTAGTCAGAACACAAGGCTAATGTTAGAGATGGGTGGATACTCAGAGGCATCTGTTGCCAAGAGGTTAAGTGATGGAAAGTGTCAGCTCACCAGCTGTGAAGGGAGCAAGCCTTAGAAAGCTCACAGGAGCCAGCTTGGTGATTTAGCACGTGGGGCAGCGGGGGGGGGGGGGGGGGGGGGGGGTGGCAGGTGAGCAGAGAAAGTGGGTGTGCCCTGGAGGCCTTCCTTATCCCCAGGGAGGATGGCAGATTGCCAGCCATTGCTTGTCTCAGTATTGGTTGCTACCACTAAAAACAGAGGAAAAAAAAAATAAAAGATATAAAGATATTTCTGTTTCTTGTCCTTTGCAAGTGATAATGTTATGAAAAGAAATGAGTTGTTAGCAGGAAATTTTAAACAAATAAATGTGTTTTTATAAATTCATTAGGATCATTGATGGCTTCTAACATTTACTTGATTCACATTCGGTCTCATGAAAGAAATAGAATTACCCAGATGAAATATCTGCTTTTAAGTATAAATAATAAAATAATAGATTTCCTATTAGTAGGAGTGATTTTGACTTTTAATAGTCTATAATATATGTCTGAATCTCATATGTTTATATGCTATTACTGATTTTTGGCCATATTATATAGGAAGGATTCTATTAATAATGCTATTGATTTTAAATATATATATTATTAATATTTATCAACATTTCATGTTGCTTTAAAACCTGTATTGAACTCTAATCAATTGTTAGTGAAAGGGAAGTGGTGGATAAAGGATAACAAAACTGATTAGAACTTTGAGTGCGTCAACTTTTGACCTCGCTGTGGATTTGCTTTCACTGCGTGTCGACAGTGCCATAGGTTCAAGTTTTTATTAATTCACATTTTGGAATGTGTGAATGAAAGAGTGTTTACATTTATTGACGTCATAAAATGTTAATTTACATGAAATGTATATATATCTTGCTTGTGAGTGTAATAGAAACAATTTCAACTTTTCACATTTGTTTCACAGAAGAAAAGTGCATTTCGACAAAATTAAAAGAGTTTGGGGAGCTTTTTCATCATTGCATCTTCATGCTCCCTTGTTATTGAATCACAATAAGAAATCCTGTTAGTTCTCTGCTACTGAGCAAATTGCTTTCCACAATTATGGTTTATGATTTAATGGGGATAGCTTCACATTAGGAGAATTATTCCAAACCAGCATTGCTTCTCGATGCCGCACGGAACAGCACCCTGCCTACTTTACAAAATCCATGCCTCCCATGTTGCCTCTAAGGAAAATATATAAATAAATGCTTGCCAGTCTTGCTTCTGAGAGAGGTTTAATTGAGGATAATGAAACATCCCTAGCTCCAAAATGGGAGTATGATGGCCACAAAGCCCTTTAAAATGCTAATAGGCAGCAGGCATTTATAGAACTTTTGTGAGATTGTGCAGCCTGGTAATAGTGTAGGCAGGTGACGATTTGTCAAATTTACCTGCAGTGATCAGACCTATTTTCCCGCTTTCTATTTCTGATGCCCACTTGAATGAAGGTTTTAGGACGATCTAATGTTGGCACCTTCCACACTAAGCATCCTGCCCTTTCTGCTGTAGGGCACCTGCATACCACCCATTAAAAAAGGGGGGAAATGACCAGCAAGAAGCAAAACCGTTAATTATATGTGATTTAATGTTCCTCGGTCCCACTTCCTGTCCTCATTTCAGTTGTATTTAACCCACAGAATACCTCTCTCACTTTAAATCACAGTGACAACACGGACAGCACGTGTATACTTTAACTAAGCGACTTACCAATTCAAGTGGGTTGCCTCCGCTGTAAGCCGTGAACTCAGAAGTGATAAAGCATGGCACTGCTTCAGTAAAATGGAATAAGAAATCACTTTGACAGAGCCTAGATTCCGGTCTGGGTTGCTAAATATGTTTCTTCGCCCCCCCCCACTTTTTTTTTTCCCTCTTTCAAGGTCGATGTTCTTTATTTTATGTGGAGTATATCTTAAGTGACAGCACAGGAAGAAATGCGGACAGCCCAGGTTAATGCATCTGGGGTCCAAATGGGCGTCAACGTGAAGGGAATCGGCCCTCTTGAGATATTCAACTAACATTCACAAGTTGAAAAGGAATCTTGATTCAATGGCCACTGGTATGGTCTATTCCAAGCGGTATGGGAGGCATGAAAGGAACACTTCTAGTTGCTTATTAAACAAAGAGAACTGCTTTATTTTCTTTTGACTGGGCGACAGCACAGAGGCGTGGTTTAGAACGATTTCCTGTTGCAGCCTCTTCTCCCTCAGGGATTTCTAAGTGGGAGATTTTCATTTCTGAGTTGAAAGTGTTGGTCTCTGGGATTTGAAATGCCAAGTGTCTTTCCAGAACCACCTTCATCACCTGCCAGCAACTTGAGCACCATCTGCCAAAGTGCCAGCTAACTGGTCTATTGTTCCTGGGGGATTTCACCTGTGTTTGTGTAAGGGCTGTCTAAGGGTAATCATTCGCAAATCACATGAATTTATTGGTGACACCACTAATTTATAAAAAGAGCACCTGAAAAAAAAAGAAAAAGAAGAAATCATGAGTTAGCAACTGAAAATCAAGATCGTATCCTTGATGATTCATTTTTATATGAGTTTCCTCTCTTTTATTATAAAATTCTTAATCTGATTATCAGCTTTGTTTTATAGACTTTTAAATAAATTCAAACATTCTGGAACAGTCACACTTGATGTGTAATAGCATCCCTAAAACTTTGGTAAAATGATTGTCTTCAAGAAATCTACTCAGATATTTTTCATTAATACTTCTTGTATTATTAAATGCTTTGTAAGCATACCTTTATTTCTGGGGCGTCTGGGTGGCTCAGTTGGTTGGGCGTCTGTCTTTGGCTCAGGTCATGGTCCCAGGGTCCTGGGATGCAGCCCTGTGTCCAGCTCTCTGCTCAGCGGGGAGCCTGCTTCTCCCTCTCCCTCTGTCCGCCATTCCACCTGCTTGTGTTCTCTCTCTCTGTCAAATAAATAAATAAAATCTTAAAAAAATACCTTATCTCTATTTTACTCCAAATTGGAAGGATAAATATTCAAGTTTCTATCAGCTGTGTCATTAAAAATTAATTTAGTACTTCAATGTGGCTCATGCAGGTTTATAAAAAGCTATAGATTATGTCCACGGAATGGCTGCTGTGTCTCTCACATTACTATAAAAAAGATATGTGAATAGATTTTCACTTTATCTACAAACATTCAGCAAGGTTTGACTATGTTTATAGAGTGACTTCAAAACTTTTCTCTATGAAATCAAATCAAAAGGAAGTGAATAAACAACTTGACATTATTAAATTCCGCTTCAGGGTTTTCACTGAATGACAGTAATTTTGACTTTTAAAATGTTCCACATATATGTGTGTTTTAAATTGACTTTGAAAGAGGTACTGTTACTTTTGCCTAAATTTTATGCTTCATGTGCAAGAAGGCAGGACAAAATTAAGGTTTCTAATAATGTTAGGTCACTTAACTCTGCCAGAGAGCTCCTACTCAAGGGCACTTAAGGAGAGAAGATTCCCACGAGGGGATGCCCAGATGAATTTCTATCAGGTTTATTTAGAACCAAATGAATGACTCAAGTGTGTTTCCTCAAAATGTTCGGGGAATTAGGAATGTGTTCAATGTGACTGGGAGCTCCTATCTGTTGCTATAAAGTCCCTCAACGTTATTTTTTATTATTCTTAGTGAAAACCACAAAACATCCGCTTCCTTTTGTGAGCCTTAGAATATACAAACAGTTGTACGTAGATAAAAATCTCTCTTGTGTAATGAATGTAAATGGCACTGATCCCTCAACAGCTCCTTCATTTCATATTTCAGTGATAGATTATCAGTAAAACTCTTGTAGCAGTATAAAATAAACACCTTGCTGCATTGTTCGATATTTCTTTTTTCCCAGGGAGCGTCTTCAGTTACGTTGTAAGAAATAAGCACCAGCATTCTCTCATTTACACACCTAAATTTGCTTGAGATGAGAAATGGTAAATAACATTGTCCATGTTACATGAACAGAGACTTACTGTGAATGCAAGGAAAGATCTCCTTGATTCTATAGTACGCAGCTATTTCTTGCAAACAATTTAGGATTCGGGTTGCATGCCAGTAGCTCATGTGTGCTGTTTCTGCAAGAAGCAGTTTTGTAATAGGCCTTGATATATGCATCAAAGAGAAGGAAGATTCTCTTCTTTTTTACAGACGAACAAATGGAATATTTTTATTTGCAAGGAATAAGAAGGAGGAAGAAGATTTGTAAGTAAACATCTTGAGACAAACTGAGTCTTGATAAAATAACATAATGAAACAACCGAAATGCATATCTTGAATGTTGACTATGCATGAGGTATGCTAATGAAACTAGGCTTTCAGGGAAAATTTGAGTTGGCTCCATTCTCTCCTTGGAAAAATGATGAATGGTGGTCTACTGATTAGGAGTGTGACATTCACGGCAGAGTGATGAGCGTGGCCAGTTCACACCTTGACTCTGTCTAGTTCTGCACATGTGAAGCCGGTATGGGTACTCTAAGTAAGAAGACGTAGTGTTCAAGAAGACTTCCCCCCCCCTTTTACTGGTTAATTATGTCTTTTCTTTGAGAGGCAGGCGTTAGAATGGACTATGTTCATTTTTTGTGCATATACGTATTATCAGAAGTAATCGTTCTTTATTTGCTTTGGGCAGCTAGTTGTACAATTACTAGGAATGGAAATTTTAGACCTGGGGGAAATGTCTTGCTATAGCTGTTGTGGAATGGATAAAGTAGTAGCTCTAGGCAAGGGTATTTATGGCCCTGAAATTTTATCCTGCCTTGAACTTCAGCCCAGGGGAAAGTGGACCTTATATTATTATTATTTTTTTTTTTTTAGTGACAGTTCAACAGCATATATTTTTGAAAATGAAAAGCTATTTTTAGTTTCAAAAAGAGGATTAATTTTATCATCCATCCACTATGTTCTTTCAGTTTAGGACTCCATCAGGAACAAGAATGATTTTATCAGCTCTTAGGAATGCAGTACATGCTAAGTGTCTTAGGTATGTTGTCTTATTTATGCCTCCCTGCAGTCTGAAGAGTAGCATTATTACGCACTTTATAAATGGAGAAACTGAGTTGAGACATTCAGTGACTTGTCTAAAATCAAACCCTTAGTGATTCACAGAGCTGGAAGTTCAGGTTCATGTCTTTCTAATTCTACACTTTGTGGTTTTTAAATCACTAAGCTATATAGTCTTCCTTTCTAAATTATCCGTCCTTCATACATTAGATTAGAACGTTTTTTAAGAAGCCATTGATAATACTTTCTATTCTAGGCATTGTCATGTGGTGTCCTCCCTCAACTGTTGATTCCCTTACTGATATTCTTTTGGGGGATGGATTTCTGATTTTTAAAACTACTTTCTTGATCTTTTCAGTTTCATGTCTTTGCAGAATACCTTTTATCTTTCTGAATTTTTAACATTCTACTTGAACTCAAGTCAGTTCTGTTTTGCTTAAATGATTTA
Organism: Ailuropoda melanoleuca; assembly: GCF_002007445.2. Classification (NCBI taxonomy): domain Eukaryota; kingdom Metazoa; phylum Chordata; class Mammalia; order Carnivora; family Ursidae; genus Ailuropoda; species Ailuropoda melanoleuca. The sequence continues at coordinate 130,035,172 of NC_048220.1, forward strand.
ATTTGTTCTGTGGGTTTGAGTGAGCATCTCCCTCTGCAGCCCCACAGTACGGTAACCCTTTCCTACCATCGCAGAGCCAGGAAGCAACCTTAGTGACTAGCATGAAGGGCGCCTGGGTGGCACAGTCGTTAAGCGTCTGCCTTCAGCTCAGGGCGTGATCCCGGCGTTATGGGATCGAGCCCCACATCAGGCTCCTCCACTATGAACCTGCTTCTTCCTCTCCCACTCCCCCTGCTTGTGTTCCCTCTCTCACTGGCTGTCTCTATCTCTGTCAAATAAATAAATAAAATCTTTAAAAAAAAAGTGACTAGCATGAGATATAGTGGGTGCTATGGAAGGGTAAAACATTTTGGTTTTATTAAATTATATTATATTTGGTTTTATTAAATTTGGTTTTATTATTTTCAAAAGACGAAAACACCTAACCCCCCTGCTTTCTGATCTAGCTACCACCATATTGTTCTTTCCTTTTACAACCAAGAATAAAGAATAGCTTCTACTATAATTTCTGCTTCTTCCTGTCCCATTTACTTTTCCGCATAATTACCTTCATTTCTGCCCATCTAAGTCCAATAAAGATACATTTGAAAATTCCAGAAAGAAATTTTAATCACCAAATATTAGGGACCATATAGTCATTAATTCTCATCTTGACTCACCACTCTCTTCTTGAATGTCTCATTTGCTTGTTTGTCATTATGCAACTTACTTTTCTTTTTCCTTCTACCCTTGTCCGAGGACTCAAATCCCTCCATTCTCCTTCTACAAATATCCCCATGGCTCAGTCTCTTTGTATTCTCAGCACATCCGTGGCTTTATCTGGCACCAGTACCAGGGACTCCCAAACTCATTTCCTCACCAGTCCATCACTCTCTGGGGACCTTGCGCTTATCTCCATATCCTTCTAGACTTCTCCATATCAAATGACTCAAATTCAGCCTTTGTAAAAAGTAACTAAGAATTCACCACAAACTGTTCCTTCTCTCCTACATCTGATTACTAACTTAGAGAGCCAATAATTTGCTCACGTGACTTCCATTTTCTCTGGTCCAGCTTAGCCAATCAGAAACAAACCCTGCATCAATCTTATAAATATTTATCACTTTCGTCTTCTCCTTTTTAACCCAACTGCTATTGCCTTGGTTCATATCCCTCATCTAGGCAAGAACCTAGACTATTAAAATGACTTCCCAACCAATGTCACTATTTTTTTTTTAGAATACCCTCACTCCTTCAGTTTCTCTTACTTTCCTGCTATATATAATTTCTAAAAACAAAAATCTTAACCACAATCCTGCCCTGAATAATTATCTTTAATACCTTTCATTCTAACAGATTAAATGTTTATCTTTTAGGTAGACACGTGTTTGACTGAACCATGTACCAAGCCATGTAGGGAAGAAAGAATGGTGGCACTAAAACAGCCCTAATAAGCTAGGTGAGAGGAGCCTTAACCAAATAGCCAAGCAAAAAAATGTAAAATTACAACCTAACACATATTAAGAGCATATGCTAAAGTGACCCAAGGAGCCTGGGAAGCCAGGAAAGGAGACTTTAAGTCAACAACTGAAGAGTGATAGAAGCTAGATTAGGAAAAAAAAATCCAAACAGAGGAAGCAAACAAACAAAAATTCCTTAAATATGAAGAGGTTCAGAAAATTTAAAGAAATGAAAGGCTAGTATATTTGAAAACAGAGAACAAATAGGAGATTATAACTGGTGATTCAGGACGGTAAAAACGGTAAGACTGGTTTTTTTCCTAAATTCAAAGGAAATCAAATGAAAGGTTTAAGGGTGGAGGGGAAAGTAATATGATTAGAAAAAGAGATTGGAAGAGGCCAGGGTGGATGTGGGGAGGCAGCATAGAAGGTATTGACAAGAGATTGTGATAACTGGGGATATGAGGACTGAGGTTATTATGTAAAGAACACCAAGACTTAAGGGATATTTTAGGAGTAGATTCTTAATTTGTGCTTAAACATTTTAAGATACTTGTTAATGGGTTGTATGGAGAAAGAGAGTAATCAAAGAGAGAAGGAGATATCAAGGGTGACTCTGAGGTGTCTAATTTGCAGAAACGGATGAATGTAAAGACATTCATTGAAATCAGGGAACAAGAAAGAGGACAGGTATTGAAGAGAGAAACAGAGCCAAATGATGATGTCTGCTTTTGGCCATTAGATTTAATGTGCCTATGCAACATAAAATATAATGATACCAAAGCATATATGGGGATAGTTGAGTATGTGGAATAAAACTGAAGATTTTATACTGTGAAAAAAACATAAATAAAACCAAGATTGAAATATAAACTTTGATGATGTTGACATTCAAATGGTAATTAGAACTAGGTATAAATGTGATTAGATATGGAAAGAATATAGATCTCTCAAAGGAAAGAAAGCCAAAGACGAACCTCTAAGAATTTCATTATTTAATGTATTTATAGAACATGATAAGCCTAAGAAGACAGCAAAGTTAGGAGGAAGTAGAACAGTAAGAGGAAAAACAGGAGAATGTCATGAGACACAAGCTAGAGGACCAGTTTCAAGGCTAAGGGAGGCATCAAGTATCTTTAGTGGTATGGGGGGGATAAAAAGCTGGCCAGCGTTTATTAGATTTATCCACTGGGGGTATACAGGTGACCTTATCAACTACTTTTGTGAGTAATAGGAATCTGAAACAATTAGAATAAGTTGAGAATGTCAGTGAGAGAGAAAGAAGTGGACAGAAACTCAGACAGTACATAATGCTCCTTGGAATTTTGCCTGTGAGGGAGAAGAAAGGATGGTGTGCTACCATTAGAGGGTCTGTTTATTTATTTACGTAATTTATTTGAATGAGTTTATATATACAGAGGAAAGATTTAGCTAAAAACTCAATGTCAAATATATAAAAGGGAGAAAATGTAGTTCAAGATGCCCCAAATTATATGCTGTTAGATGCCTAGCAAAATATGTGACCCTGTGTAGGCAAAACAACCATCTCTAAAGCAGTAAACTGTTATAGATTCTGTGGGTAACTGCAGTGTATGCCCTAAGGGCATTCAAATTTAAAAAAATTTGGTGAAAGAATTGTTTTACATAACAGAGTAAACAATTCACCTGCCACAAAAGGAAAAGTTAAAATTTAAAAGGCAATTGTAGATTTAGATGAATTTGTGTGTTTGAGGAAGAAAGGTGATGTAGTTCTCAATGTATAGATGTAATTTTCTCTACTAAGTAATTAAAAGATCATCTCCTGAAAAGATCATCTAGCTGAAATTTGGAAGTACTGAGGAAAGTACTTAGAAGTACTGAGAGACTGTAGGGTGCCTTAGGTAGAAAAAGTAGCAAGATTAAGCTGTGAAATAGTTGATGATCTAGGTTATTCCTATGTCATTTATGATGTTAAGAGATGGGGCAGATGTTATGAGAGGGATAAAATTTCTGAGAGTTCCCATGTTTCTTGATAAATGAGGGAAGTGAACAAGATCCAGTCTTCTTAACATAAGCCATCCTCAACTATCCATCTGCCTTAGACTGAGAGTCTTCTAAGCCAGGCTTTCTACACAACCACCCTAGTTTCTCCGCACCCTGAATTACCCCCCTGTGTTTGCACATGTTAAGTCCTTCCTCTGCTTAATAATACCTGTCCACTCTGTTTGGTGAAATAATGCTACTCATTCTTGAAGACACATATCACATAATTTTCCCACTCTTTATACCTCCCTAAGTGTCCAAAATCTAGGACTTTGCAGGTGCTTAATTAATACGTGGAAGGACAAATTTCTTCAGTCCCTTAATTTAGGTGTGACTCTATTTTAAATTTGTTTCTGATGGCCTTGTTTAATTCTGTAGGACTGTTGATTTTCCTTCAATGGGAATACTAATGACCAAATTTAGAGACTTGTAAAAAAAATATTCTAGCACACAGGAGCTAGTTTTGTTGTGTTTGTTTGTCTTAACTTTTAGCCAAGTAACAATCTTTTTAAGTTAGTTTATTGAATTTTGTAGAAGAATTATAATTTGAATTTAAGATGTGTATTAAAATAATTAACTTCTGAAACATTTGTCTTCCAACTTTAAGGTAATGAGCAAAATATCATAGTGTATATTTAATTTCAGTTAAATACTTTTAAGACAAAGTCGAAAAATCTTTAAGTGTTTTCTATTTATAGTACCAAATCTCTTCTTATTGTACAAATGCAATTAACCTGCTTCAAAGAATAGTCTATAAAATTTCATAAACCCATTTATGATAACAACACAAATAATCACATTCACCAAATTAGTTTTGTTTGTTATATTCACTACCTTTGGAAAAAATATCACAAGGAATAATCCCCAAGCACATAGAGAGGTGAATTCCATGTTTTATTGGCTAATGCATAAATCTGAAATGCTATATTAGTCATTAGCTTCTTTATTGCCGTGGTTTATTGACTGCCTGTTATATGCTGGTTTTATACAGTTAACGTGCCTGTTGTGTGTCACAGATTTCTCTAAGTTCTCAACATTTGTAAGATCATTTTTTACCTTAAAAGTGTTATCACCCTCATATTCCAGATGGTTAACTGTCTTTCATGTGCATATGCTTGAATTTGGACTCAGACCTGTGTGAGTCTTCACCTCGCAGTTTTACCCATTGTGCAAGACTGTCTTTTCAGAATGACCATTAAAGAGATTTCCAAATGCAAATAATTTTAGTGTTTGAAATAGTTAAAGGGTAATGTAGGGGTGCCTGAGTGGCTCAATCAGTTAAGCGTCTGCCTTCAACTTAGGTCATGATCCCAGGGTTCTGGAATTGAGTCTGGTATTGGGCTCCCTGCTCAGCGGGGTGTCTGTTTCTCCCTCTCTCTCTGTACCTCCCCCACCAATCTTGCTCTCTTATGTGTGTGCATGCTCTCTCTCACTCAAATAAATTAATAAAATCTTTTAAAAATAAAGTGTAATCTACTCGTTAAATAAATTTGAAAGTAGATATGTTTGAACTAAAAAGAGAAAGCCCTTTAATCCCAAACTCATGATGTTAAGACTTTCTTTTCTATTTTCCAGCATTCTATTGGTATAAAAGACCCACAAAACAACATAAACTGTGTCTGAGTGTTGTGAAGTTAAAACAATTCATTAAACCCAAAGTTTGCAGTTTTGGGGAGCAAAGGGCACCCCCATGGGCTATCATAAGAGTGAGAATTGGTACAAACTTTCACAGTGACAACTTGACAATGTATGTTAAATGTTAAGACATGTATCCGGCAATTCTGTTTCTAAAAATCTTAAGGAAATAATCAGAAAAATTTACAAAGATGTAGGAACAAGATGTCCATTGCTTTGAAGTGCTATTTATAATGGGGAAAAAATGCTTTTAAACATCCAAAATATATACGTATTTAAAAAGAAATTTCCAGCAAAAATATTACAATTTATAGATATAGGTATTTATAATTTTGAAGATACATTATATCCTCTATAAAAATAATGTATCACAGTAATCCAAGAAAAGCTTTAATTCGTAAATGAATAATTAAATCAATGGTATCTCAGTGCATCCATGGTGTTTGAGCTGAATCTACTCTCCTGTGGAAATTTTTCATTTGCAGAAGGTGGCCACCCATCTGGAGGAGTTTAACTTTGGTCTCTGATTTGAAATCTGAATAGAAATTAGCCCGAAAAAGAGAGGTCTTAAAATTCAGCTAAACAGAGAGGAATGACCAATTAAACCTACAAAGATGAAAGAAAGCCTTGAAATTTTCAATTACATTTTGGTGTTCATGGAAAAGGCTGTGGAAGCAAGCCACAGCAGAAAGATGTAGCTAGAAAAGGGTACAGGAGTCAAATCATTTCCTTTCTTTCACTGTCAGTAGTGATACCAACATTACTTTAAAAAAAATAGTTTGAAGATAGTGAAATGTTATTTTATTTTCAGAATTAAGAGTTGACAGTGCTATGTTTATTAATGCTAGCCACATTTTTATCAGCCAAAATAATCCATCCTATTTAGAAATGTATGAAGAATTGGAAAAGCTAACAGAAAAAAATTCTAGATAACGTTTTTAGAGAAAAGAACATGTGAAGCAACCTCTCCATAGGTAGTGTGCCTAAGTGTTTTGCTATGTGGTAGGTGGGTGGTTTTTCTCACTTTTTCTTTTTTTTCAGTTTCACAGAGCAAGGTTGAGCTAGGACAGCAGTCATGATGACTATAATCCAGCCATGTGTGTGATTAATTTCTAAATGCAGAAATCAATCTGTATATAGCTTTAATCACTTTCAAAGCTATATACAGATCCAACAGAAAACTAACTCCAAATTAAAGTCTGCACTTGAATATGGATTTTCTGTGAATAGTTGGACTTTCAAGGAATTCATGGAATTTTCTAGGTCAGTGCTATATCTGCTTGTTGTGCTATACAGTTTAAGCTTGGAGTTCATCCTCCTCTCCCCTATGAGGCAAAGTACTACAAGTGTGATTCCCATGCCTACATTAGGGGAAGTTTCCTCTTGTCTTTCTAGTATTTTCTCATTTTATTCAAAAAATAAATACAGCTGGGGTGCCTGGGTGGTTCAGTTGGTTAAGCGTCTGCCTTTCGGCTCATGTCATGATTCTGGGGTCCTGGGATGGAGCCCCGCATTGGGCTCCCTGCTCAGCGGGGAATCTGTTTCTCCCTCTCCTTCTGCCCCCCCCCCGCTTGTGCTCTCTCTCTCAAATAAATAAAAACTTTAAAAAATGCAATTAATAACAACAAATCAAAGCTATTTCTGGGTAAAAGAAAATAGATTCTAGAGAAATACACAGTTTGGGGATTTGTTGCTTTTGCTGTGACCATATGATTTATATAAAAATTTCATTAACGAATAGTTCTTCAGAGCTGAGTGCACTAAATTCTGAGGATGTGGTAATAAACTAGAAAGTCAGATTCTTGTTTTACAGTATTTATACTCAGTGAAGCAATAAACAATAAGTATGTATTATATTAGGTTATTGTAAATACTATAGAATAAAAATTAAAGTTAGAATGAGGGGATAGAGGGGCGCCTGGATAGCGCAGTCGTTAAGCTTCTGCCTTCGGCTCAGGGCGTGATCCCGGCGTTCTGGGATCGAGCCCCACATCAGGCTCCTCTGCTATGAGCCTGCCTTCCTCTCCCACTCCCCTGCTGTGTTCCCTCTCTCGCTGGCTGTCTCTCTGTCACATAAATAAATAAAATCTAAAAAAAAAAAGAAAGAAAAGAATGAAGGGATAGAGTATGAATTTGTGCCTGTGTGTAAGGTTCAGTGGTTAGGGAAGGCTTTTTTGATCAGATGGCATTTGAGTCAAGATCTGAGGGAAGTAGAGGGACAAAGCATGAAGATATCCAGGCAAAGAATGTTCCAGAGAAATATGGCCTGAGGATAATGAGAGAACCAAAGGGAGGGTGGGAGATTGTGCAGTAGAAGAGGGAGAAAACAGCAGATCCCACAGGGACTCTTAGTTTGGAGTTTGTTCCGATGGTACGGTCGGACTAAATCATTGCTGTGGCTTCCCCCGTGGAAGAGGTTTGGTTCGATGAAAGGGAAAGGGAAAGCAGGGAGACCGGGTAAGATGGTAGTCAAGGCAGAAAGTGATGATAACTTGGAGTAGGGTATTTATAAGAAGAGATGGAGTCAAGTGGAAGTATCAAGAAAATATCTGACATAGCACCAACCAGGCCTGCTGCTAGAAGAGATGAGGGAGGGGGAAAAAGATGGCGTCTAGCATCTCATATGAGAAACTAAGTTGCTGGTCATTTAAGTGAGCAAGCCAGGAAGAAAACAAAATATGTGCTAATTGAGCAGAGAGTGTTACTTAATAACTATGATCATCCAAACATACTGCTTCAAGGATGAGAATGAATGTTTCCTAAAACATGCTGACTAAAATATTATATAATAATCAGTAAAAACGTACCTTGAAACAGATGTTCAAAAGAAAAAAAAAAGGGAAGAAAACAGCGAAGGAATTTATATGGTTTGAAGTCTTCCATTTAGCAATGTCAAGATTTTGTTGCTACATTTAGATATAACACTGTTGTCCTATACTGTGGAGGCCACAGATACACCACTAGCACTGTAAGACAGGTGTGTGTGTGTGTGTGTGTGTGTGTGTGTGTGTGTAAAATATATGCAATTATTTGGGGAAGTATATAAACCAAGAAGTAGGATGTGATCCCCCAATCTCTCAGCAATCCATAGAGACATGCTAAGATCAAATACCGTTGGGCTGTAATCACTGCAGGAAAGACTGGAACAGAGAGATCCCACTCTGGTAATGGTCTGCAGATATTTAGGGGGAGGGACCAAAACAGTTAGGAACGCTATTAAAATTTGTGCTTCCTGGTTTAAAAGTGGCCCAGTTAAACAGAGAAAGCTCTGAGCTCTGCATCTGGTATCCTGTTGCTTTTTCTTCAGGTGGTTCAGAAAAGCTGAACCACTTGCTTGCTAAATCACTGAAAGGGTGAAGAAAACGAGCCCCTACGGCCATCCAGATTTGTCTTTCCTCATTCTCATTAGACGTCATTCTCCTGCTGGCATTTTCACTTCCCATTGAAATTTGACCTACATAGATGCCACCTCTATTAATTCCTTTTTCAGGAGTGTCCCATTCAATGCTCAGCTGCATTTTCTTCAAAAACTAACATCATATTCTTTTTAATTTTATTATAAAAATTGAATTTTATTCTGATATTTATCAACACTCAAACTCAGGAAATAGACAAACATATATATACATATTTTGCCCCATTCTCAGGTTTTCCACATAGTTTTATATCAACTTTCCTCTTGATCTTGAACTTCTGTGTGCCTCCAGAATTTACCAGAATAACATAATAGACATAGGAGAAGCTACAACATTTTTGCTTGTATTTTAAACATGTTTTTTCCCCCAAATCTGACATTGAATAAATTGTTCACTACTTGTGCGGGAGGAAAATTTGGCTGCACATTATATTTTCCTAATTGATGCTATCACATAACAGTCAGCAAAATATTGAGAGTTGTTAAGCCAGAGAAAAGATAATCTATTCAGCCTAAAATAAAAGAGATGAGTTTATTTTCTATATAATTCACAAAGCCAAGCCTCTTTGTCTTTTATCTGAAATGTCTAATTAATTGAGACGTATTTTTTTATATCAAATGATAAATCAGCACATATTTAAGTTAATCAATATTTAGGTGAAATTTTCAATTTAACTCTAGGTAATTAGATATAGACCATTTATAACAATAACATTTATAGGGAGAAGGGAAGACTAATAAAGAAACTAAATAAAGTCATTAGAGCATTGAGATGGTTCCCAGTGTCTTATATTCATAAATAATAAAATTTATTTCGTAGTTAATACAACTTATGATATTTGATTAAAGCTTCCAGCTTTGCAAAGTGAGTTGGTTTCGGGTGCAAATGTGCTTATGTGTATATAAAACATACTTTTCATATTTTTTATTATTAATGACCAAAGTGCGGGGGCTCTTGTTAATTACAAATCCACATTAATATAGCCTTTTTAAGTTTACTTGGTTCAATCTTTACTTGTCCTTAAGACAAATGGTATTGACTAATTCCTGTGGTTCACTTAATAGAACAGGTAGAACTCCATTTGTATTCATTATGGTCTGGATTAATCATCCCATTTCTTACCTAAAGCTATGTCAAAACAGATTTTCCAATTCATGATTTGCATCTGATTTCTCACTAAATTCTAGACTTGCAGTTTTGATAGAAAGGAAGACAGAACTTAATTTTGGTCTTGACAAGCTTTTGGAAATGCTATAGATCTTCCATTAATTAAATAAAAATAATTTTGTTATATTAATATGTGCACAAAATATTAGGCACGTAGTAATGCTTCTTGCTTGCATATTTCTTGCTCCAATAATAATTTACTATTAAATCAAATGAAATTTGAAGGAAGATATTCTTTTTTTTTAGTAATTGCAAGGTGCGGAATTCTGTCCTAGGTGCTGAAAGAAATACAAAGAAAACAGACACACATGTGTTTAGAACAATGTAATGAAGAAACCACAGGATTTAGTTGAAGTTTAAGCTCATTTTAGTTTTGAATTTGTGATTAAACCTATTTTTAACTTCAACTTCCTCATCTGTAGACTGAAAGTAGTATGGATTATTGATCTAACCACCTTACATGTTCAGTGAAAATCCATATATATATATATTTAAAAATCTTTGTGAGTTGCAAATTATGACACCAACACTTTATAATGTATTTCACTGAACACTAGCCCTGCTGTGAATTCAACAGAAGCAAAAAAAGTGATTCCTGGTCAAATACTTGGGAAATGTGGCATGCCATCTCCATTCCACTTGGAGTGGCATGTTGCATATTAACTTTTATAGGCTCAACAATGTTGTTTAAACTAGAATTCTCTAGATTTATTTAACTGAAGTCCTTTATCATATGATACCTATTAGTGCTGCAAAAAATTATTGTACCATGGAAAATACTGAGGAAATTATGCATTATGTAAATGTTAGTTGTGTCTTTATTTTTATAGTCTAGTAGGAGTAACAATATAATTATATGAATAGCTACAGCACACAGCAGACTCTCAGTATAATAAAAGCAGTACAAATGATATCTTGCCATCTCATAGAAAGGAAATGTTAACCGATTTTGTGAAAATCAAGCAATTCTTTAAAAGATTTCATTTAACTATTATAGAGGACTAGACTTAAAGTTCCCTAAAGTCCATTCCAGCAGTAAGATAGGTATCTATGTATGTATTTGTATATACACACATGCATCACTAAAACTTGCTAAATAAAAATTGGAAAATCAAAATGTAATATATGTATAAGAGCAGAGCCTGGAAATGGACCAACTGGTTAGGTAGAGTGTTTTGTTTGGTTTTGTTTTTGTCCTGTGTGTGTGTGATATTAAACTCCACATTTTAATATGACATGCAGAAGAACATGCACATCAAACATAAATGTCATTGGGTTCCTGATTATTAAATCTTGGGTGACTGTCTGCATTGAGCTTAAAGAAAGATGGATTGTAGAGTCATAGAATTAGGAGAAAATTTAGTTCAATTCAGTGCCACAGAATCTAATGGACTAAAAATTTGTCATTTGGCTACATAAAACGTGCATTGAGGCATGTTTAAAATTAACAGCAGTTAAATACTCTCACATTAGGAATATCAAGTATGGGGGAGAAAAAAGGAACTACATTCAATAAACTATGAGGATAATACCAAACTCTATATTATTATCTAACCAATAGACATTCCCTTTATTCCTTTTAAGAGAATGATAATTGTGTTCATGAACCACATTCATTCATGTAGCCAGAGGATCCAAGGAAGGAGAGTCAAGGCAACATGTAAGGTATACAGAGGAGAAACATAGAGTCTAGCTCTTTGATGAGGATGTTGAGATAGAGAATTGAAAATTAAATTAAATGACTTTATCTCTGGATTTCTTGTTTTGAGAGAGAATGCATTTTATGGTTTTAAGCATACTGTTTTGGGGTTTTATTTTTATTTACAGCCCAAATTATCCTAGATGATGAAAGGTTAAAGAAGAAAATATCTATTCCTTTCCCAGATGCTATAAAATAACTTGTAACATGTTCTTTTTTTATGCATTTAAAAAATTTGGGACACCAAGATTACACTATTTTACCCAAAGATTAGGAAATAAATGGCAAGCTTCACATGGAAAAGGAAGCTCAGACTATTTCATTCTGGCTCCCACTCTTGCCTTCTTAGACCAAAACCCTTCCTTAGGTTTTTGTCTCTGGTGGCTCTTCTTGGACGAATTTTGGAGTTTCTCCTCAATGAGATAGATAAGCAAATAATATATAACCAGACCCTTCCCCTTTCTCGAGCAATAAATAAATGAATATAATGCTAATGTAAGCAGAAAAGGCATACATTATAATGGAGTGGCGAAGCATAGGTGGTCTGAAGTAGTTTTTCCAAAGGTTGTGTGATGGTTCTACCACTCATCAGCTGTGTGGCCTTGGGAAGGTCATTTGAATGTCAATGTCCCAGGTTCTCCATGTATAAAATTAACAAACAGCATAGATACACAGAATTATTGTAAAAATGAAGCACTTGTGAAAGTGCCTGGCAGAGAGGAAGCACTATTACACATACAACCGAATGCGTATAGTATACGGCATAGAATGCTGTCCTTTGCTTTCACTCATTCAGAAAGTCTAAATATATTCCAAAGCTTATATTTTTAAATCCATGTGTATTGTACTCATATTTTCAGAGGAAATAATTTTGCTCATAATCATGGAGCAGTCAGTCACTGATATTACACTAAAGCAACATCTTATAATAACAACACTTAATAGCCATATAGCACATGTATTCCAAGTAGCTGGAAGCACTTAACAGACATTATCCAATTAATCATTACAGATCCCTCTGTGGTAGGTCAGAGTTATTATCTCAGTGTTAGAGATAAGGATACTGATATACTGAACCAGTGAGCTACTTGCAAAACCTGAATGATTGCTTCAGCATGTAATCAGGAATGGATGCAAAGGTCAAGGGTGCTGTTAATTGCACCATGCTAGTTCTTGGACCAGACATTCTTAAATTATTTTCTTTTAAATACTATGTAAGGGTCTCTGACTTTAACTGTTAAAACTGGCAAGGATAAGTGTGTGTGTACCTCTGGCAGCACCCATTTCTAAGCATGTACCAACTAACATTTTGATTTGAGATTCTCATGAATTCTAACAACTCAGACTGCTAGTTAATTAAAATTTTAATTAACCATGGCTATTGACAATGAATGAAATAAGATAAATGTTAATTTTATGGTTCAGTCTAATTGAAGGTTAAAAAAATTATCTTACTATTAAGGTTATTGTTATCATAAGGAATGTGCTACCAGTTCTCAGATTCAGTGAATTGGTGGTTTTACTGCCAGAGGGTAGATTATACAATGTTCAGCTAGATGTATTCCTTCAATATAGAAAAGTCAGTCTAGGAATGTTTGGAAAGAATGATGACTTGGTGTAAATATATATATATATATATATATATACATATACATATATATGTTTTGTTTTTAATATTTATTTATTTATTTATTTATTTATTTATTTATTTTACTTACCATTTTACTTACCACCTCTCACCTCTCTAACTTTGAACACAGAACAACCCTCCTTGCTCAGTTTGTCATTTTATTTAGTTTAGGTCAATTATGTCTACAATTTAGGCTTAAAATTTTTCAAAGAATTAAAATTGCCTAACAGAATCCAACCATTCGATATTCAGCAAATGTCAGATGAAGTGGAATGTGGGAAGCCAATTGAATCACTCAACATACTCAGTTCTCCAACACTGATATCCCTAGAAAATCAGAACTACTTAAAGGTTGGGTTTTTTTTTTTTTAAATCATATTATTCCTTTTCACTTTTGGATATCAATGTCCTCATGAAATATCTTCAGGAGAAGCAGGGCTGGCTATTATCATCCCCCCTATCCTCAACAAACAATGGTTTTATTATTTTTTGATGACACTTGGGTTTCTGACCTTATACATATGTTATTCAGCTATGCATTCCACCCATTCAGAATTTACTACATGTGAGCTTTTGGCAAAAGATACTGATAAACTCATGAATCCAATGATTGTAATAGCAAATGAAAGCTTAGGTCTCCAGTTTTTCGGGGGTTTTAAGGTTTTATTTATTTATTTGAGAGACAGAGTGATTGCATGAGCGGGGGCGGGGGCGGAGGGCAGAGGAGGAGGGAGGAGCAGACTCCCTCCTGAGCAGGGAGCCCCAGGCAGGGCTCAATCCCAGGACCCCAGGATCATAACCCAAGCCAAAGACAGATGCTTAACTGACTGAGCCACCCAGGCACCCCTCCAGTTTTTTGGGGTTTTTAAAACATTTATTTATTTATTTGAGAGAAAGATTATATGTATGTGTGTGGGTTCAGGGAGGGGTAGAGGGTGAGAACCTTAAGCAGACTGCCAGCTGAGCATGAAGCCCAACTAGGGGCATAGTCCCACAACCCCATGAGATCATGACCTGAGCCATTATGACCCAGCCAAAACTCAGTCAGACACTCAACTGACTGAGCTACCCAGTACCCCAGTTTTAAGAATATTTTTAATGAGCAGTAAAGTTACACAACAAAAGGAATGACACCCTTATAGAAATTTGGAAGCATTGAAGATGGGCTGATGAAAGAGATATTAACAAGGAGGAAAAGGTATACTTTTTAGTACCCCTGGCTCTGGAGTTGAATCCTAAACATACCACTTCCTAAGTCTATGATGTCAAGAAAGTTAATCTGGTTTCTTAAAACTCCAATTTACCAATGTGTAAAATACAAATAACTCAGAGAGATAAATATGTGACACAGAAAATAAATGCTATATTACATATAAAGTGATTAATACTGCGTTTAGTCAGTAATATGCTTTCAACAATCCTTTCTTTTTCCTCATTCCCCCTACACCATATAATGTGGGCACAGATTCAGTCCTGAGAAAGACTGCCTATCATGGGTATAACTTAGACTTTAAGGAACAGTAGATACAAATTATTTTTGTCTCAGGTGTTATTTTCTAGAATCAGACTTTACTGTGAGATTGGTCAAGGTCATTGTGTTAAACAATTCTGTATGCATTCTTGAAGTCAGAGGTCTAAATGGGCTGTATAACAGTTTGACGGAAAAGGCACTATGCAAATCTAATGCACGCTGTCATCATTATGGATAACACTTTTCATTTTCAGACTCTTAGGAGCTTTGTCGTCTGTAAGAAAGAACTTTGGCTCAGCAAGTGGGTTAGTGTGATTGATATTTTACTCTGCAAGAAAGCAGAACAGTAATGAGTTTAACCTAAGTGCGGGTTATAGATCTCTATATGTTTATAAATATGAGAAGAGGATAAAGTAAAAATGAGGAAATATGAAGGAGTGTGTGTGTGTGTGTACGTACAAAAAGACGGAAATAGAAATAGAGGCAAAGAGAAGAAAACAGAAGTAGAGTGAGATTGAGAGCCCAAGATAGACACAACAGAAAGATGCAGACAGAGAGACAGGACGGACAGGAAAAGGGGAAGACAGACATAAACATGCAGAGAGGGAAATAGAGTCTGTGATTTAGACAAGAGAAATTAAAATAGGATGGGAGGATAGAGGGGCAAATAGAAAGAGGGAAAATAAAATGCATCCAAAGTAGCAGTACTTTATTTTTGTCTGTCCCAAGAAAGGATACTTATTCTTCCTTAGTGGAGTGTAGTTATTGTCAATGGGAGGTCACCAGGGAACTTGTGTGCCTCACAGCAAGGACTGCTGTCTCTTTGTGGTATTTATTCGTGCAGTGTATGCCCCATGCACACATTATTTACCTTGATTATTCTTTGAAGGAATGTATTAGAACCTTTATTTTTATATATGACATAGATCAGACTTTGTACCACATAACTCAAAACAGTGCTTGAATCTTGTGCGACACAAATAATATGTCTCTGTATTTGAGAGCTGCAAGGAGTCAGGATGGAAGGAAGTTGAAAAGCAAAAAAGCACACGAGCAAAAAGCCAATTTTCGCTCATTTGCTTTTAATTTTAAAGGAATGAAAAGGACATAGAGAAATAAGCATTAATATTGCTGTAAATCTGTATCCGTCTTTGATTCTGTAATGCATGCTGAATAAGTTGTTTTAAAATTGAATGACCTCTTCCTCCAAGCAGCTCAAGATAGCCAAGTGTATCACTGTATAATTAGTTGGAGAATTGAGCTCTAACTATGAAACAGAATTCAGAAAAAAAAATAAAAAGGGACACTCTCAGTGGAGACATGTAGTGTAATAATGGGAGATGAGACAAGAAGAGAAGAATCACAACACCTTAATTTGCATTCATTCAAAATGGCTACATACTTACAAAGAGACATACCATCTCCATCATATAAACATACAGAACTATCATCCCATAAAGTTAAGAGAGGCACTTAATCAGAACAAAGATGCTATTGGTGCCACACCCACAATGAATACGTTAAAAAAAATAAAAATATTTCCACCCTCCTCTGACTGTCCTCAGCTTCCCACCTTAGTGCCATGAGAATTCTCTTGTTCTTGTTCAACTGCCATAAGTGGTAGTTATATGTATTGGGAGGAAAATAATGACTTTTAGAAACATGGGAAACTATCCATTTTAATGATGGCATTGTGAGGAGAGATTGAGGAAAATCAATATGATTGAGAAAGTAAAGGTTGATTTCATCCTTTGGGTCAGATATATAATCATGTGCTGGAGGAAAGCTATTAGAAATGGAATATGGATTTTTAAAGCTTAAATATAATGTCATTAATGAAACCAGACCCAGAGGAGTCATATCAGAATACTTCATAAAAGAAAATATCCAAACCTACATAAAATGAGAAAATCTAGTTTTCATCATGATATCATTACCTGTTTATAGCACTATAAATTCATGGTATTTATATGATCCAAAGTAGAATTAAAGATTTAAATGATGTCTTTTAAAAATATGGCCGTGTTTTATTTTCTTATGGTTGATTCCAGATCTACAGAAGAGAAATGGGGTATGCCAGCACCATTGAGTAGGCTATATATTTGAAGAACTCGTCATGATAAACAAAAATCAAAGCTTTTAAAGTAATAACTCCCCAGAGTATGAGCAAACCAAGGACACCAATACCATTACCACTGTCAAAATCAGTCCGTGGCATTAAACTTTTCAATCTGCTTTGGTTTGGCAGCGTAAGGTCATTCTAACTCCCTTGGGTATCTTACTTTCAGCAAGACATTGGCTCCTCATGAGTAATTTACTTGATAGGCATTTATATATTCTGATGCTTAAAATCATTCATGTGACTAGCAGCCCCAGAATATAAACAGAGACACTTTAACACATTGTCCCACAAGCTGTATCCATTCCTGTATGTGTTTTCTCCTGCTGATTGAATGGGTCTAATCTAAACAAATTGAGGTCTACATTTTCTCAACCATATGTTTGTCTCATGGCATGAAAGGTATATGACTGTTAAGGGCGAATGATTTTTAGACTAGTTTATTATTCTCCATAGAAAATCATTTATTTTCTTTCAAAAGTATTTCCATATAAAACATAAAGGTTGAGGGTCAACAATTCAAGTGTCTTATGAACCTCAAGATATTTAGACAGTATTATTTATCAGTTAAAAGATTTTTGAGATTTCATTCAAATTAAGTTTTGCAGTCATTTTTTACTTTTTAAAATCGTTATGTGTAAGGTAAAGATCTAGTAATAAATCAACTAAAAGAGAAAGAAGTTGTCAATGCATGCCATTCAATAACAAGGCTGGAGGAGAGAAAGGACAAGACAGGATGTTTTGACAATGGTACATAAAGAGGGGGAAAAGAAATAGAATACTACTTTTCAACAGTGAATATGGTAATTTATTATCCAGCTACCTCCATGATGAAAATGACTAGTTTTCTAAGATAAAACATGTTAAGATAATGAAGATATGTCTATGATTATACTTATTTGTGTTAAGAAAATTTCATCATTTTAATCAGAAAATGGTGCATGGGTGTAATTTTCTTAAAAGTCTGTTTTGTTTTGTTTTTTTAAGGTAGCAGCACTTTTTTTTTTTCTCCAGGTATATTAATCAGAGCCATATAAGCTCCTTACATACAGCATCCCTCCTCTACGTTCTCCCTCAAATTCACCACTGGTCCAAAATCTACTCTGGGAAACCTATGGACCCTTTAGAGCATTTGTATGTTCAAAGCTTAGAAAAACCAATGCCAGCAATAAAACTGTGAACGAATTCTTAAATAATGAAGTTTCATTTTATATGTAAACTTTGAAATACTGCAAGTAAAGCTATTATGAAGAGTCACAACATTTCAAAACTGGGGGAACATCATTATAAATCTTGCCTTTATTATTTTTATGAAGCAATAGTACATTGGATTGCAAAAACAATCATTAGGGCTAGTTTGTCAATAGGTAGTGAATCAAGCAGTTAAGTGTATCAGAATATGTATTTGTGATAGTGTCTATACGTATACTTTTATTTTAACATGCATTGTGAACATGCAACCCAATAAAGTATACCCTGTAATCATGATATTAAAATTGGGTTTACAAGGGCTGGTACTGGAAAATAATGGACAACAAGCCAGCACATATAACACAGCAGACACTGGATTTAGAAACACTCTCATTGAAGCTGGATTATCACTATAATTTTAAAGAACACACCCATTCATCTTTTTATTTGCTTCTGTGGGAAATTTAATCTCTCATTGTGTGAATGTAAGGTCTTCATGAATGGCTACTTCAATGAAAGGCAGCTGTGTTATACCAACCTCAGAATGGCTTGATGTAGACCAATTGAAAATACATGTGGGGGCGCCTGGGTGGCTCCGTTGTTGAGTGCCTGCCTTCGGCTCAGGGCGCGATCCTGGCGATCTGGGATCGAGCCCCACATCGGGCTCCTCTGCTGGGAGCCTGCTTCTTTCTCTCCCACTCCCCCTGCTTGTGTTCCCTCTCTCGCTGGCTGTCTCTCTCTGTGTCAAATAAATAAATAAAATCTAAAAAAAAAAAAAAAAGAAAGAAAGAAAGAAAAAGAAAAAAGAAAATACATGTGCATCACTTAAAATGTGATAAATGCTCAGTAAATATTATTTATTCTGTCATATCCAAAAATAATGAGGGGAGGATGCATGGAAGAAATAGATAAAGCTATTTTCCTCTCCAAATGGTGCCCGTGACCAATATTATACCAGAACATTTTTGCAAGGTACAATGGGCTACTTCCAGGAACTACAGCTTAAGCCAGGGTTATTAGTGTTCAAGTTTAATGGAACTAAATAGACTTTCCTAGGTGAATGTAGGTGCCTAAATAATGTGTTTTTTTTTAATGAAATTCATCCCAAATTGCAAAGAGAAAAACTATGAAATGGACATAAAAGAATCCATTGTAAAGTTGTAACCCCCCTCTATTTAATAGATCAGGCTCAAAATATTACTTAGAATACAATATAGTAAGTTGTAATAATGTATTTTATTTACATCTAGACATTAGTTTTCATGAGTACAGGATAAATATTAGTATATTTGAATCTCGTTATAATGTTTATCCTGGAGAGAAAACACTGGAATAGAGTGGATTTTAGACTCTGTGCCTCATATTTACTTGGTTTTTTTGTCCAAAGAGATTCACACTGAATTGTAGGTGAGATTCAAATAGGTATACTAAAGACTTAATTGTAATTAATGCCATTGAATTTATTTTTGATTCAAAAATACTTCAGCAATATCTCCTTGGTTTTTATTCATTTTTTAAACTAAGCTATTTCACAAACTAGGAAAATATATTCTAGATATTTATTATCATATAATAACATAAACATTTATTTGACATTTAGACCTTATACATTTTAAAGGTTAGAATAAAATATAGGGGATTTTGTATTCAGGTATATGAACAGTAACCTAAATATCTTTCCTTCTTGTATAGTTGTTGGCAAATGATCTGTATATACATCTTAAGATCATATTTCACCAATGACCTTGGTGGGACAATTCAATTTTATTTGGTGAATGTCAGGTCACATGCATCAAATATGCCTGAGTATATGTTACTTTCATTTCCTGGTGTACATATAGGTCTGAGGATCTGTGAGAAAATATTATCATTGTATGATATTCTTGAACTCTAGGGACACCCACGAAATTACTCTTCTCAGTTGAGACATAATGAGCTCCTCTTTATGACCAGGTTCAATCTTCCTTCCTCATGGAACAGGTAAAAGGAAAGAGAGAAATTGCTCAAGATGCAAATTATGCAGACTCGTATGACCCAGGTGAACCAGACCTTACAAACTGCCTGTCAGGGAGATGTAAATTTCTCAGAAGCAACTAGACCACTTGACTCAAAGGAAGTTATTGATTTTCTTGCAATGTCTCCCATGCAGAAATGAAAGACAAGTCTTTGAGGAAATACTTTCTCATCTTTCTTTTGTTAAACTGCCTTTTTTGCCTATTACTACTAGAGTTCATATAGCATAGAGACATTAAAAACATGTTTTCTTTTCTCCATTTTAAAAAAAGAAACAAAAAAATAAAAGGGAGAGAGAGATATTCAGTAAGGACATAATAGGGAAAATTCCAAAAACATGGCATCCCCATCTCTACTTTAATCGATACACATTAACACAAGCTACATTATGCATATGTAAAAAACGCTTCCATCCTAGTGAAAAATGGCACAGCAATTAAAATGTCAAAAAGGCTAAGAAGACAGTGTGAGATCAAGTGCAGTTATAATTTTACTTTAAATTTCCCAATTCTCTAGTGCTCATTGGAGTGTTTGTTTTTAACGATTTTACATTTTGAAACACTTGCAAAACTCAGTCAGCTACTTAGTATCTTATGTAAAAATGACATGTATTTGGATCACCTTTATTCTTCAATCAAATTATATGAAGCATGTGGTCTTTTATGATGTTTCTCCTCACAATTTAAAGACAGAAAATACTCCCTTATTTATTTTTCTTCCTTAAACATAGGTAGATGTGACCCCAAAAGAGAAAGTACTCAAAGAAGGACCCCCTAACATTTATTATTTTTTCCAGTTCAGTAAGACTTCATAGGCAAATACCATTCAATAATAAAAATCACATTCACTAAATTGTATTTGAAAAGTCTCTGTCAATTCTCCCTGCTATAATTTTTTTTTTCCCCTCATTAAGGTACAGTTTAAATTTACCTTCCTTCCATGAGTTGAACCACTTAAGCTCAGCTTGTTTGCTGGCTGTCTCTGAGTAAGCGCAGGTGATGTCATGACAGAGCGAGCATGCTTGTCTACTGAATTTGGATGGAAACGAGCTCCTGATGAGGCATATAAGGTAAAGAGCATGCTCGCGCACAGTTCTGAGGCCATGCCACATAATCTCCACTTTCATCGTTCTTAGTGCATGCATAAGTGAAACTGGGAATGGAATATTTAATGCCACCTTTTTTCCCCGTTTTGTCAGTAAGATGCAAACCTGCACAGCTCCACCTCAGGGAACCCCAAGGGGTACATTTGTGCAGGGACTAAACCATCCACATCAAGCACCGAGGAAGCAGGGTAATGAGACCTTGACATGCTACCAGCTGACATATAGGTTTTATTAGATTAAAAGCTCTGAAATGCCCATAAGGCAGAATGAGTCGTTGCATATTCTCCAATTCTAGAAGGCAGAAAAATGTTCTAGTCCATAAAACAAGTGCATGCAGCTCATGTCTGTAAATCTTTTTTTAACCAGTATTGCCTTTGTTTCCTCCTATTGTAGGGAAGCATATTTCCTTAAACACATTAATGATGCTTATGTAATATTTCTTATTTGGTATCAACATCTTTCCTTCTGTAAAACTTTCAACTTTATTTTGAGAGATTTTTGAGTGCTTTAAAACCTGCTGTCTTCAGTGATCTGCTCCCAGACCTCAAACCTCAAAATATATCATTCCAAGAAAATTATTGTTTCTCTAAAATATAAAGGGTTCTTAATTGTTAATGCTGGGATTTTATGGTAAAAGATCTTTATTTCTACATAAAACTGAATTTCTGACTATGCATGTTTCCTAATATTTTGGATCAAGTTACAATATTTTTTACTTGAGAATTAAGAGTTTTCAGCTCTTCAATTATACAGTGACCCTCTTTATGTTTATGGTAATCGGTAATCTGACTTAGCCCCCAAGATTTCCTTCCCACTGTGGTCCATTTCTTTTGTGCATACTCCTGGGGACTGCAACAGATGATAGATTTTACTCCCATAATTTGCTCAAGGTATATGGTATAATTGACCTTAACTTAGGACATGATTTAATCACACAAGCCCTTTAAAAGCAGAGAGTTTTCTCTGGTTGGGAACAAAAGGGGAATCAGAGAGATTTGATGTGTGGTAAAGATTCACTATGAGAAAGTTTCTTTAATGTTGAGAACATATGGCATAACGTGAAACCAACCTCTAGAGGATGTCAGTCCAATTGACAATTAACAAGACCACAGGCATCTCAGTCCTGTACAACCACAAGAAAATGAATTGGGCCAACAGTCTGAGGGGATACATAGAAGCGGATCTTTCCCTAGTCAAGCCTCCAGGTGATGATGTAGTCGGCCAACACTTTGATTTCAATGTTATGAGATCTTGAGGGGGAAGACTAGTTAAATGCACCAGACTCCTTCCAGGAAGGGCTTGATTGTAAATTTCTGTCATTATAAGTGGCTGAATTCATGGCAGTGCTTTACATAACAATAGACAAATAATACAATGTTATGTACATTGAGGAAGTTCAGTAAGGGGCAATCTTTCTTGAATTTTCCAAGCCATTTCTTAAATGAATAATATCAGTTAGTATACATGGAACATTTACTATGTGCCGGGCACTATGTCCCTATCTAGAAGGGATATTCTAATTTGGTCTTTACAGCTACAGTGCAAGAAAGCTCTACTATAACTCCCACTTTATGGATGAAGACACTGAGTCTTGGAGGGTTTAAATGACTTTCTTAAGGTGAAAATGGATACTAAGTGTCAAGTCCAGAATGTAAAACGAAGCACTTTGGTGGTAGAATCCACATACTTACCTCTCCCTTCAGGACTTCACAGAACTTTAGAGCCCAGGGCACCAGTTACAGATTCTAATAGGAAAACAAGCATTGAAAACCCTGACTAGAATAAGAACATCACCTCTTGTTAGAGATGCAGAATTTCACCTTCTAAATCAGCATCTTCATTTTGTCAAGAACAGAAGGTGATTCATCTGCACATTAAATTTAAAGGTGAATATAAATTTCTTCTTTGACATTATAGCCTTAGACAAGATACTTCATTCTGACACCCATATTGTTTCACATTTCTATAAAACTGAGATAGACTAACAAATATTCTTTTTTTTAGAAATGGAATGGTGCCCAAATGTTCAGCACATTATCTACCACATAATAGGTAATTAACAAATAATTGATGTTTTAATTTGTTTTCAATGCGGGAGGTAAGCAAAGGAGGGTAGGCCTGGAAACTTCTTAGTGCTTCCTTCTCTCTGGAGCCCAGTGTGTAGGTGTAGTTCCTCTTACCAGAGGGATCAAGTGCCCTGGGAGAAGGGTCAGGCAAGACAGAAACTCCAGAATGCGATAGGAAAGGCTTGCCATACCAATAGCCTATGAATTAGTGTTCTTATGAAATAGCGACATGGAGTTAACTGTGTGCTTGCTTCTCTCTCTGAGGATAGAACCGTTCTGATGAAATTGAAATGGAATATTGTGTTATTTTCCCAAAAATTCGAGAGCAATCTCTATGCACTATTAAAACCTTTTTGTATTATAACTATGTGTTTTCAGAAGTTGAGACCGTCAGATCAGGTGCTGTATGAACTGGAAACATGTTATTTTTCAAGTCTTTTTACATGGTTAAAGAGTATATAACAAAATCCTAGTAATTAAATATATTGACTTCAACTGTTTTCAGTTATTTTTTTAAATTAAATCATAGTCTCTTTGCATATTTAATCTTCATTCTTAGAATGGCTTCTGAGGGGAAGATTACTTTTAAAATACTTTTCTCTACAATTAGGAAAATTACAATCTTCTAATGTTATGTATTTTAGCTAAGGTCTAACAAGCTTTTAATTTAGGAATTACTTGTTTCACTACTTGGAAACCAAAATTATTAGCAGTGGAAAAAAGCAAAGCAAAACAAAAGGCCAACCCCTTCTCTGATTTAAACTTTGGAGAAATGATTTTAGCCTAACACAAAAACTGTTTAGAAGGTTAAAACTCATGGAATGGTTTCTGAACTTCATTATTAAAAAAATAAATAAATAAATCCTATCACAAGCCTGTGATGCTCTAAGCTATTATTTCCCAAAGTGAGTTCCTTTACTTACTAATGTCTCCTACTTATTGCTTATTATCCCTTTTTCAGTAGTGCCAAATTCTTACATTTATTTTCATTCCCTTCATCAGAATTCCTTTAATCAGTTTATAGAGACAGTATAGTGTTCCTGAATAGGGTTTCGGTGTCTGACTGCATATATTTGAAACCAAAATTACCATTTAAAGGCTGTGTGACCCCTGGAAAGTTATTGCACCTATCTGTGCCTTGGTTTCCACATGAGTAAAATGGGTGTGTACATGTAGAGATTCATATAGGAATAAATACTAAGTGGATTAATTCACATAGGGCACTAAAATACAGTAAATGCTTAACACACTTCAAGTATTTATGCAAAGTGTTAAAATCACATTTCCTTACTAAAGAAGTCTTTTCATTCTTTGAGCTAAAGCCAGGACCACCCTGTGAGGTTGTTCAATGTGTGCATTGCACAATGGCATCCTATGGAAGGAGCCTTTAAGATTGAGCTGCCATCTCTGCTCCCATCACCAAGCCACATGCTCTTCACCTTGAGGCCACTACAGCTGGTCTGTTTTTCTGATTTGTCTATGTAGGGGGTACAACTTTTTGCTAACCAAGGCACTAGCAAAGGTACGACTCTATTAGAACATCTAACTAAACACAGCTCTGTCTGCCCTAACACTTATGCCTGAAAAATTTTTTATCTGTAATTTAGTAACAAAAAAGACTAATTGAGTTTTTCTTGGCCATTCCATACCTAGAAGAGATTTTAGTTTTCTTAAGTTCTTAAAAAGCTACAGTTGTCTCTGATAACTAATGACAAGCATAGCTATACATAAATTATATATATAATTTTATATGTAATATATATATTTAAATTATTTTTGCTATGCATATTAACAGTTATTGAGTACTGACTGCATCGTATGGTGGGATGTATAACCAGAAGGATGTTATATTATATACTTCATTGTGAGGGGCCTACTTTCTTTTCAGAAGGCATGACTGCTATATAATAAATAGTAAAACAGGTGGGTTTTAAATATGTAGTAAATATTAACTAACTTTGTGAATAATTAATAAAAGTTGTCAGGTCAGAAAGCCAGAGTAGACAGGGAGGCCAAGCATATCAAGAAAGAATGGAGAGGGCAGATTTTACAAAAAAAAAATTTACAAACAGAAAATATTCACAACTGAGTTGATATAGATACAAATATGAAAAGATAAGGGTATCTCTGAGGTTTTAATCAAGGGTCATTGGTGTGTGTGTGTGTGTGTGTGTGCATATGTGCGTGCGTGTGTGTGTATGTATGTTGTATGTGAATGAAAGATTTATTGAATACACTAATTTATGAATGAATTATCTAAAATTAATCAAAGTGGTTTTGTTCACTTACTGACTTGCAGTCTATCGAGTTTGGGGACCATCAAATCAGATGTGTGGTAGGTATAGACACTCTACTGAAACTCAAGCCAGAGATGCCTAGAAGTCACAAGGCAGAAGAAGCAACAGAACTAGACAGTCATGGAAAAATTGCTTATTTTGTGTTAGCTGAGTGATTCTATAAGATGGGATTTTTTTCCAAATTCTTGTTAAGGAAGGCTTGAAATTGGGTCTAGGAAAACATACAGGACAAGGCATATGAAATAAATACAGGAAACATTTTGGTGGAGACCACGGCAGGGCTTTGAAAGGGAGATACCCAGTAAAGCTGTACAGCATAGTTTATAGGAACGTACTATATAAAATGCAGTTTGAAATCAGACATTGTATTGGGTTGAATTTAGTCACCCCAAGAGATGTGTTAATGCCCTAATCCCTGGTGCCTGTGAAGGTGATCTTATTTGGAAATAAGGTTATTTGCAGATGTAATCATGTTAATATAAGGTCATACGGGATTAGGGTGGGCCCTCAATCTGATAATTAGTCAGATAATTTAAAAAAGAGAGAGAGCGATATTTGGATCCAGAGACATGGCTGGAGCCACAATGGGAAGAAGGCCACATGACAATAGGTTACATATTGGGTGTGTAAATAGAAAATCTCTTAAAAAAGATTAAGTACTTGTCGTGAATAAAGGAGCAAGGAGCACGAATAATTGCTGGCAATCACCAGAAGCTAGAAGAGAAACATGAAACAGACTTTCCTTGGGGCGCTTGGGTGGCTCAGTTGCCTAAGTGTCTGCCCATGGCTCAGGTCATTATCTCTGGGTCCTGGGATCCAGCCCAGTGTCTGGCTCCCTACTCAGCAGGGAGTTTGCTTCTCCTTCCTTCTTTGTCCCTCTCCCTGCTTGTGCTTTCTCTTTCTCTCTCTTTCTCTCTCTCTCAAATAAATAAAATCTTAAAGAAAGAAAAAGAAAGAAGAAAGAAAGAAAGAAAGAAAGAAAGAAAGAAAGAAAGAAAGAAAGAAAGAAAGAAAAGAAAGAGACTTTCCTTAAGAGCCTTCAGAAGGTACCAATTTTGTAGACACCTTGATACTAGACTTCTGGCTTCCTAAACTGTGGGAAAATACATTTATGTTATTTAAACCACAAAATTTGTGGTAATTTGTCATCGCAGTTCTAGGAAACTAATACAGACATCTTCAAATGCAGTTCTGTCTCTGCTGTGTGATAGTAGTCATTTCTCAAAATATTAGTTCTATGGTGGTAATTACTCAGCAATTTTTAAATGTATCAAACCAACACATTGTACACCTGAAACTTACACAATGTGGTGTGTCAATTATATCTCAATAAAGCTGGAAAAAATACAATAAATACAATACAATAAATACAATAAATGAAAGTAAATAAAACTGAACCAAAATCTATGATCATTTCAGTGAAAGAACATAGGGGCTATACATCATGCACAACCCAGAAAGCCGTGAGCCTAAGTGAGACAATGTAAGTAAAGAACTTAAAATGGTGCCTGAAATACAGCAAATGCTTAATAAATGGCAGTTCTTAGTTATAGAAGTAGCAGTAGTGGCAGATGGATGAGGCTCAAAGGTGTAGGCAGTTGACATAAGGAAATCCAAGCAAGCATCATACTTCCAGTCACAAGACAAGGCTTTAAGTACTTGCTGGATTTGTAGGTGGTGGTGATGAAAAGAGAGCTGTATAGGAACAAAATCCCAAAGGAGCTGACGTAACGGTTAGGAAATCAAACAGCAGAGAAAAAGAACACAATTTGGGTATTTGAGGGTAGAAGTCAGGGGTATGAGACAGCCAAGATGCAAAACCAGAAATCATATGTCTCTAAGATCTTACCATGAATATCTTTCTTACTGCCTGATAAGTGCTATGGATAATAATCTCTAGGGGCTCCTGGGTGGTGCAGTGGGTTAAGCGTCTGACTCAGTTTCAGCTCAGGTCATGATCTCAGTGTTGTGAGATCATCCCTGGGCTCTGAACTCAGCTCAGAGTCTGCTTAAGACTCTGCCCCTCCCCAGCACACTCGCTTGCACACATGCACGTGCGCTGTCTCTCAAATAAAATAAATATGTCTTTAAAAAATAATAATCTCTAAAAAAGATTAAGTACTTGTCATGAATAATCATTGCCTGTTTCTAGTGATTTTTTTTTTTTTCTTGACAGAGCAAATCCTGGTGACTATAGTTCCCTCTCTGCACTTGATAGAGTAGATGGGAATTCTGCTCACTCCACTTCATTAATAGTTTACCTTAGATTTTAATGATGAGTCTAGAGCAGGGAAAGAGAAAACAAACATCATCAAAAGAGAATCAGAAAGTATTATCGACTGGGTGAAAAGCTGAGGACACATCCCTAATCTGCTCCTTGAGATAAAAATAAACTGGCAATTGTTCATAGAACAGCATTGGTTCACTATGAAAATGGCCCCAGAATTAAATTTTATCAAAAGGTCTTTTATGGAATAAAAATAGGGTATGGAATCATAAATAATAACAAATATGGGAATAAGGTATTACCTAATTTTTACAATAGATGAATTTCTGGGGAGCTAAGACTGGATGCACAAAGTTAAGTTTCCCTAAGACCACATTTGGAGAAATAATATTGTAAAAATGTACCTATAGATACATTTATTATACATACCCATTTGCAGTAAACATCATTTCTGGACCTCCCTGAGGTTATGGCTAAGCTAGCCCTATTTCATATGGTGTTGGCTTGTTTATGTGGGTGTGTAAATAGAAAATTCATAGCCTCCCAGGACGCTGTTGCTTTCAAGTGATACAAAGTAAAGATGATGTAACTGTTCAAAGAAGGACCCATCTCAGCACTGCTTTATTATAAAAGCAAATCCACCTGTCTTCCCACTTTGAATACATAATTGATTTTTATCTATATTAAGAAATGTTAAAAGTAAACATCAATTTGGGAACATTTTCAATATTTTAAAATGTCTTTGAATAAAAACATATATGTCCCTCTCACACACGATTTATTTTCTAGTTACTACGTTGCCATGCCCCCTTCCCTCAATTGGGGTAGCTAAAGGTCTATAATAATGGGAAAATGAGATAAACATAATGGGATGAGGGCCATAAGATGAAAAGTTACAAATAGCTTTTTGTTCTCAAGTTATTGTGTCTATACCTTCTTTTTAAAAAAATTGCGCAAAACATATATTCATTTTGTGTTAAACTCTAAGTCCTTTATTCAATCTGTTGTTAAACTGTATGAAAAGTTGAAAATACAGTACTAATTGATATGAGGGAAAACATGAAAATACCTATCACAAGAATGCTTTTCTGGTGATGTTATAGGGACTTCCACTTGAATACTTAATATAAGTTACATCATATATATTTCATTTACATTGCTACTAGATTAAAAACTTATATAAAGCATAAACAGAATTTGCATTATAGTGACTGCTAAGAGTATTTCAAAGGTGTTTTGGGGTTGCTGCTTACTTCATTAGCAAATATTGATTGGAATTCTAGTGTTAAAAATATATTGAATGTTTTGCATGTTATTAAAATTGTTTGCAGCCACTAGAATCATATTTGAGTGGTGTGCTCTGTGTAATTCAGGCACATTTTCATGTTTGAAAAATGTATAAATGGTAAGAGGGTTTTTTTAAATTTTTTTGTTTTGTTTTGTTTGTATGATGAAAAGAGGTTGACAATCACTGTGTGTCTATCGAAAGGCACTGAATTGGAATACATTCAGATTGCATGTCTGAGCTATGTTGTGCTTCAGAAATTTCTATACTTTTAGTCTCAACTCTTAGATCTTCTCTTTCCCTGCTCATCTGTGAGTCAGATAATTAATTCCCTTATCAACACTTTATTTCATTCTGCCAAAAAAATGTTTATTTCATACCCACTGCAACCCTACTATGTGACTGCCTTGAAACTGTGTTGGTTCAACAAAGTACTTTCTGCTATACTTTACACTATGTTAGAAATGAAATACTTTACTGAATATTTTCATGTTCATTTAGCCAGCATTCCCATCCCCTTCTTCCTTTGTCTCTATTCCTTTACATATCTAAGTGGTCTAAGAAATGAATGGATAAGTGTATTTATTTTTAGGAAGAGTTAGAAAATAGCTATCTATAAAAACTCATTGTGGGTAAAAGCATCACAATGGGAATAGCTAATTTAGAGTTTCACTTATTTGGAGTCAATGTGAATTTCTTCGGCACCTGTTGGAATCAAGGTGATAGCTTGAGTCACCATCATTCATAGTATTTTAGTAAAAAATCAGACACCTCCCTCATGAATAAGCTGAAAAATCTAATGGAAAGAACAGAGACCTCACAAAAAGACAATGTGATACCATCATCGATTCTCTAATAACTAGTTTATGACCTTGTATAAATTTTGATAACTTAATTAAATATATTGTATGTGTGTACTTACACACATACATACCATAAGTATATTTACATAATTGTGTATATATGATTTTAATACAGGATTTTATCACAAATGGTAAAAACTATTTTCTCACAAAAGATGATTCCCTTAACATGGGGTTGAAGAAAATTGAATTCATTTTATCTTTTTTTAAGATTTTATTTATTTTATTTGACATTTAGAGAGAGAAAGAGCACAAGCAGGGGGATTGGCATGCAGAGGCAGAGGGAGAAACGGACACTCCACTGAGCAAAGTGTGACGTGGGGGATCATGACCTGAGCCAAAGGCAGATGCTTAACTAACTGAGCCACCCAGGTGTCCCCAAAAATTGAATTTAAATTACCATGTTCTCAGGGCACCTGGCTGGCCCAGCCAGTAGATCATGCAACTCTTCATCTCAGGGTTAGTGCATTTGAACCCCATGTTGCAGGAAGAGGTTACTTAAAAAAATAAATAAAAATAAATAAATAAATCCCCATGTTCCCAGAGTCCCTCAACTCTTTAGATATAGAATGTAAACTGCTTAAAGTTTTAGCATTTTCTTCTGTGCTTCAAGTCAGCTCTAGGATTCTACTCCTCTTTTTATAATATAAACATAGACTTCTTACCTGGAAATTCAGTTAAATTTTACAAGGTTGCCATAATCTAGTTTGATTATATAAATATATATACATATATGTATATATACTTTATTTGAGCGGATAGTACTGAAAAAATTACATACGCTGTAAATTTCACAAAACTTGAAAAACACAATAATTTCAATTGACACTCCAATGCATACATAATAAGAAAATAAAAAATGATTACCATCTGAATCAAGGTAATTTGAATGTAAATGATTACCATTTGAATAAAGTATTATCTGTTTCTAATTTTATATTTTACTTGGTAAAAAAGTCCAAAATTATTAGCTTAAAATGTGAAAAGGTTGCGATTTTTTTCTCAATTGGAGAATAGAAATAAGAACAGTCACAAGATAATCAGAAGTCTTTAGTAGTGATCATTCATTATGTTGGATGCATATAACAATAACAAAAAAAAAAAGAAAAAAGAGAAAGAGAAAAAAAGAAAATAAAAAAAAAAAGAAAGAAGCAAAGAAAGAAGAAAAGAAAAGAGCCTGATTTCAAGGAGCTTGCATTCTAGCAAGAGAGAATTCTTTGGAAGGAAAATAGATGCATGTGATAATAAGTAGTGATAACAAAATTAAAGCTAGAGCAAGATGAATAAGTGACAGGCTGTTTGAAAGAGGGTATTGGGGGGGAGTTAAGATGGCAGAGGAGTAGGGGACCCATTTTTAAGCCAGTCCCCTGAGTCGAGTTGGATAGGTACCAAAACATTCTGAACATCCACGGAATCAGCCTGAGACGCAGGAAGATACATCTGGATCTCTACAAATGAACATCTCCAGCGCTGAGTATTGAGGTACAAAGCGGGGAGGCGTGAAACCCCGCACAGATATCTGAAGATAAACGGAAGGGGGAGGGAGCCAACGCATTCGTGCACCGGGAAGTGGTGGCCACCTGCACGGGGGAGCGGGTGGACTCGCAGGCCTGCACCCACGAGAGAGCAGACTGAGACCGTGAGCCAGGGAACGCGTGCCACCGGACTGAAAACCGGAGCTCTGGTGCGCTCACTGGAACCAGACTGAGACCGGGTGCACGCAGGGGCAGCTGGCGGCTGGCGGTAGGTGGCTGGCGGTGTTAGAAACACAAAGGACAGAGATGTCCCGGCCCTGGAAGCAAGGGCTGGGACACCGGATGTGGGGCGCACATCCCGGGACGCTGCAGGGTTGAGCAGCACCAACAGAAATAGAGTTAAAGTGGCCACAACATCAGTGGAGAACGTCCGTGATCCCTCTGTTCTGTGACAGAGGCTGAGATTCGGCCACTGCTGCTCTGACTCTCAGAAGAGGCACAGCAAACCGCCAGGGAAAGCCGCCAGAGAATAAAAGCCTGGAAATACCGGCTCGCAGTGTGCCCATCCCCCCTTGCAGGGGACATGGAGACTCTACCCAAACAGGGTTGCCTGAGTACCGGTGCGGCAGGCCCCTCCCCCAGAAGGCAGGCTGAAAAATCAAGAAGTCCACATCCCTAAGATCCCTATAAAACAAGGGCGCCTGGCCTGGGTCCGGTCAATAATTTGGGCTCTGGACAACCCCGTGCCCTTTCCCCATCAGAATGACGAGAAGGAGAAATGCCCCCCAGCAAAGAAAAAACAATAAGTCTGTGGCCTCTGCCACAGAACTAATGGATATGGATATAACCAAATTATCAGAAATGGAATTCAGAGTAACAATGCTCAAGATGATGTGTAGACTGGAAAAAAGTATTAAAGAAAATGTTAATGAGAATATAGAATCTCTAAGGGCAGAAATGAGAGCGAACCTGGCAGAAATTAAAAATTCTATGAGCCAAATTCAGTCAAAACTAGAGGCTCTGACGGCCAGGGTGAATGAGGCAGAAGAATGTATCAGCGAATTGGAGGATGGGTTAGTAGAAGAGAAAACGAAAATACAAGCTGGTCTTAAAAAAATCCATGCCCATGAATGTAGAATACGGGAGATTACTGACTCTATGAAACGATCCAATGTCAGAATCATCGGCATCCCTGAAGAGGTGGAGAAAAACAGAGGTCTAGAAGAGATATTTGAACAAATTGTAGCTGAAAACTTCCCTAATCTAGCAAGGGAAACAAACATTCGTATCCAAGAGGCAGAGAGGACCCCATCCAAGCTCAACCAGGACAAACCTACGCCACGGCATGTCATAGTGCAATTCGCAAATATTAGATCCAAGGATACGGTATTGAAAGCGGCCAGGGCAAAGAAATTTCTCACGTACCAAGGCAAAGGTATCAGAATTACGTCAGACCTTTCTACACAGACCTGGAATGAGAGAAAGGGTTGGGGGGCCATTTTTAAAGCTCTTTCAGAGAAAAACATGCAGCCAAGGATCCTTTATCCAGCAAAGCTGTCATTCAGAATTGATGGAGAAATAAAGACGTTCCAAAATCGCCAATCATTAACCAATTTCGTAACCACGAAACCAGCCCTACAGGAGATATTAAGGGGGGCTCTATAAAGGTAAAAAGGCCCCAAGAGTGATACAGAGCAGCAAGTCACAACCGATACAAAGACTTTAAAGAGAAATGGCATCATTAAAATCATATCTGTCAATAATCTCTATCAATCTAAATGGCTTAAACTCTCCCATAAAACGCCACAGGGTTGCAGATTGGATAAAAAGACATGACCCATCCATTTGCTGTCTACAAGAGACTCATTTTGAACCCAAAGATGCATTCAGACTTAGAGTAAGGGGATGGAGTACCATCTTCCACGCAAATGGACCTCAAAAGAAAGCTGGAGTAGCAATTCTCATATCAGATAGACTGGATTTTAAACTAGAGGCCATAGAGAGAGATACAGAAGGGCACTATATTATTCTTAAAGGAAGTATTCAACAAGTGGATATGACAATTATTAATATATATGCCCCCAACAGGGGAGCAGCAAGATACACAAGCCAACTCTTAACCAAAATAAAGAGACATATAGATAAGAACACAGTAATAGTAGGGGACCTCAACACCCCACTATCAGAAATAGACAGAACACCCTGGCAAAAACTAAGCAAAGAATCAAAGGCTTTGAATGCCATACTCGACGAGTTGGACCTCATAGATATATATAGAACACTACACCCCAGAACCAAAGAATACTCATTCTATTCAAATGCCCATGGAACATTCTCAAGAATAGATCATGCTCTGGGACACAAAACAGGTCTCAGCCAATACCAAAAGATTGAAATTATCCCCTGCATATTCTCAGACCACAACGCTCTGAAATTGGAACTCAACCACAAGGAAAAACCTGGAAGAAACTCAAACACTTGGAGGCTAAGAACCATCCTGCTCAAGAATGACTCGATAAACCAGGAAATCAAAAAACAAATTAAACAATTTATGGAGACCAACGAGAATGAATACACAACGGTCCAAAACCTATGGGATACTGCAAAGGCAGTCCTAAGGGGGAAATACATAGCCATCCAAGCCTCACTCAAAAGAATAGAAAAATCTAAAATGCAGTTTCTATATTCTCACCTCAAGAAACTGGAACAGCAACAGAGGGACAGGCCTAACCCACTGACAAGGAAGGAGTTGACCAAGATTAGAGCAGAAATCAATGAATTAGAGACCAGAACCACAGTAGAGCAGATCAACAGGACTAGAAGCTGGTTCTTTGAGAGAATCCATAAAATTGATAGACCACTGGCAAAACTTGTCCAAAAACAAAGAGAAAGGACTGAGATTATTAAAATTATGACTGAAAAGGGAGAGGTCACGACCAGCACCATTGAAATTGCAAGGATTATTAGAAACTTTTATCAACAGCTATATGCCAAAAAACTAAACAATCTGGAAGAGATGGAGGCCTTCCTGGAAACCTATAAACTACCAAGACTGAAACAGGAAGAAATAGATTTCTTAAATAGGCCAATTAACTATGAAGAAATTGAGTCAGTGATAAACAACCTTCCAAATAATAAAACTCCAGGCCCAGACGGTTTTCCTGGGGAATTCTACCAAACATTCAAAGAAGAAATAATACCTATTCTCCTAAAGCTATTTCAAAAAATAGAAACAGAAGGAAAGCTACCAAACTCATTCTATGAGGCTAATATTACCTTGATCCCCAAACCAGGCAAAGACCCCCTCAAAAAGGAGAATTACAGACCGATTTCTCTAATGAATATGGATGCCAAAATCCTCAACAAGATCCTTGCTAATAGAATCCAACAGTACATTAAAAGGATTATCCATCATGACCAAGTGGGATTCATACCTGGGATGCAAGCATGGTTCAACACTCGCAAATCAATCAATGTGATACATCATATCAACAAGAAAAGACTCAAGAACCATATGATCCTCTCAATTGATGCAGAAAAAGCATTTGACAAAATACAGCATCCTTTCCTGATTAAAACCCTTCAGAGTGTAGGAATAGAGGGTACATTTCTCAATCTCATAAAAGCCATCTATGAAAAGCCTACTGCAAGCATTATTCTCAATGGGGAAAAGCTGGAAGCCTTTCCCTTAAGATCAGGAACACGACAAGGATGCCCACTCTCGCCACTATTATTCAACATAGTACTAGAAGTCCTTGCAACAGCAATCAGAAGACAAAAAGGGATCAAAGGTATCCAAATCGGCAAAGAAGAAGTCAA
This sequence comes from Ailuropoda melanoleuca, assembly GCF_002007445.2. Taxonomy (NCBI): domain Eukaryota; kingdom Metazoa; phylum Chordata; class Mammalia; order Carnivora; family Ursidae; genus Ailuropoda; species Ailuropoda melanoleuca. The sequence continues at coordinate 130,070,111 of NC_048220.1, forward strand.
ACTGTCTCTCTTTGCAGATGACATGATACTCTATATGGAAAACCCAAAGGAATCCACTCCCAAACTATTAGAAGTTATAGAACAATTCAGTAAGGTGGCAGGATACAAAATCAATGCCCAGAAATCAGTTGCATTTCTATACACGAATAACGAGACTGAAGAAAGAGAAATTAGGGAATCCATCCCATTTACAATAACACCAAAAACCATGCGTTACCTTGGAATTAACTTAACCAGAGACGTAAAGGACCTATATCCTAGAAACTATAGATCACTTTTGAAAGATATTGAGGAAGACATAAAAAGATGGAAAAATATTCCATGCTCATGGATTGGAAGAATTAACATAGTTAAAATGTCCATACTACCCAGAGCAATCTACACTTTCAATGCTATCCCGATCAAAATACCGAGGACATTTTTCAAAGAACTGGAACAAATAGTCCTTAAATTTGTATGGAACCAGAAAAGGCCCCGAATCTCCAAGGAACTGTTGAAAAGGAAAAACAAAGCTGGGGGCATCACAATGCCGGATTTCGAGCTGTACTACAAAGCTGTGATCACAAAGACAGCATGGTACTGGCACAAAAACAGACACATCGACCAATGGAACAGAATAGAGAACCCAGAAATGGACCCTCGGCTCTTTGGGCAACTAATCTTTGATAAAGCAGGAAAAAACATCCGGTGGAAAAAAGACAGTCTCTTCAATAAATGGTGCTGGGAAAATTGGACAGCTACATGCAAAAGAATGAAACTTGACCACTCTCTCACACCATACACAAAAATAAACTCCAAATGGATGAAAGACCTCAATGTGAGACAGGAATCCATCAAAATTCTAGAGGAGAACATAGGCAACAACTTCTATGACATCGGCCAGAGCAACCTTTTTCACGACACATCTCCAAAGGCAAGAGAAATAAAAGATAAAATGAACTTATGGGACTTTATCAGGATAAAGAGCTTCTGCACAGCCAAGGAAACAGTCAAAAAAACTAAGAGACAGCCCACGGAATGGGAGAATATATTTGCAAAGGACACCACAGATAAAGGACTGGTATCCAAGATCTACAAAGAACTTCTCAAACTCAATACACGAGAAACAAATAAACAAATCATAAAATGGGCAGAAGATATGAACAGACACTTTTCCAATGAAGACATACAAATGGCTAATAGACACATGAAAAAATGTTCAAAATCGTTAGCCATCAGGGAAATTCAAATCAAAACCACACTGAGATACCACCTTACACCAGTTAGAATGGCAAAAATAGACAAGGCAAGAAACAACAATTGTTGGAGTGGATGTGGAGAAAGGGGATCCCTCCTACATTGTTGGTGGGAATGCAAGTTGGTACAGCCAATCTGGAAAACAGTGTGGAGGTCCCTTAAAAAGTTAAAAATTGAGCTACCCTATGACCCAGCCATTGCACTACTGCGTGTTTGCCCCAAAGATACAGATGTAGTGAAGAGAAGGGCCATATGCACCCCAATGTTCATAGGCAGCATTGTCCACAATAGCTAAATCATGGAAGAAGCCGAGATGCCCTTCAACAGATGACTGGATTAAGAAGCTGTGGTCCATATATACAATGGATTATTACTCAGCTATCAGAAGAACGAGTTCTCAACAATTGCTGCAATATGGACGGCACTGGAGGAGATAATGCTAAGTGAAATAAGTCAAGCAGAGAAAGACAATTATTATATGATTTCTCTCATGTATGAAACATAAGAACTAGGAAGATCGGTATAGGAAGAAAGTGTTAAAGAAAGGGGGGTAATTAGAAGGGGGAATGAAGCATGAGAGACTATGGACTCTGAGAAACAAACTGAGGGGTTCGGGGGGGTGAGGGAATGGGATAGACTGGTAATGGGTAGTAAGGAGGGCACGTATTGCATGGTGCACTGGGTGTTATACGCAACTAATGAATCATTGAACTTTACATCAGAAACCAGGGATGTACTGTACGGTGACTAACATTATAAAAAACATTAAAAAAAAAAAAAGAAAGAGGGTATTGGGCCAGGCTTATAAAACTGATTTGAGAAAGGATTTTCCTGGCAGAGGGCAGAGAAAAGTCACATCATGAGGCAGAGATGGGCCTTACCTGTTTAAGAAACAGGGAGACGGTCAGCAGAACTAGAGCACAGAAAGCAAAGGGGAAAGAAAGCAATCAAATCTAGAGACGCAGGCACAACCCACCTGGATCTTATATTCCTTTAGCTACCATGAAAAATTGCCGATTCTCTTTTTCTGAGTGTGTTGGGATGCCAGTGGAGGGTGGCAAGCAGGGGAGAACATAATCTGATTTACATTTTAAAATAATTATTCGCTTTAGTAGGAAGAAATTATTTTAATGTGAAAGGCAGGAAACAATTTAGGAAGCTACTGTAGTAATTCAAGAGAGAGAGGGTGGTGACTTGCCTTAATGTGGTCCCTAATGTGAAATGTGGAATGGCATGAGTGGTGACCCCATATTTTTATAAGGGAAAGTCAACGGTTTACCAAGATTTCTTAGATTAGAAATAATGAACGAGTTCTATAAATTTTAAAGATGCACAGACAAAACCTCAGCATTGTTCAAAAGCTTGTGGGGATGTCTTGGAAGAAAGAAATAAAATGGTGGCACAGGAGAGAATGGATAATTGAAGAAGGAAAAAGAAATAGATATCTATGTATTTACAAAACATTGGATACTGTATGATAAAATACACTATGTAAGTTATTAGGATTTTTCTTTCTCTTAGCTTTGTTTGTAATTAATTTTTCTAGGAATCTAGAGAAAACATTGAATTATATGGTTGAAAATTTTACTTAAGCTAATATTACAAATATTTCATAATTAGATAAGATATTTAAATAAAATTTCTCTGAAGCTTTCTAGAATTCACAATTTAGACATTCATTCAGATATTCATATATGTCTTCAAAAGGAGAGAATATAAGCTGAGAAGCAACTCTGCGTCTCTCCCTACACATTCGCTGTTTGGGAGGTCAAAATAATAAGATGAAAAACATTTTCAGGGACTAATTTACAATCCTGCGAAATGGTTATATCAGACAGTCTCATGTTTTTGATGTCAGGTAAATTTAGCTCAATTTAAATATAATTGCAGTGCATTTATCTACATTTTCCGTAAAATCTGACACCTCATTCTGAATCTATATATTTAATTACATAAATTTAATTTGGACTGTGTTTTGAACTGTTTCTGGCACATACATACATAACTGATATCAGATTATTGGTACCGCTATGCAGGAGACAGATTTCTACTTTTACCTTATGAAAATGTTGTGAGTTGAGGAGAAATGTTTATATAATTCCTACTAATTAATCTAAATAAGTAAAGCATTATAATTGGTTAAAATTGGATATAGGGCAGGAACCTCTTTGTAACAAATAAAATACACTGCTTACTTCAATCCCAATTTTCCATTTTACCATTAATGCAAAAAATTTAATTAAATTTCGGACCATGGGGCATTGACCATGAGGACAAAAATAATTGAAACAGTTTATATCTGTGTCTCCATTATACTTGTATGTAAAATTGTAAATATTGCCATTACCATTAGTAGTACATTAATTAAAATGGTATAACGTGGTGGAAAGAGATATCAAAGATCCTTTTCAAATATTAGTTGGATAAGATTAACATTAGCTCAGATCTGCTTATTTTTTGGAAAGGTATTGGACTTTAACCAATAGGTATGACTTTCAAGCTTTACTGTGATTTAGATCTTAGAGATCAAATATATTTCTGTATCAGTTAGTGGATGCAGAAAGAACATATTATGCTCTAGAGAAAATAGTTTATTACTTCCTAAAATTTTGCTCTTACTAGGGTGAAGGAACTGACCTATCATAGATTTATGCATGAACTGGAGAGATCTGAGAACATCCTAGTAAAAATATATAGATGCTCAAGTGTAGCCTAATGAACAATCAATAAGTCAATAAATATTCTTAGAACATACAATGTACCAGTTGACAAAGACCTTGACAAAGGTCTTTCTTTGGCTCTTTGACAGCCTTTTCCCATTGCTTTTTTTTTTTTTTCCTTCTACTACTCAGGAGGCACTTCCTTCTCAGAGCCCTATGCCAGTCCCTCTTCCTCTCCACAGCACAGACTTTATCTTCTTGTACTGCACCGTCACTCTGAATGATCTCATTTATCCCATGACTTTAGTTGTCGTCTACACCCTGATGAGTCCCAGAATGATATCTCCTGCTTACATTCCACTTATACTGTCAGACCTATCAGGACACGTGGGTGGCTAGGTCGGTTAAGTATCTGCCTTTGACTCAGGTCATGATCCCAGAGTCCTGGGATCGAATCCCGCATCAAGCTCCTTGCTCAGCAGGGAGCCTGCTTCTCCGTCTGCCTGCTGCTCCCCCTGCTTGGGCTCTCTCTCCCCCTCTCTCTCTTTCTCTCTGTGACAAATAAATAAATAAAATCTTTAAAAAGACTGTCAGACCTATCACCTCCACTTGCATATCACAGAATGCACCTCAAGTTCAGCATACCCAAAATTCAAGTCTTTTACTTTAACCCAGACTCACTCCTTCTCCAATATTCTCTGTTTCCATTTATGTCACAATCATCCACTAAGCTTCTAATTCCACAAAACCTGGAGTGATAAATTCTAGAGCCAAACCACTAAACTTTGAATACCAGTTCTACTAAATGGCAGAGTGACTCATGTTACTTTGGGCAAGTTATTTAATACCTCTGCACTTCCCTTCTGTTATCTATGATATTGGAAAAATAATAGTACTATGTCATATGGTTAGTGTGTGAAATAAACAAACTGATACATGTGAAACACTTAAAATAAAGATAGGTGCTAACAAGTGCTATATGAGTGTTACCTATTGCTTTTATTATTATTTTTTACTTTATCTTCCTTGACCCAGAGCCTTCATTTCATATTCAGTCAACCACTAAGTACTACTATTTTAACTCCAAAATATTTTCCAATTCAATTCTTTTTGTTTTCACCATCTTGGCCCAGTTCACCATTATTGATATGCTAGTTGCAGATTTACTCATATCAGTCACCTGCTTAATACTGCTTAGTAGCTCCCCCCTATTCTTAGGGAAAAGATGAAAATATTCAATAGTATAAAAACCTTGGTGTGCTCACTTCAGTAGCACATATACTAAAATTGTAGCAATACAGAAAAGATTAGCATACACAAGGATGACATAAAAACTTGACTGGCCAGCCTGGCCTAAGTCTACTGTTCTTCAGTATCTACCCATCACCTGTTGCTCCCTAAGCTCTTTACTCTGCATACCTCCCAATTCCACTAAGGAGCTAAGCTTTTCCTGATAAAGTCCTATTTACTCTTTATGTCTCAACTTAAATGTGACTTCTTCCTGGGCATGTCCCTAAATTCCCTCCTCTCTCAGCAGATTTTCTCCCTGTACTTACGTGGACACTATACACTTTCGCTTCTAAGATGTTACTACCATTCTAATTAAGTAATTATTGGTGTAACTTTTTATTCACGTCTGTCTGAAAAGTAAGGTCAATGAGAAAGAAACAATCATGCTATTGGAATATATCACTTTGTTCTTACCACCCAGTACATTGCTTTACCATAGTTGATATTCAATAAATTATCTATTCAGTTAGCAATAAATGTCTGGCACTACGCCCTGCTCTCATGGAGATCATAGTTTAGTAGGAAAGTGGAGATTCAGCAAAAACAAGTGTTGAGAAGTGTTAAGAAGTGGATATACAAGTGTCTTGTTGTCCACTAGGGGGGCAGACTCTAACTTCATCTGGGTTGACGAAGAAGGCCTCCATAAGAAAACTGTGTGCTTTCAAGGTGAGGTGAAAGGTAAGAGGAGGCTGAATGAAAGTGCTGGAGTATGAGTTGGGCAGGCTGAGGGAACAGCATCTGTAAATTCTTTGAAGCAGGAGAAAATATAATCTGTATGGGACAGGTATCCATGAATTGGCAGCCAGTTCATGGGATGATGTAAGTTTGCCTGGAGAGCATGTCCTTGGTGACTTGTGTGTTCTAAGCTTGGGGGGTTCTCCCAAAAACATTCTGTTCTGATCAAGACTTTGGGGACTTACATCAGTAAAAGAAAGACAAACACCATATGATTTCTCTCATATGTGGAATTTAAGAAACAAAACAAAGAAAAAAAGAGACAAAAAAACAGAGACTTAAGTATAGATAACAAACTCATGATGGTTACTGGAGGGGAGGTGAGTGAGGGGAATGAGTAGAATAGGTGAAGGGGATTGACAGTGCACTCATTATGATGAGCACTGAGTAATGTATAGAATTGTTGAAATCACTTTATCGTACTGATAAACTGATACTAATATAACATTGTAAATTCACTATACTGGGATTAAAATAAAAATTTTAAAGAGACTTTTGTGGCTTTCTATCTCCTCTGAGATGGGAGGGGAGTTCTTAGTTCACATAATAGCATATTGAGGACTCAAGATCTGATCCAATTTTAATAAAAATTTTAACAGTAACAAAGAAATGTGTTGATTTTTGCTGTTAAGTTTGCAGAATAAAATTCTTAGCTTATATATGCACACACAAAAATACACATAGACACACACATGCACACGCAGAGAATGGTCTAAAAAAATACGTACCAAAATATGAGATTGGATGTATGTGAAAATGGAACTGTACCTTTTTACTTTATACTCTTCTCTCTTGTTTGAAATTATCCATCCAGCATACTTTTTGGCATTACTTGTGTGATCAAAACTTTTAAAATATAATTAAATACAAAATGAATATAAATTAAAATATAAATTAGTGAGCAGAAATATGTGTTTAATATACATAGTGTGACAAGTGTGCTAAAGTATGCAAAATATATCTTTAGCTGAGTAATCATCACATGATTTATCTTGGATAGAGGTAATGTGGGATGCGAGAATGATACTAGAATTATGAGCTGATAGTTGTATGATTTTAATCACTAATAGTTAAGACTTGATTTTCTATGCTGATACATTTTAGGTTTCTCTGCTTCAAGCCATCTCAGTTAGCCATGCAAAGGGGTGAAAGTTCCAGGGATTTGTTTAGCAACATGTTTCTGAAAGGCCGTTTGGTGCAGCTGCCTTCCATTTGTTTCATCAAGAGACTAAGCAAAACTAAAGTAGTTCTTCGTGATGAACTGGCAGGAAAGTGCCAAGATCATTTTATTGCTTAACGACTTGGCCGTAGGAAATGTTAAAATATTACAATCTCTCATATCTATGAACTGAGACAGGCTTTCAATGGATGGCTCTCAAGCTCGTACGTGTTTAAGATGCAGCCACATGGCCTTGGTTTATATTTCGGGCTGATGGGAGGAAGATAAAGAAGTTGGATACTCTTAAATATATTAATAGTAATTTCTTAGGAAACCTTTGCTGGTTTGAGCCAAATGCTAATCTAAGAAATTAAGCTGTCTCTATTTTGATGTTGATAAGCCTTGCAATCCCCATTGATCAATGGGATTTCCTTTGCATTTGGGAAAGAGGGCTACATTTATTGAGAAATTGTGTGCCAAGTAAAATCCTGAGATAAACAACTTTATAGAAGGCAAACTGACAGTTTACCATACATTTCCAGAATTTAAAGAGCTGTTGTGGCTTGCTTTCTTTTTGTGCAAATTGTGGACCAGATGAAAGTGTACAGAGTGATGACACAAGCTAAATGGAAACATGATGTAGACAGTTACTGCAGATGCCTTATCACAAGGTTCTGCAACACACATGCTTCCCGCAGACTTCTTACAATTGAAGCATCCGGGCTCTTCACTAGTGATGCTCATTTTGCCAATTGATGAGTGGCTTTCTACTGTGAATACTCCCCCGAAAGAGCATATGTTAACTGGTCAATGCAGTCTTTTTGTTGTTTAATATGAAGATGGCTTTGATAACTATATAAATCATAAGGGTCGAATAAATAAATCACAGTGTTGTTAACCCTCCAGAATTATTATTACTGTTTTTTAACAGAGGGAAGTAATATTAGGGGAAAAAGCAGATGACACAAATTTTATCAAAACTTCAAAGTTTTAGAAGAAAAGTTGTAAAAGAGTATCTGGTTACCTATTTTGTCTATAGGATTTCAGCTTATGATTGATATTAAGATGAACAACATTTGTTAATTGACTAGATTTCCATTGATATCTAGTCTCTCTGTATGCGTAGACACATCCTACATATGTATAAGTTAATAACTGAAAATAAAAAGGGATTTGTCATGTCAAAAATTGGAGAAGAATAAATTGACAGTGAAACAAAATATTAAATTGCAGCTTTTGTCTGCATGGATATTAAAATTAAAATCAAGATCTTGTAGAAATGGCTCAAAATCTGTTTGATCGTACTCATATTCAAACATGCATTTGATGCATTAAACTCAATTTTAAAAAGGATTCCACTGAATTCGAAGACAACAAAGTAAAGAAATTTTTGCTAAATAAAAAAGAAATACATTTATTTTCATTAAATATTTTATTTATTTGACACAGAGAGAGACAACCAGCGAGAGAGGGAACACAAGCAGGGGGAGTGGGAGAGGAAGAAGCAGGCTCCCATTGGGGGAGCCTGATGCAGGGCTTGATCCCAGAATGCTAGGGTCACACCCTGAGCCAAAGGCAGAGGCTTAACGACTGAGCCACCCAGGTGCCCCTGATAAAAAACATTTAAATGTATCAATTCAGAATCGCTTTGCAGGTGTAATTGTTTTTAATCTCCTTATATTTTGTATTATAAAATGAAGTATAGTAAAACTTTCATACTTTTCATCATATTTCCAGAACTTTCACATTGCAGGTGAATTACATAAACCATTTTGTAAATGAACAGTCCTTAGAACTCACAATTCCTGAGCCAAGCTAAAACACTAAATTATTTTGTTTAAATTGTGCATGAAAACAAAAAAAGACTGCAAGCACTATATTTAGTATTAGAGGACAGGGAAGGTTAAGTTGAATTTAAAAAGCAAAAAAAAGTTACCACAAACGGAGCAAGCTTTTAAAATGTGAACTCTCTCTAGCTCTACAGTGGAAATCTCATTGCTTCCATATGAATAATTTTTCCATCAACACACATTTATTTCTGTTTTTTTTAATTTAAATCTGTAACTTAACAACACATCCCTTAAATTCTATGTCTCTTTTATTCTTTGTTTAAATAAAATTGTTCTTATCTTTCAAAATTATCATTTTATAAAATGCACAGTAGTATAAAAGAAGAAATAAAAAAGGTTATTCAGAGAAATTACAGATACATCTGTAACCTAACCTTAATGTGAGTTCATTGCCTGTCCATCGGGCCCAGTTTTGTTCCAGCAATTATTAGACTGCTTTATTTATAGCACCCATGTGCCTGTTTTGGGCAATGGGTTCTCAATAAATTACCAAAATAAAATAACAGCACAGAACAGACCTTACTTTAAAAATAGATGCCACCAATTACGATGGAAGGAGAATAGTTAGGTGAAGATTTAAATTGCACCAATTGCTCCTGGGAAATTGATGGGACAGATTGAGAGGAGCACACATCCATGAATGTGCATGGTTATTTTCCACAATTAAAATCACAAATGTTAAGGGGAACTTATAATAAAGGAGAACAGTCATTGAATCTAATTGTCCGTAATCACTGAGAAATGCATAGTAGTATATTTAGTAAATGTCCTAAAGCAACACTCAGACTGCCAGCGTTGGGGGCAGGGTGGAGAGAAAGAGGGGAGGGGGGAGGGAGAGAGAGGGAGTAAAGAGTGGGAGGGAGAGAGAGGAAGGGGGGGAGAGAGAAAATGCATGAATGTGTATCAATCAGTCCTAGGAGACTCAGAAAACCAACATAAAGATTCAGAATTCTATCAAATTTATGATCTTGTCTAATATGATTTGCATGCACAGTCCTACACACTGGACCATATAGAACTTTTAAGTAAAATTTGAGTGCCAATTAATAAACGAAATACGAGAACAAAGCCTAAAATTCATAGAGTATGTATTGTCAAAACTTAGAAAAGTTGTAAAGCCTGTTCTGAGTTGTAAGAGGGTTTTAGAAATACCAAGTATACTTTGCAAATTATACTGGAAGGTCAGGTTAAGGAGAGTTTCATATAGTAACATTCATAATTAAGACTAACAAATGCTTAGATTTTGGAATGATTCATAAAATTCTGATTTTTTTTTCTTTAGTGGTGTGAGCGCATGTCATACTATTGACCATTTATTGTCCTCTTGCATACAATTCCAGAATCTGTTCTTCCTGCCTGGATAAGATTTTAAGATCCAAGTGATACCACCTGCCTCCCAATAGCAGATTTTTCTCCAGTTTTTATTTATCTTTCCAATGTGTTCTTTTCTCTCCAACTCCATAAATATAATACCTAGGTAATGTTGGCTCCTGGAATTTAAAACTAAAAATGATTAATATGATACCACAATAGTAGAAGAATTCTTCTGTGAATATGAGTAAAGAAATCATATCATCAATGGGCCTATTAGTTTTATATATTATTATGTATATATAATTGGAAATGGACATAAGCATGTGCAGAAATAGATACAAGTCCTTTATACTGATAACTTTGGGTGCCAAATATAGGCCTTTAAAAAAGGTGTTGGTGAATGTAATTGTTGTGGAGTGGTGTGATTAGTCCTTGATGAGCCCTGATCCATATTAGAAAGAGCTACTTCATGTGGGGACCCCACACAGCTAGCCCCTCCTCTGTTCTCCATGTTTACAAGAGCTTCTCTTGAGTAAATCTGGGAGGTATGCTTTCGCCAGCAAATTCAATTTTTTAAGGTTATGACTCTACTTGGAAAGCTCTTCTCCCTCCGAGTGTCTATACTGCCAACTCCTTCATTTCCCAAATGTGATTGCCAACATCTTACCTTCTAGTTCAGCTTGCATCCTTCTCTTCTCCTATCATCACATCTGCCCTTCCAGGCCCCTTTTCCTAATGCTTTATTTTTCCTATTTTTTTCATCATTTATCCCTCTCAAATACACCATTTATTTAACTGACCTATGTATTATACTTATTGGGTTGTTGTTGGTTTTTTTGTTTTGTTTTGTTTGCTATCTCCCTTCTTTAGGAGAGGACGCTTTTCTGTTTAGTTCATCCTTGTATTCCAAAATACTTAGGAGAAAAAACCTGACTCTAATAGGTACTCATTAATATTGTTTGAATGAATGAATGAAAAATATCAAAATCTATGTGCATTTTAAAAATTACTTACTAGATGGGAAAGAAAATTACTTTATATGCTTAGATTTTTAACTTGATGTGTTTATCTTGAAATGTGCTTTCATAACTATGTCATCTGTTATTAAGGTGTTAAGGAAGATACAACTTTTATAAAGTTGATTTAGTCCTTTTTACCCACCAACACCGTATTATTTTAAAACAAAAACAAAAAACACTTTGGGGTGCTTTTATTCTTTTGTCTTGGTTTGGTTTTAATTTTTCCTTTCCTGTGCGTTCAGCCCCTTTACTGTGAATACCCATTCTCAGTTAAACAATCCCACAGCATCCCCTTATAGTCACAGAGCTGCCCTCGCATTCTTTGTAAAAATGAATGCTCAGTTAAAAACACAACTTTCTTTTATGGTGCAATTTGTTTGCTCTTAGCCTGGATTGCTCTCTTTGCCATTTGATTTCCTCAATTGAGCAATTTATGACAGATTTTTAAGGCCTACTGTCCATTACAAACAGCAGGTTTTAAAAACTCCATCATCGTCATAAGCTTAATGAGTAAATGGCTGAAAGCTCTGCAGCTCGGGACTGGGGGTGGGGTGGGAAGTGTGTCTGGTTTAACTCTGACAGCCAGCTTGCTGTTGCTGTAATTAATAATGAAATGTTACATCTCTTGTTTTTTATGTGCATACAGGAAAAGTGACAGGGATTATAGAGAGAAATAAATTTCAGTTGTAGTTTTATAAACCATGTATAGCTTTGGAGGCTCAATACATATAAAATTACTATATGATGACAGTTTCCAAAGAAAGTAGTTACAAAAATATTTAAAGCTCTAGGATGAAGAATCAGGACATTGTAAGAATTTAAAAAAAGAGAGAGAGAGAAAAGACACTTTCCTTTGCTTGTCCCTCCTTTTCTGCTGCTTAATTTTTTTCTATCTAGCTGCTTATAAAAAGATCAAAGATATATCTAACTTGTCTCCCTGAGTGAATCTATTTCAGTCAATGTCACAACCCACTCAATGTCACAGCTCACTCACTTTCCAACAGTGACAAAAGTTCCTATCACACTCCCCTTCTCAGCAATTCCTATGGATCCCCCATCTGCACCCCGTTCATTTTAGAAAATATTCTGTTGCAACAAGGATGAACTGCAGGGTTCTTTGAATGAGTCCTGCACAGTGAAGCCAGTACCATTGACTATTTATTAGTCATGTTTTCGGCAAGCTAATAGTCCACAGGTCAATATTTTTAAGCCTCATTCTTCCTCCAAAGTAGTGCATCTGGACACTGCTTTCTCTGCATGTTAGAAGAGGTATGTGGAATCCTGCCATCTTCCTATTCATGAAATCTGATGGTGCCACAATATGAAATTGGTCATGCCAGCTTTGTGAATTATTGGAAATTAACTAAAGACTCCCACAAAGGGTTATCTGACATTAAGGAAATCAGATAATACTAGCTTTATATAATTATTTCTATATTTGATTATTCGTTCTTGGTTTTCCCTATATAACCTGTCACATTGTTGACAACGGCTATTCACGAAATGATTGTCCTCATCTTAAGCCAGTCTTCCATTTCAAATCAATCTGAAAACCTTACCTGTGATATGAATAATTGAAATGAAATTAACTATCTAGTTAATCAATATATTAACAATTAGTAATTAACAAATTTGAACATAAATAATTAGCATTATTTTAATATAACAAGATATTGTTAAAATAATTAACAATATTTATGCTGAATTAAATAATCTGATTGATTAGGCAGACTAGCATGATTTATTTTACTTGTTTTTATTATTGACATGGGTATACGTTTAGTTACACATATGTGCATTGTTACTCATGTATAAACCCTGCAATGGACTGAATGTTGTTTTCTCCAAAAATTCATATGTTGAAAGCTTAATCCCTGATGTGAAGGTATTTGAAGGTGGGACATTTGGGAAGGCATGAGGTCATCAAGGTGGAGTCTTCATGAATGACTCTTATAGGAGGAGACACAAGAGTTCTCCCTTTCCCCATGCGAGGACAATGCCAGAAGATAGTAGTCTATGAATTAGTAAGCGAGCCCTCACCAGATACCAAGTCTGCGGGTGCCCTGATCTTGGACTTCCCAACCTCCACAACTATGAGAAATAGATGTTTGTTGTTTAAGCCACTCAGTCTTTGGTAGTTTTGGTATGGCAGCCTAAACAAACTAAGACTATCCCACGTAATATGAACAATTTAACCCTTTTATTAATTCAAATAAAACCGTCTCTTTTGTGTTCAGGGTTGTAATTGTATGCAATTTCATGATAGGAATTGCCTTTGTTCTGACAATGGGATTTATACATTATTATTTTATTTAGGATTTACAGGTTAAAAGTCCATAAAAAAGTTAAGAACTAGCATAGAGTGTATAACTAAAAATACTTTATTTGGATGGACAAATAAGAGTCTGTTTTACCTCCTCTGCCTTGTAGGCTTCAATTTATCTTAAGTAGTTTCTAAAGTGTCAAAAGTGCCAAAATTTTCCCATCAATTTCTGAAGTGGATTTAGGGCAATATGTGAGCTACAACTTGAAATTGATAGATAGATATGAGAATTCACTAATGATCACTCTCTACTGTCTGACTAAACCATACTCTCCAAAACAAACTTGCCAAGTTAAATGATCAAAGATACCTTCAAAAATTCTTTTGAAGACTATGATACCTTCTACTTATAAGATACTAGTGAGAATGAAGAAACCCCCTCAGAAATATTAAATAACCAAAATCCTTTCATTCATTTCCTATGAATCTGCAGCACAACTTTATATAGAATATTATCAATCTCTAACTCTTTAGGCCAAATTTCAGTTTCTGTGTTTGGGATGATTGTCAAAGTATTCAAATGAATACCATTATTTCAGAGTTTTATAGATTTTGAAAATGAGACAAAATATTTCCTGGAAAGAATATTTGTTTTTAGAAGGGAACTTGTGATAAGTGAAAATAAAACATATTTGATCAATACCATATAGACTTTGAGCAAACTGTGGAGCACTGCAATATAGGCAGGCAATACGAGGCAATTCCAAATTCACAGACTTTGGTTTAATTGGTAGCTGGAAAGAATCCTTCACCTGAGTTGCACAGCCAAGTTCAATGAAAGCCACATGTATCCCTATAACCTAAATACCTGCCACTCTCCCTCTTCTTCAGTGGTCTCCTTCTTTCAGAGTATTTGAGGAAAAAGAGTTTTTCCTGGACCAAGGCTTACTTTTCTATTTTTCTTGTATCTGACTCCACATGTCAGTCCTCCTTGGGACTTTCCTTCTTTGATCTGGTTGCAATCTGGAACTTCTTCATTACCTTTTGCCTTTAACAACCACTGTCTGCTGCCTGTTTCCTGTTGTCCTAATTGAGTTTGTTACTTTTCCTCCCCTGTTCATGCACAATACCTCTTTGCACAAGGCTGCTGTGTATCAAGAGGTCACTGAAGTCTGGGTGCGCCTGGGTGGCTCAGTCATTGAGCGCCTGCCTTTGGCTCAGGGCGTGATCCCAGGGTCCTGGGATCAAGCCTCACATTGTGCTCTGCTTCTTCCTCTCCCACTCCCCTTGCTTGCGTTCCCTCTCTCGCTGGCTGTCTCTCTGTCAAATAAATAAATAAAATCTTAAAAAAAAAAAAAGAGGTCACTGAAGTCTAGGAAATAAAAATAAGAAGCCAAAATCAAAACTACTTTAAAATGAAAAGATTGTGTAAACACCACATTAAAATCACCTCATGGCTGTTCCCTGTTTTCTAGGTTTAGCTCCCTGTTTGCAGGTCTGTCCCCCAGGCTCTCTTTTCTCTCTTCCAGAAAATTTTCAGAAAATTTTATCTTCTCCCTTCAGAAGATTTCCTCTCTTCTCCTCCCAACCAGATTGTCAGATGCCTCAAGTGGGGGCTTTGGCTCAATAATCCAATGGGGCTGTAGCACTTCTAATCAAGGCCTTCAATGTGTGTGTGTGTGTGTGTGTGTGTGTGTGTGTGTGTTTCTATCTACCCATTCATTCATTCTGTCTATCATCTATCTATCTATCTATCTATCTATCTATCCATCCATCCATCCAGATGTGTCGATTGAAGCAATAGTATAAGGAGAGTTCTTGAAGGCAACATACCCTACAAATATTGTGCAAGCGGGCCCACGCATGGAGATACACGTCTACATTTTTGTAAAGAATGATTTAAATTATCTTTTCCATAGCTTTTTGCCACCTCATTATGCTCATGTCTCTTAAGAAAAGGGGCAGTTTACAGTACCTTTCAAAAAACCCAAACTCCCCACTGCTGTAGTAGAGAAGCAGTAAAGGATACGGGGTTGCAGTATTTCTTGATAGTGGGCAGATCTTCTCAGGCAGGACTTGCCACCCAACAAATATTTCTGTAAATTGAAAGGAATCAGTAGATGAATTCCTCTTTCCTTGGGTCTGGAAAATCTGAGGGTGCTTCTTTTAGTTACATGAAACAGATGGAAAAATACTCCCACATGCTGCCATAGAAATAGTCCCTTACAAATGAAATTTGGCTGCTGAAAGTGTGTGCACGGATGAGAGAAAAGAGCCAGGCTCAGGATCTTTCTTTCTCACCAAGGAAGCAGATGACCTAGAAGAGTAAGAGTAGAGCCATTTAATCACTCAGGAGAGGACTTTTGCCATTCAGGTTCTAAACTTCCACGACAGTTTTGAGACAGGCATGCAGAAGGTAAACTGATACTAACAGCTAAAACCAGTTTATCCTATTCCATCAACTATCGACTCAAGTTGAGTCAAAGCTATAGTCGGGGCCACACAATTAGTTGTCTGAAAAGCCTACATACCTAATTCGTGAAGAAATATTTTGTATGTATATAAATATGATATGGCATAATAAATGGGAAAACTAATATCCCATCTAAATATAGTAGCCAATGCTGGAATCCAGATGCTTGCTTTTCCAGTTTTCTCAGAGGTAGTGATTTTTTTGAACTTTCATGTAAAAGCTCTCAGTTAGGACATATATCTACACTGAGATTTGTGTAAGAGTGTTCATAGTAACTCTATTAATGTTAGCCCCAAACTAGAAAATCCTCAAATAGCCGACAACTGAATGAATAATTTAGATAAAATGGATAAATTAAATGGATATTATTCCTACAATGAAATACATTCAGAAATAACAAGGAATTAATGATACATAAACTCAGCGATATGGATCAATTTCATGAGCATTATGCTGAGAAAAAGAAACCAGAAACAACTAATAGTTATGATGTCACTTACATAAAATTTAAAGAAGATAAATCTTACCCATAGTAACAGAATCTAGATCAGTGGTTGTCTGTGGTCAGGGGCTGGGACAGTGAGGGCACAAGAGAACTTTTTCAGTGGTAGAAATATTCTTTATTTTAATTTGTGGAGGTGGTTGGTAGGGAGTAGACATTTTTGAAACTCATGAAACTATATAATTAAATATGAAGTTTAATGTATGTGAATTATACCACACTAAATTATTATTATTATTTTAATTAAAATCATACATTAACTTCAATTTTCTAAGACTAACATGGTAGGTACTTATATTTGTATATGAATCTACTAAGCCTCAGTGATGTCTAGTGAGATCTGGGATTAAAACCTAAGTCTACTTCAATTTATCTAACTTTTTTCTTTTTGTGCTCAAGTTTTTGAGTGTAAAAACATTTTCCCTTGGATGAAAAAATAAAAATAAACAAAAGCTTTATTTCTAAGCTCTCATCCTACCTTTTTTTGCTTTTTCTATGTAAATTTCTTGACATAATAGTTAACATTTATTACTTTTACTTCCAGAATTCATCTCATCTCTTGCATGCATTTAACAGCCATTTCTACTTTTTCATTGAAACTTATTCTGAGAAAAAAGTCATTATTCAGCCGGCATCTCCAAACGTCCTCAACTTTTTCAGTAATTGTGTGTGTGTGTGTGTGTGTGTGTAAGGTTTTATTTATTTATTTAAGAGAGAGAGGGAGACAGAGAGGCAGCACAAGCAGGGGGAGCAGCAGAGGGAGAAGGAGAAGAAGGCAAACGCTTATCTGAGCCACCCAGGCTCCCCGCTTTTGGTTTTTTCCTTGCTGTTGTTTTCTTTTGCTTTGTTTGGTCTCTTCAGAAACTTTTCTACTCTTGACTGAAAATTTCAGCTTCCTTCAAATGTCTGGGATTGTCTTTTCATGATGCTTTTGTTTGATTCTTCAAACTCCTCTGAATCCAGGATTCTATGAAAAGGTTTCTTTCTCATGTTCTTTTCACTTCTGCGCTAATACTTTCTGAACTATTTATCTCCGGCCTTTTCTTGAGGTCATCCAACTGGTAAAATGTGGTGTCTTGACATTGTTTCACAAACTCACCATATCTCAGATGTAACGTACCATATCTTCTAGCCAAGACACTTGGAACCTCAGATTTAATCTTCATCATATTACCCAATGCCTCCTCCCTTGTATCTATCATGACACTCATTTTAGTGAAATTTTAGTATATTTCCTTGAATATCTCTCTCATGTCCACCATATATCTGTAATTGTTCTGGTAAACAGTTTACATTTATTATTATTACATTTATAATCATTATAATAGTGCTCCACTTTTCTTTTCTCTAATTTGTCCTACACATTGCCACTAAGTAATAATACCACTAAAGCATAGCTCAGATTACATCTTTTACCTGCTTGCCAGTTTTCAGTGGCTCCAGTAATTTTTTTTTTAAGATTTTACTTATTTGAGAGAGAGAGAGACAGAGCATGAGAGCAGGGAGGGGCAGAGGGAGAGGCAGACTCCCCACTGAGCAGGGAGCCTGATGCAGGACTCAATTCCAGGACCCTGGGATCATGACCTGAGCCAAAGGCAGATGCTTAACTGACTGAGCCACCCAGGTGCCACCCTCAATGGCTAATAGAAAAGTTAATTTAAATCAAACAAAAGCAGCTAAATGAATATTTCTTGAGAACTGAAAAACACCATGCATGCCCTGAAGGCCAGGCATGCATAGATAATAGAGCATGCCCAGTGTCATCATCCTACCATTCAAAGATCTTCTAATTTTCATTTCAGCCAGCACTTTTGTCAGTTTTGTTTCCCACAGATAATTTTCCAAGCACACTTTGAAATAAGCCCATTGAGATCATTTTGCCCAGAACTTGCCCAAGTTTGTATTTTTCTAGGATTTTTGTTACTACCCGAAATGATGAAAGCATAAAAATTATGTGTCATTTGTAGAGTGCTTAATGTAGGCCATTCTGCCTAGCATTTTGCACACATGACTACATTTCACCTTCACAGCAATTCTGTGAAGTTGGATTTGTTATGCCCATTTTACAGATGAAGATATGGAAGCTCAGAGGTGTTACATACCTGTTTTGGTCACACGGTAGTAAAAGCAAGCCAGTCTAGCACATACAAATAGCTTACACTTCTCACTTTGATATGCTGACTTGTATTCTGCCCTCCTTTCCAGCTTTGCCATTATATATATATATA
>NC_048220.1:130089424-130125265 GCF_002007445.2 Ailuropoda melanoleuca
AAAGAAAGAAAGAAAGAAAGAAAGAAAGAAAAAGAGAAAGAAAGAAAGAAAGAAAAAAAGAAAGAAAGAAAGAAAAAGAAAAAGTAAAAGAAAATCTGGGTGGACCATTTCTCATAGGATTACATTTTGCTTGGTTGACAATCATAAAAAGTCTCTTCACTATGTAAATTTGTCAATTTAAGAATAGACAGCATTATCTTACTGAGTTTTAGCATGCACTCTCAGCATCTATTAAAGTTTCAGCCTCCACCTTGCCCTTTTCCTCTTCTAATTGGCAGTGGACAAATAATTTCTGGTCCAGATCAAGAGCTCATCTGCCCATCTAACCCTGAACATCAATCCAACAAAAGAGCAGATCCCATTAGCATCAGACTTGTGACTAATAAATGCAAAGGTCCAGTGAAGAGTAATAATGCACTTTGGCTCTTCCATCAATCTTGGGCACCTCAGAAACTAAGTGTAATGAACAGTAGGTCATAACCTATAGCTTTCATAAAATGTCCCAGTAGGGATAGCATATTTTACATACAAAATGGTAATGTCAGGTCATTATATCAGACATTTTTAAAGTCAGTGTCACTGCATACCTAATTCTTCTAGTAAACCAAGATTCAGACATATAATGACTGCTTATATTACCTTCACAATATCTCATTTAAAGCTATTCCCTGGGTTGCATATAATACTGCTGCCTTCCATCCAGAGAAAGATGATGGCATGTTCCACAAAACATATGACATCATCCCCAGGTAATATAAAGTTTACCAGTTCTAAGATTAATTTGCAGAATCATGTACTCTGAAGGTGTATGAATGAATTTGAAGTTTTAGAGTGCATGGAAATTGTGAAAGACATGAATATTTCTCAACTTCAAGATCCTAAGGGGAAGAAAAATTAGATTATAGTTAATGTTCTGTGGTTCAAAATACATTAAAGTCACCCTTGGATTTCTTTTTTGAATACAGTTTCTCCCACAATACTTTTCCATTTAATTATTTCTTTTTCACCTACTCTCCTTTCATTTATTTCTTACATCTTTCTCCCTTTTTGTAGTGTCCCCTTTACATGTGCTTATTTGAAAAAGCACAATATAGTTGCTTTTGATAAGCTTAGAAAGAATCTCTATGGAGTGCTATGAATATGCAATCCCCCTACCCACATACACACATTTTGAGAATTTTTATCCTTCCCTGTAAAATTAGCCAGAAATCCCTCTTTTAACACATGTTCTTTTGTTCTTTCTTTGTTTGATTGAATTTTGTTTTTCCCTTGGCTCATCTTTTAACACTGGAATGAATCAATGTGTAGGAAACATTAGGCAACCTGTCTAATAGCCTTTTTATAATGCACTGGGGATAATAACAGAAAATGGTCATTTTCTTAAGATCTTGACAATTAGCAGTTTGGCACTTGCAAAGCCTGTAACCAGTCTTCCTGATGCATTTACCACTTCTGCAAGTGGCTGGGGTGGAGGTAGGGATGAGGCTGAATAAATGAGAGACTCTGGAACTATATTCACTAATAGAATAATTGCCCACTTTATGAACAGAATGAAATCTGGAAGTGTGTCAAGGATACACAAGAAATACTCAATAGCAAAGAACTTAAAATTTGGATAGTACAACCAATTTTTCTTGATATTTATTGCTTTTTATATTTTTTCTCAAAATACATACAAGCTATTTATATGCAAGATAAACTGGATGATCTCAACACAATTTGCACAACCTTGAGAAATGTGGACTGATGCCCTTCACGGGAGGTATAGAATTTCTAACATTCTTTTAATCTCAAATGAAAGAAAGATGTGATGCAGTCAGTAGCTTTTTCTTAGTGCCTCATAATACCTAATGGTAGAAAGTAGGTGCAGAGTAGAGCACATTAGTTTTTATGTCTCTACAGGATGGAAGGGCCACTTAGAGAGCTGATGGCTCCAGGTTGCTTTAATATAATCTAGTGTCCCTGCAACCAGAATGGCTCGATGCATTTCCCTAAGTGCTTCACTTAGCACCAAGGAGCAACTTGAAGTCTTTGGAGAATGAAATCCATTATTTTAATACAGATAAATAAGTGTCTGCTTTTATATACTCATGTCTATGCATACTGTAATTTGAGACAAGCTTTATCAAAACCTTTGCTATGTGTTACATAAATAATAATGTGAATTCTGGAAAAAATGGTAGTATAAAACCAATTTGTACAGTTTGTCTCTCAGAAACAGAATGAAATGAGCAATAGTTGAGGTTTTTTTTGGGGGGGGTTGTTGTTATTGTTGTTTTTTTTTTTAATTGCAATGAAAGCTGAAACTAGGGAAGTCCAAATTCTCATCATAAAATTCAAGAAGCGTCGTCCAGACCCAGCGTAATTTTGGAATGAATTAAAGGAAGATTCAAGAAATCAGTTCAGGGCTTCTTGCAGAGAGGGTTGTAGTTTGGCAGAAAGTGAGAAGAACTCACATAAATACTGAATCTTGAGGATGGGGTGAGGCATGCTGGCAACGAGGTGATGGTCAGGAATGGTTTACCTGGAACTCATTTCAGGATGAATACAGAGGAGCCTCTGGTCCCAGACAAAAAAATTGATGGAGTTCCTCACAGAAATTGTTCGTAGAAATTGAATAAAG
The DNA here is from genome assembly GCF_002007445.2 of Ailuropoda melanoleuca. Classification (NCBI taxonomy): domain Eukaryota; kingdom Metazoa; phylum Chordata; class Mammalia; order Carnivora; family Ursidae; genus Ailuropoda; species Ailuropoda melanoleuca. The sequence continues at coordinate 130,092,048 of NC_048220.1, forward strand.
TCTAAGATAAGCCACTGATTCAGCTGGGACTAAAAGAAATGGCTGAACAGGGCAAAACCAAACCAAACAAAAACAAAAACAAAAATAGTACGGCTATATCAGAGCTCAAATCTTGAAAATATAAACACTTCAAAAAAAAATTACCCACACATCTGGAAGCAAGGAGAAATATAAATCTCCCGCAGAAACATGCAAGACACCCTTTAAATGTACTTTTATTTTTATTTGGCTTTGCTTTTTTTTTTTTTTCCATTTGTAGAGAAAAAAAAAACAATAATAAAATTTCTGATGATGCCATCACAGGGCCACATCTTAGTTACCCTCTTAGCTGAAGATCAGAATAAATATCTCAGAACAGGCTGATCTGAGGGGAATAGTCCCACAGTGCCTACAGTGATAAGAAGGGAACACAAAAAGAATGTCCGTTCTGTAAGCAAAGAACAGGCTTACATATAATTTCACCGAAGTAAAGATCACAACCAGGGGAAGATGATTTTTAAAAAGAAATAGAATCTATATATTAACTAACTAACTAAATAGAAACAAAGAAGAAAAGCAACACAGCAATAAGAAAGAAAACAGGGTCTATTTTTCAAGAACACATTCCAGGCAGCTGGAGAAAATTGTGCCAATTTTTGCTTTCAATAACGTCAAATAAAATATGAAAACCATAGATAAGGAGATCAAAGTTTAGAAGGAGAGTGTAATGGATGGCAAGGATATGTTTAAATCTAAAGAGGTAAATTGGTAATAAGTTCAAATTATTGCAAGAATTAAAACAATGGAAGAAATCAAAGGAAATAAATAATGTAGCTTATTGCTTAAATGCTTCAGTTTGGCATAAGAGACAGCAGCATTCGGATACTAAGTCTGCCATTCATTCCACGGATGACCTTGTCCAGATTAGAAAGACTTTCTAAATATTCCTATCCTCATCTTTAAAATTAGGAGAAGAATACCTCATTCAGTGGATGCACTGAATACATTAACTTACTGCATAAAAATCACAGCACAGAGCAAGACGGAAAGGCAATGCATTTATTTTTATTTAAAGATTTTTGGGTTTTGCATTTTAATAAACTTCTATTTTTTAAGAACAGTTTTAGGTTCACATCAAAATTGAGGGGAAGGTACAGAGATTTCCCATATACTCCCCACCCCCACATATGCATGTCCTCTCCCATTATCAACATCTCCAACTGGAGTGGCATATTTGTTGCACTTGATAAACCTACACTGACACATTGTTATTAACTGAAGTCCATAGTTTACCTTATAGTATAATCTTGGTATTAGGAGTCCTGTGAGTTTGGACAAATGTATAATGACTTGTATCCTTCATTATAGTATCATACAGCATATTTTCACTACCCTAAACATACTCTGTGCTCTGCCTATTCATCCATCCCCACCTCCACCCTGTCATCCCTGGCAGCCACTGATCTTTTTACTGTCTCCATAGTTTTGATTTCTCCAGAATTTAATATAGTTGAAATCTTATGGTAGGTAACATTTTCAGATTACAATCTTTTACTTAGTAATATGAATTTAAGTTTCCTCCATACTTTTTCATGGCATGATAGCTCCTTTCTTTTGAGCACTGAGTAATATTCCATTGTCTCTGTGACACAATTTATTTAACCATTCTTCTACTGAATGACATTTGGATTGCTTCCAAATTTTAGTAATTATGAACCAAACTGCTGTAAGCATCCATGAGTAAGTCTCTGTGTGGGCATAAATTTTCAGCTCCTTTGGGAAAACATCAAGGAACACAATTGTTGGAAGGTATGATAAGACTATGTTTAGATTTGTAAGAAACTGCCAAGCTATCTTTCAAATTTTTTTGCATCCTACCAGCAATGAATGAGAGTTTCTGTTGTTCCACATCCTCACCAACATTTGGTGTTGTCAGTGTTCTGGATTGTGGCCATTCTAATAGTGGCATGGTAGTATCTCACTGTCATTTTAATTTGCATTTCCCTGATGACATATATGTAGGATAATGTTGGCTTTATTGAATGAGTTAGGTAGTATTCCTTATGCTTCCATCCTCTGAAAGAGATTGCAGAAAATTAATATAATTTCTTCCTTAAAGATTTGATAGAGTTCACTAGTGAAGCCATCTAGGCCTGCTGCTTTCTGTTTTAGAATGTTATTAATTATTGATTGAATTTCTAAGAGATACAGGTCTACTCAGATTGTCTATTTCTTCTTGTGTGAGTTTTAGTAAATTGTGTGTTTCAAGGAATTTGTCCATTTCATCTAGGTTATTGAATTTGTGGGCATAGAGTGTTCATAGTATTTCTTTACTATCTTACTAATGTCCATCGGATCTGTAGCTATGTTCCCTCTTTGATTTCTGATATTAGTTATTTGTGTCCTCTCTCTTTTTTCTTAGTTACCCAGACTAGAGGCTTATTGATTTTGTTGATGGTTTTTCAAAAACTAGATTTGTTTTCAATGATTTTCTCTATTAATTTCCTGATTTCAATTTATTGATTTTTTTCTTAATTTTTATTATTTCTTCTCATCTGTTTAATTTGGATTTAATTTGCTCTTATTTTTCTAGTTTCCTAGAAACATAGATAAGAAAAAGTTTAGATTTTTCTTCTTTTCTAATATAGTCATTCAATACCATAAATTTCCTTATAAGCACTGCTTTTGCTGCATCCCACACATTTTTAAAGGTTGTGTTTTAATTTTCATGTCCTTCAAAATATTTTAAAAATGTCTTTTACAGTATCTTCTCTGACCCATGTGTTATTTAGGAATGTGTTTAGTCTCCACTTATTTTGGGACTTAGCAGTTCTTAATCTGTTAACTGAGTTCTAATTTCATTCCATTGTTGTCTGAGAACAGACATTCTATGATTTCTATTCCTTTAAATTTACTAAGGTGTTTCATGGCTCAGAATATGGTCCATCTTGGTAAATGTTCTATACGAGCTTAGGAAGAATGTATATTCGGCTGTTCTTGTTGAAAAAGTCTTTAGATGTCTATTGTGTCCAGTGGACTGATGTTGTTGATGACATCAAGCACCTTATAATAACAAAATATATCTAATTTTTCCTTCCCATCACTTGTATCATTATTGTCCTTCATTTCCCATGTATACATAATATAATTCATTCTTAGTAATTTTATTTTGAACAAGGTGTTATCTGTTAGATCAATTAAGGAAAAGAAAAGTTTTTATTTACCTTCATGTCTTCAGTGTTCTTCCTTACTTTATGTAGTTCTGAGTTTCTGAGCTATTTTTTTTTCCTTCTCTCTAAAGAACTTCTTTTAACATTTCTTGCTAGGCAGGACTGCTGGCAACAGATTCCCTCAAATTTTGTTTTTCTGAGAAAATTTTTAATGTTTCTTCACTTTTGAAAGAAAATTTTACAGAGTACAGAATTTTAGGTTGGTGGGATTATTTTCTCTTAACTCTAAATATTCCACTTCAGTCTTCATTCTGCTTGCTTCGTGTTCTCTGACCTTCCTGGATCTGAGATTTAGTATCTGACATTAATTTGGGAAAATCTTTAGTAGTCTTTGCTTCAAATATTTCTTCTGTTCCTTTCTCTCTTTCTTTTCCTTCTGGTATCTCCATTACAAATATATTATACCTTTTATAGTTTTCTCACAGTCCTTGGATATTCTCTTCTGTTTTTTCAGTCTTTGTTCTCTTTGCTTTTCAGTTTTAAGACTCTATTGATATATATAGATAGATATATATAGATATAGATATAAATATAAATAATATAAATATAAATATAAATATAGATATAGATATAGATATAGATATATCTAACTCAGAGTTTCTTTTCTTAGCCATGTCCAGTCTACTAATGAGCGCATCAAGGGCAGTCCTCATATCTGCTACAGTGTTTTTGGTTTTGTTTTTATCTCTAGCATTTCTTTTTGTTTCTTTTTTTAAGAATTTCTGTCTCTCTGCTTACATTGCTCTTCTGTTCTTACATGCTGTTTACTTTATTCTTTAGAGTCCTTACCATATCAATCACAGCTTTAAATTCCCAGTCCAATAATTTCAACATCCATGCCATGTCTGGTTCTGGTACTGGCTCTGTCTCATCAAATTGTGTTTTTTTGCCATTTGGTCTGACTTGTAATATTTTCTTGAGAGCCAGACATGCTGTACTGGATAAAAGGAACTGATATAAATAGACTTTTGGAAATGTGCTAGTTAGGTGGGATGGGGGTGGGGGGAGAAGAAGCATTCTATAGTACTCTGATTAGGTCTCAGTCTTTTAGTGAGCCTATGTCTCTGGACTGTGAACTTCACAAGTGTTTCTCAGTTTTTTCCTCCCTTTAGATGGCACTGGATGGTTAGAGTAGACACATGGAGGACTAGAAGCAACTGGAGTTGAGTAATTCCCTTTCCCAAGTAAGTTAAACTCTGATAATATCCCAGTAGGTTAGGCCCTGGTTAACTAGTTTCTTCTGAGGGCAGACCTTGTTAAGAAGAACAGAGTATGCTGGCATATTTCAAAATTGTTCTTCTTCCCTCCCCACTACTGGAACCCTGAAGGGATTTTTCTTATTTTCTGTGGGAGACTGGTGACCCTCCTGAAGTAAATACCACAATATTGTGTGGGGACTGTATGTCCTTTGGAGTGTTTAACTTTCAGGCTTGTCCATACTGAGACACCATAGTTAGACAATTACTGCTCAGGTTTTCCTACCCTGGCACTGTTTCCTGGGGCGGTTTCTGCTTATGGTAAGCTGCGACTCCCTGTATTCACCTGTCTCTCCAGTCTTGGGGGCAGCAGTTTGCCCTGTGTCCTCTCAGATTTTATGGATCCAGGAAGAATTGTAGATTTTTCAGTCTGTTCATTTCTTTACTTGTTGTAAGGACAGTGTAGGGACTTCCAAGCTCCTTGCTTAAGGAATCAGAAACCAGAAGTTTTTTTTCCCAAGTTTTTAAATCAGAGAAAATCAATCATTTTTATGCCCAATAAACATTTTAAACCTGAGATATCTCAATGAATTTTTGTTCCATTCATAAGTAGAAAAGTGTGTGTGTTGGGCAGAGGGAGGTTGTCCACAACATAGATATAATTATAAAGGCTGAATTCTAAGTTTGGGATTGAGTGAAATGTAAACCCAATGTTTTGCTGTGATAATTTTATAATTTTATGATAATTGCCACCTCAAAAAATAGAATTATATATAATATTTTTGCTGGTCAATTAACAAAATATTTTAAAGCAGTTTTCTGTCACTAAATACTTTTTCTTCTGTTAGCTCTTTTGGGATTGTCCAGAAAAAAATAAAAATAAGCATATGACTATAAAGTTACTGAATTTGATAAAAAAGAAACCTGTACATTTGAGGTATAGAAGTGGTATGATCAATTGAATAAAGGGAATGACACCTAGGGAATAGGAAAAAATACATTTCATCCCATTTGGATTCCAGATCCTTTTACAGTCAAGTCAATCAATCTAATGAAAGAAAAGTAAACAAAACCATGCAGGAAGCTATTATATCTGATCACCCTTCATAAATTATTTCCTTTTTACACTAATTTCTTCACATTTATGTATATTAAAGAACAAGTAAAATATGTTTATTCATTAAGATAATAAATCATATAAAATCCATGCAAACATTCTTTTGTATTTTCAATAAAAAATACGTCAAGATAGCATTTTATTAGAGTGGTTTATTTCTGCTTATTTATTTATTTTATTTATTTTTTGCTTGTGAAATTGAATAATGAATTGCTTTAAGAACTTCAAATGTAATTTTCCTCACATGCAAAATACTTCAACCACGGATAAAATGTTGGCCCTTTATTCTTGAGGCATTTTGGCATGTGCCTGTGTTTTGAAGAGCACCTGGCTAATTTAAGTTCCACTGAATATGTATATTTGTTTTGCCCGTCATGATATTCCTTTTAGTTCTCAATCCTGCTGTCAAGGCAAAATTTAACTTTGTGTTTACATAGTCCAACACAACTATGATGATACTCAATAAAAATATATTTAACCTCTGAGAATTTGGATCCATAAGAAAATAGCATCACTGAGAGTTTCAGCTACCAGAAATGAAAATGATGACTCAGTACTGTACAGAACTGATGGAAATAAACTATCTGAGACTTTTTCCCCTTGATTTCCTAGGGGTGCAAAAATAATCAATAAGAGACAGCAAGGCAAGTTTGCTACATCTTAGCTTTGCTGTCAGAAAAGCAACCTTTGTCTTTGTGAAATAGAGTTTTCCTGTTCAAATGCAAATTGGTCTCCCCTTTAATGGAATTTTTATTAGCATCCTTTATTTCGAGAATAATACCAATGTTTAACCATGATACTCTGTAACCTCAAAGGGACCCAGGGACTTTGATATGTATTTAAAGCTACAGTCATTTTAAAATTAGAGTGTATATCACATTTCCATTTCCCCCCATATATATTGGCTCTATTTTGTGTGAGTGAATAAAAAAGAAAATCACTGCATAAATACTTTGTAAAGATTGGTAGTCCTTGTGGCTGTGAAGACATAAAATATTACAACAAGAATCTCTAATTTATTCATTCAAAGTCAAGTGCTCCTTTCTATGCAACTTAAGAAATAGAAGACTTAGTGGTGCCTAATATGGCACCGTTCTCTGGTGGTATGGGTACACTGAAGGTAAAAAAATTTAAATGCTCCCAACTTCATACCAAGAAGAAAGGGGATTTGAAATTGAGCAACATCTAGTATTTGCCTTCCTCCTGATATCCTGATCTATATTAGGTGCATTTCACTGTCTCTGTGCTTCCAGTATTGATTAGAAACCAAGCAATGCCTAAAAGTGAAAAGGCAGTCTTAATACTATGTGATCATTCTGACTGTTCCTCTTCTCATCATTTTCGCTGTCAACACTCAACTTTATGACTTCATTTGTAACTCCCCAACACAAAACATTTGGATGTGGCCGCTGAACTATTTCATACCCAGTTTCTCCCACAGATACCAAATATTCATTCTCTCTCTGTTATTAGTGAGAACAATTAGGATGATTGGAGTACTACGTTCCTTAAAGAAGGTGCAGGTGACATGTTCAGAGATAATGATATAAGAGAGGATGGAAAAGAGGAAGGATTGAATATAAAGTAGATGAAAGTTTGTGGATAAGCCAGAGAAAGAGAAAATATTGTTTGAAAGTATAATGATGAAAGTTCCTTGACATTTTAGGGTCCTAGAGAAGAAAAGGCAGAAATTCTAATAAAAAAAGTTTTATACTGTTTTATTTTTGAAAGGTATATGAGGGAAGAGAGTAAGTGCATAATTGGAGGCTTTGAAGTCAGTCTTACAATTTTTAGTTTTTGAGTGCATTTGCATCAGCAAGCCACTGCCAATGCTTTAATTGTGAAGTTGTGTATATATAGTAGTCTAGGCCAGAATCACAAGACATAATTGTGACTTTTAGTGAGATGGTGGTTGTAGAGATTGAGTGAATAAATGGACCTGAGATATAGAGAGGTTAAATCAACAGACTGGGTGATAGCTTGAAATTGTATTTTGTGGGAGAGAAAGTGGTAAAGAATGACTCACTTAAGCTTAATTTAAATGGTTTGTGGCATTCACAGCTTTTTAGATGGAGGTACCATCCGCATGCATAGGATAAAGTAAAGGAAGACTAAGTTTAAGTTGAAAAATCATGAATTGGTTTTGAAGTATTTGTGGGTTTTGTGGCATTTGTGGGTTTTGTGGCTTTGTGCATCCAAGTATATATACTAAATAAACAAACACTGTTGACATATCTTTCTTAAGAAAGAATTGAAAAAGCTACAAGACGATGGCTTGATTCTGCATGGTTCTAAGTTGGGGTCCCTAACTATGAATCAATTCTCCCCCATTTTCTAGATATATGACTACAAACAAATTATTTAGATGACTAGTGTTGCAGTTTGCTACTTATAAAATAGTAGTAATGATGGTGCTTACATGTATGGAATTATTAGAAAGTTAAATGATATAATATATGTAAGTTCGGTACACTGGAAGTACTCAGTAAAGAGAATTTGTGATTATTGGCATTAATGTTATTACTTTTCTACTCATTAGTGTGCATATGTGTCTTCCTCTCATGCTATAGCCTCCTCAAGATAAGGGTTTTTGCCTCATTTATCTTTGTTGTTCTTATGTTGCCCAGCACTACGTACTTCATTAACATTCATGGTTTTAAAGTGAATAACATTTTAACTCATCGTTTTAGAACTGGGATATGTCCAGCTTTTTAAATCAAGGGCCAATAACCCATAACAATGATATACTTTCTTAGGGAATAGAATAGTCCTTGGATTCTAAGCACACATTCCGTTAACTTGATTTTATGCTCTCATTCATTAAGTATTTTTATGTATTTATTTAGGTCACTTCAAATAAATAAACTATGTAGAAACTGGCTCTGTGTCTTAAACTTCTTTCATATTTTTTGGAATTTCTAGAAAAAAATAGTAAATACAAGCAGCTCAATAAATATTTCATAGAATTGTAGCACGTTAACACCTACATGAAAATTAGGGTTTCCTTTTATTGTGTGCTGGTGACCAAACAGTGGCCCAGAGAGGCTACCTGAGTTGAGTGAGTTTATAACCAGAAGCAGGGCAGAGACAGGCCTAGAATCAGACCTTGTAACCCCTGTCTTGCACTCCACCATAACACTTTGCTTTTCTGTTTACTTCTTTCTTAATGAAAACAAAGCAAAGCAAAATGAAACAAACATGAATCAAGTCTTAAAGAGCAGTAATGATGGAAATATCCACTAGCATCAAAAATAAGTGTCCCACATGCTCTGGCAGAGCTGAGCGGAGTTTGTATCAGTCACTGTATTAGTTTTCTGTTGCCGCTGTAACAAATTGTCACAAGCATCCCAACAACACTCATTTGTTATCTCACCATTGTGTAGGACAGAAGTCTAGCATGGTGTGGCTGACACTCTGCTTCAGGCATCACTGAGCTAAAATCAAGGTTTGGCCAGGGTTTCACTTCTCTTGGGCTCAAATTCTTTCCCTAAACTCACTGGTTGTTGGCAGAAGTCAGTCCCTTGCAGTGGTAGGACTGATGTCCCCAATCTCCTGACACATGTTCCCTTTCCATTTACACAGCATCAAGGGCATGTGGTATCCTGATGCTTTGAATCTTTCTGACTTACTCTTCTGCCACATCTTTCAGACTTCCTTTTTTGCTCTAAGGTGAGAGGAAGGGTCTGCTAAGGGCTTGTGGGATAGATTGGTCCCACTCATTTAATCCAGGGTAATCTTAACTATTAGTAACCTCATATCTACAAAATCCCTTTTGCCATGTAATGTAACTTGTTCAGGGCTATGACACCACAGGGTCGAAATCATGAGGGCCAAAATTCTGCTTATCCCAGTCCCAACCCATGGTTACACTATCAATAAAAAGCAAAAGGTACCAGCCGTGATATCAGATTTGCTGCATTTTTAATTGGTCAATCAGAGGTAACCATGTGTCATCCTAATACTATAGCCAATATATATAAACTGAACTGGATATCTTATGAATGAAAAATACAAACAGAAATAGAACCAATAAAAAGGAAAAAACAAAAAAACTGTGTTGTGAAGCCATTGATGGTGGTATAACACCTTTTTAGCTACTGTTTTTATAATTCAGGTCTTGATCTTATTATCATCTATATTTTTGAAGCCGAGTAGAAATATACGTTTGTGGCTATGTAAATGTTCTAAAAACATTAAAAATAAATGACAGTTTCTAAAATGAAATTAAATCATCCAAGAACAAAGCCGTATGCCGAAAACATAACTGTTAGAAGCAGCCTGTTCTTGTGGTTAAAATGCATAGCACTACAAAGTCTGTGTATAAAAGGCAGTCCTAGGAGATAACTGAAAGTCATGTTGTCAATATTATCACGAGCATTAAGACTTGATATTGTTTGAATGCTATCAAATAGCATCTATGTAAATAAAAGAGTGTTTATCTGGGTGGTTAAAAGAGAGTGTAGATTACCCTGGGATTTACAGGCTGAAACCAAGATGTAAACTTTAAATCTCTTTATTCCTGGATTGTTAGCCTCAAGATTGTTCTCCAGAGATTTGCAGTTGCTGCAACAAGCAGGTAATGCTTCAAAATCTTCACCTTTTTGTTTTCAAATCCACTGGGTTGTTTTCTCTGGGAATCATTTTATTTCATATTCACAAAGGAAGGTGATTTGAACTTTTGCTTGCTTTCTCCCTTTAAGAGAGAGATCGCATGCAATTTACTAACATCCTGGATTTTTTCTTCTGTGGGCCAATACGCAGAAAGAAACTGATACAATGTGTCTTCCAGTAGACTACTGATGCACATACTAATTCCATATATGGAAACTGCAGCACTACTGTTCCCCCAAATTGAGCAACAACAACACACACACACACACACACACACACACACACACACACACCCTTTTGCTACTTTATTTTTTCAAACAATATCAGAATGTTCATGTTTCAATCTGTTTTTCAATGCTCATTATAGTAAGCAAACTGTTTACTAATCTAAGAAATCACCTTTACAATTCTTTTCTTTAGAAATCTAGTCCCCTGTGACTATTTTCTATAATTAGACACATTTTATAGATGTAAACAGTTATCTAAAGCTCTAAGGCATGATCAAAGGTGAAATAGGATATGCCTTGAGTATACGCTTTTATGTCACTAGCAAATGATATTTTATATCATGTAGGAATAACATAAGAGAGGAAGATTTAAATTATATATCATTCACACTCTAACCAGGAAAACAAAAAGACATTCAGAATATGTGAAACAAGTAATTCAATGCAGAGAATTTGTAACAAGGGAGAGAAGAGCCGAGAAGCCAATTGGGTACAGTAAGGAAGCCTAAGGAAAACCTAGTACTCCTGTAGCCTAAAGGGACAAAGCGAGGGATGTGCTATTTCCAAAGCTCTGGGACCAGGTCACCCAGTGAGAGCTGGAACCATGAGGCTTGTCCTTGGAAACTGGAGCCCGCCACTAGAGATGCCACTTGATGCAGTGTGTGAGGGGAAGAAACATTAGGCTTTTCCCTCTTGCTCCCAAAACACACTCCAGGGGAGCCTGGGTGGCTCAGTGGGTTGAGCAACTAACTCTTGGCTTCCACTCAGATCAGGATCTCGTGGGTTCTGGGATGGAGCTACACACAGGGCTCTGAGCTCAGTGGGAATTCTGCTTGAACATTCTCTCGCTCTGCCCCTCCTCGTGCCTGTGCACATTTTTTCTCCCTCTTTCTCCCAAATGAGTGAATAAATCTTTAAAATAAAGGCACACACATACTCCAACTACCTCTGTCTGAAGCCAGGGAGAGGAGCTGATAGGGTGTTTCTAAATCATCCTTAAGTGCGTCACCAAATAAGCCAAACAAAAGAGAGCAGGAGTTGGGTTATGATTGATGGTGAGGTCATGCAGGCTAAGAACCCAAAAAGCCATTTCTAATGAACATTGCACCATACTGCCTACGAGCTCCCTCTGGCACATTGTTTAACATGACAGTATAGTCTCTATTTATTCTTGATACAAAACAATATCTTTCTCTCTCTCTCTCCGTTCTGTCTGTCTCTCTTCTCTTTTCTTCCTTGCCCACTCCTCTCTCCAAAGCTTAAGGATAGTGGAAGGAAAACCATGATTCAGAGCTTGAAGATTTTTTCTGTTTTCTTTTTTTCCCCTCACAATGAGTTTCTGTACCCATACACTCAGATAGCATCTCTTAATTTCTCGGTGACTCAGTTTACTCAGCTGTAAAAGAAGATAGTATCATAGAAAAATAATCTATTTAATTTTTAAAACTCATAAAAATCTAGATCATAAATTTTTATCAAATTCTTCTTTGTTCCAAAATACTTTCTCCTCAGTAATGGTACACAAGTTAAACCAGGCTAAAGTACATGAGAAATTACATTTAATAAAATGATAATATCTAAAAATCTAGAAATATTACGTACTGTGAAATGTTAGCATTGGTTACTCTGGATAGTGAGATTATAAGAGTGATTTGTAGATTGATATGTTCTCTTTCTTGCTATGTTTCTAAAGTTTCTAAAATGAAAATGTATCATTTAATAGGGAAGAGAAAAAAACATACTAATAATTACATTAGAGGTCAGTATTTGCATTTGTGTGTATGTGTTCTTGGTTTTATTGAAGTATTCTTAAGAGACAATATATAACACTTCATATCATAAATATTAAGCAATGGAGAGATAGTGCTGAAAATTAGGGCTAAAAATCAAACAGCAATATGTCAAGTATTTGTTCTTTTAGACCGGGACCTTCTCCTCTCTTCAGGGATAAAAGTCTATAAGAAAGCAAAAAGTAGTGAAAGATTATTAAAATAAGAATGACCCCTGCATGATCTCAGAGGACATTATAATAAAGAAAACAGAAAAAAGCAGAATGTGAAGTTACTCTGTTTTGATGTCTATTTAAGTAACTGCTTCTTTGTTCATAATTTAATATTAATATTAATATTAAAATAACCACCGTTATCCTTTATTGAAACCTCACTATGTTAATCTCTTATGTTTATTATCTCACAATTCTATGAGGTGAAAAGTTCTATTAAATTGTTCCTTTAACAGAAATGTATGTTTAGAGAGATTTACTGAGAAATAGTAGAGAGCATGCATGAAATTACACAGCCAGAAAATTATGGAGTGGGTAATCAAATCCAGGTTTTAACTTCAAAACTTTGCTTTGACCCCTAAACTACATGCTTTCCTGACACCGCTGCTAGAAAACTGTTAATTATTTTAACATATATTTTGATCAAGCTTTGCTGAGCTTGGAGATCAAATATGATAGTACTTGAAAGTTTTTCAATGCAATCAGGAATTGAGAAAAAAAAAAAGGGAGAAGAAGAACATGATAGACCATACAATTAATCTTTAAGTGTAAGATTTGGCCATGAGAGACTTGGAGTCCAAGAAACAAACTGAGGGTTACAAAAGGGAGGGGGTGGGCAGATGGGCTAGCCTGGTGCTGGGTATTAAGAAGGGCACGTGTTTTGGGATGAGCACTGGGTGTTATACGTAACTGATGAATCTTTGAACAATACATCAAAAACTAATGATGTACTTACTATATGTTGGCTAACTGAACATGATAAAAAAGTTAAAAAAGAACTCATGAAACCGTAAAAAAAAAAAAAAAGTAAGGTTTGGATAACTCTCTCCACTTCTTTGTTTAAGTTAGTTTATTTTTAAGTTAGTGACTCATGTAATCATCCAATTAGAAAATATAACTGAATCTATAGCTTCTTGTATGTTGCAAGAGTAGTTATAACTGCTAAAATTAAGAAAGAGAAATATGCAAAAAAAGAAAGAGAAATATGCAAGCGTGTGTGTATATATACACATGTGAATGTATCAAAAAGAACAGACCTTTGTCCTGAGAGGAAATCCTCCCAGGCATATCAGAAATTCTCATATCAGAGTGTCTTTAGGAAAAGCTAGGCAAAGTACTTCAGTTGAGTTAGTCTACTTTTTTATTCTTTTTTAAGAATTAAAAAAAATTTGACCTAACATGTACATTTAATTTTCTTTTCACATTACCTAAAAAAGAAATAGCAGAGAGGCTTAATCTACCTGATACTCTTGAATGATCTCTAAATACACTAATACTTTATATAATCTTATAGAGAATGACCTAAAGAAAAACTAATTAAGTAATATGAGCAATATTAAATTATTTTTACATCTCATTGTAACTTTAAAATGAAGTCTAGACTTGAAATCTATGCAATCCTAGCACTTATATGTATGTTTACACAGGCAAAGGCATTTATTCCAAACAGTTCTTTTGTAACAGTTATAGTACTTGTGTGCGTATTTATACACTTGAAGTTTCAAATATATTTGATGGCTTTGTAGGAACTTTCTCTTTGTTTCTAATGGGTGGATATAGAGCTTCCAAAGACAGGGCATCTTTCAGCCAGTAAGAGCCTAAAGTGTCTTATAGACAGTACGTAAACAAGATGTGTATTAACAAAAATGACTTTTGGGGTGGCACAATTGGAAAATATGAAGCATCTCTTGACCAAAATTGAAGACAGATGGTGAACAAGTATATTATATAAAAGTGCAACTGCACAGGGAATATTCGAGTGGGCAGAATGTGATTATGTAAATGAAAAATTCACTTGTAACCCAGAGTGCCAAATACATAGTGAAACTCAACTGAATTATTTAACAAAGTATAGAGAATATTCCTGGATTTATGATCATAGCCTAAAGGGCTGATCTCTGGGGAAATGGGAAAGCAGCTACATATGATCCATATTCCTCTTACCTACCTTTTTTACTTCATTTATTGTAGAATAAAAGGTGATTTTTAAAGGTATATCTCTCTTTTGTATAACTCCATTTCATCAGTGTTATTTTGTCAGATCAGTACTGTCACCTCAGAAACTAATTTGACAGGGGTGCATGGGTGGCTCAGTTGGTTAAGCATCAGGTTCTGATTTCAGCTCATGTCATGATCTCATGCTCCTGACATCAAGCCCTGCATCAGGCTCCATGCTCAGTGGGGAGTCTGCTTGAGATTCTCTCTCTCCCTCGCCCTCTGCTCATCCCCACCCCCACCCCGCCCATGTGCTTTCTCTCTCTAAAAATAAATAAATCCTAAAAAAAAAAAAGCAACTAATTTGACAATTGAATACACATTTAGAGGTATCTTGAATGTTACCTCCACAGCAATATTACTTGAAAAGAGATCATAGGTAAAGGACAGTGGGTAACTTCCATTACCCACTGTGATGCATACTGTGAATTTTAGGGAATATATACCTGATCATCAAGATGACCAAAACTTTGTCAATAGTTCCTGGCTCTTAGCTCTCAAAACCCTTGGAATTTTCTGCGATTAGAGCCATAAAGGTGTCTCTTGTTATATTAATGAGGTGACTTTTAGAAAACACCTAAGGATGGGGGCTGGTTGCCAGGAAAACCAACCATGTGATCAGAGGATTGAAATTTTCAGCCCCCCTCCCCACACCATCCCACCTCCCAACCTCCAGGGAGAAGAGAGGAGCTAGACATTGAATCAGTTGTCAATGGCCAAGGATTTCATCAATAATGCCTATGTGATGAAGCTTCCATAAAAATCACCCTTAAAGGATTCTGAGAGCTTTCAGGTTGGTTAACAGGTGCAGGTGTGGGAAGAGAAGTTCTTTTAGAAAGGGCATGGAAGCTCTGAGTACCTTCCCACATACCTACTCATCTCTTTCATCTGGCTGTTCCTGAATTATATGCTTTTGTAATAAACTGGTGACTAGTAAGTAAGATGTTTCTTTGAGTTTGATGAACTGCCTAGTAAATTAAACAAACCCAAGAAGGAGGTAGTTAGAAACCTTGATTTATAGCCAGTAGGTAAGAAGTACATTGGTTACCTGGGCTTATGACTCATGTCTAAAGTGGGTGTGGAAAGGTGGAAAACCTATAGGACTGAACCCTTAAGCTATGGAATCCGATGTTATCTCTGGGTAGATAGTGCCTGAATTGAGTTGAATTGTGGGACACACAGCTAGTGCCCAAGAATTCCTCGGTTGTGTGTGGATAAACCCTCTCCCTCTCACTACCCCTCTAACACACTTTGAAATTGGTCTCAGAACCATATCACCCATCCATTCAAGAAAATAACAGGAATAAAATGATTTAGGGAACATTATGAGGTACTCAGATCATATGGTATAGCTCAGTAGCTACAGTTCAGCTATCTGTGACTGTCTGTGATGGATTCATGGTTGCATGCCTTTGACAATTTGAGAAATCTCTTTTAACATCTTTAATAAATAAAATATATTTGTTTTTGATGTAGGTACAGACTCAAACATTAAGAGTTCAGTGTGTCCATTCTGTTTTTCTCTTGATTAGTATTAAGAACTGTGCGAAGTCTTACCCTGCTTGCAAGCTAACAAGTTAGCCAGCCACAGTTTCCTGGATGCAGGTAGAAGTGAAGAGTTTCATGGGTCAGAGACAATGTACTTTGTTACTCGCAGTGATGGCAGTGATCCATTGTATCAGGATTTTCTTGTGCCATTCCCTGAACCTTGAATTTCATAAGGTGATGTGAAAAGGACCAAACGACACCTGCACATGAAGTGAGTTGAATTAGAAAACTAGAATCATTTATAATGGTCAGTAACTTTTGTTCTGTAGGAGATACGATCTCTGCTCTCCTAAGACGGTAAATAGATGCCCTTTGCTCCAGGAATATATCCTGTCTCTATCTTCTTCCACCCTTGAAAAGATGACCTAAAAGGGCAATCGTGCCTCATTTGCAAGATGTGCAAAAGCACAAGAGAGGGTGAAGATTTGTCTTCCTTAAATTCAAATATCATAAGCAGTAACATGACGCATGATAATAATCCCCTTCCAAAGTGGGGAGTACTTTTCCACACATTTTAATAATGTTTCTTTTTATCAAGTATTTGACTCAAGATATTCTGTTAAGTGCTTGGTAAAATTTATAAACTTTGTTCAAATGTTACATTCCAAAATCCAAAAATAATTCTCTCAAGTTAGCGATGTGTTTATACTTTTAAAATTAATGTAGTACTAATGTATGAAACTTTCATGTTCTTCAGGGAGTTACTGAAAAAAAAAACATTAATTAATGCTCCAAATTCATTATGAGCCTAATATTCTAACAGAGAAGTCTTCTACAGCCTGTCATCATTTGTCACCTGTGTTATCACTCAGGATGACATTTCTTGGGCAATGAAGTCTCTCCATCTCTAAGTGTTGGAGTTGCCCACATGTTGAGTTTCTAGCTGCTTGGTTCTCTCAGTCAGACCCCAGGTGTACAAAACTGAGTTGACTCACTCAGTTCATGACTCACTAGCATCATTCCTTGACACAATACCTCTCATTCTTTTTATGATTTCCCTTCACCCCTCTTCCATGCCTCCCTGTGTATAGAAATACTTATTCTATGTGTGTCCTTCCAATCCTCTTTCCATACTTTGCCTTAAGTATTGTCTTAGAAATATTGGTAACATTTTGATTATTCTTGATTTTTACATTGCAGAAATTACATTTTTGTTAAAAATATTTTTTTCTGTTTCATGCTTTTCTCTCAACACTATGGTTATGAGATCTAGCTATGTTGCTGTATGTAAATCTAGTTCATTACTTCTGATTGCTTTCTAGTATCTTATACCTGTAACACATTTTATATCCCTGTTGCTGTGGTGATGAACAGCTATGTGCCTACCTCATTTACTTATCTATGAACAGCATAGTGATCAAAATCTTCATGTATATATCCTTATGGGAAAAACAGGTCATAGTTTATATATATTCACTAATTAAGATCAGTGCCCTTTACATTATCACCTGTTTCCTTTGTTTCTTATCTTCTTCTTGCTAATTATTATGAATTTCTTGGGAATTATTGTTATATATTAAGGCTTTTAAATATAATTTTCCTTCATTTAACTGAGGTAATTAATCTTTCCATTTTGGTAACACATGGAATTGAGGCTCTTTATGTGGAAGATAGCCCGGTACCTATCAATTAACTCAAAGTTTTAAGCCTCTAAAGTAGATCTATTTCAAAAAGAGTAGAAATACAGTACTGTGGCATGTCCTAGAGTCTAGCTTTGACATACTTCATACACTTGAACTTGGCTTATAGCAGACTGGGACTCAGTACAATGGGAAGCTGGGAAAAAAGGAAAAAGCCAGGACTACACATACCCAAATCCTAGGCAAAAAAAAACAAGAGAAACTCTCCTGATTGCCAATCCTACCATCCGATTTTTGCCAGAAGGCTTGCCTATGAGTTGTTTAGTTCTCTCATTTCACGATTTTATTTCTATTAATATGCATATAACCGCAATAGTGATGCCTCTTGCATCATATGGCCACTGTGTGGTACACCTGGGGAGTAGGAAAGAAATACATAGACCTACAAAGTTATCATCTAGTAGATACATAATGTTTTCTTAGTGCAAACTTTGGCAGGGGCATTCTTTTTCTGGAACATAAAGAACTCTCGGATTTTTTTGTCAACTCAGGCCAATGAAAGTGTGGAAGCCTTAGGATAGGCAGGCTGAACCCCACTATATCTTAATTTCCTCATTATTAAATATGGATAATTAAAAAGCAAAAGTAAGATTTTCATATGCATTAAATGACTAATTGCATGTTTTGTTCAGAATATAGTCAAATGCAATAAACATTAACCCTTACTGTATTATAACATTATTACCTGTGTTAGTTAATAAAAGATGTTAGGACAGTTGCCATTCTAAAACAGCTGATTACCTACCTCATTCTATATATATCAAAATAGATTACAAGAGGGTTGAAGATTTACATAAGAAAGAAATGAGAATACTAGGTGAAACATCAGAAACAGACACAACACCCAGAAATCTTAGTAGAAAGAATAACAAATTCAACCATAAAAATTTCTGCTCTTATGGGGCGCCTGGGTAGCTCAGTTGGTTAAGTGTCTACCTTTGGCTCAAGTCATGATCCCAGAGTCCTGGGATCAAGCCCCACATCAGGCTGCTTGCTCACTGGGGAGTCTGCTTCTCCCTCTTCCTCTGTCCCTCCCCGGAGTTTGTTCTCTCTCCTTCTCTCAAATAAATAAATAAAATCTTAAAAAAAAAAAAAAAGGAAATTTCTGCTGTTACAATAATTCATAAACATTAAAACACATATTCTAACCTAGAAATATTCATCTGATGAATATTGTATAATACCTGAAAAGCTCTTAAAATTTAAAAAGAAAGAGATATGTTGTCCTGTGATGGGTTGGATTGTATGCTCTCCAGAAAAGGCAATCAAGTTAAAATTAGATCATTAGGGTAGGACAACATAGCTGGTGTCCTTATCATAAAAAAGGGGGAAATCTGGATACAGAGAAAGAGAGAGACACGTACAGAGGGAAGACAATGTGAAGACACAGAGAGAATGTCATCTATAAGCCCCAAGGAGCTCCAGTGGCTACCAGAAGCTAGGAAGGAGGTAAAGAACAGATTCTCCCTCATAATCCTCAACAGAAACTAACCCTGCTGACATCTTAATTTCAGACTTGTAATCTTTCAGAAATGTGAGACAATAAATTTGTTGGTTAAGCCACCCAGTTTGTGGTACATTGTTATACCAGCCATAGGAAATTAATACCTGTCTCATTGAAAAATTAAGGAAAACAGGAACAGTTAGGTATAAATGAAAACCGAATGACTTACATATAATGTAAGATGAGAAGCCTCTGTGATAATTTGTAAGGTGAAATTAAAACAACTTTATATAATTTTTTCATCTATTATTAGATGAAAGATCAACAAGTTTAGAAACAAAGATTTTAGAGGATAAGGGGCTACAAGTTCTCATATACTTTGGGTGGGAGTATAAATCGATGTGTTTACTTTGGAAGACAATTTGGCAATAAAAGCTAATGTTTGAAATACACACAGTTCTGAATCTCTCAAGATAGATGTGGGTTGTAAAGGCTTTCAGGATACACTCCCTTCCATGGCAGCCCTGATAATAAAGCTAACTTTTAACTTCATTTTCTTCCTCTGTCCATTTCTCTCTTCCTCTTCATTTAATCTGACTCCAAGTGAAACAACCTCCCTTTCCACATAAATACTTTACAAAGACTGGGTAGCGTACAAAAGTGACACTCTCCAAGCTTACCTCCCAAACCATTTATGATGATACTAATTTTTATATCATCTACTTCAAACATCCACAAAGAAACCAGCCGTAAATATTAGATAACTGAACCCTTTACAGGTATTTTTAATATATTTACAAAGATAACAAATAAATATCTATTTTGTATGCTATACCTGGTATGATGCGCTGCTATATCTTTACTTGCAGGGTTTCTAGGATTTATTGATTAGCTTCTCGATCTATAAAGCTGTAGGTTTGCGATAAAATTTTCTCATAATATTCCATTGTGAGTTCACCTAAAGTGCGACTTCACCAGGGACTGTTTCTTTGTTTCATTTCAATGAATGCTACCCCTGCAAATGCATTATTGATTTTTCTTCCAAACCATAATGATGCAAAGTGCAGTAGCTTGACAAATTTATGTTTATTGCCAAAAACCCAACTTGACAAGCAGGTGTGACTTCCTTTACTTACATAGCACCATTGTTCCATATACTTTTATGTCACTGGTGTTGCATTTGGATAAACATTCAATCTGAAATGTTACATGAAATTAATGGAAAATATAACCTTCCAATAAAATGAGAAATGGAAATATTGTTATTTTTACTACTTGCTATTCATAACCTTCAATTCAGAATCAGTGGGTTTGAAAGCCTAGAATTATCCAGATTTTTGAATAGATTTATTAATCTGTAAAGCAATCTAGTTTCTGGATTTTATTAATTGTTGAATAAGCAATAAACAGGTAACTGCATAAGAAGTGATAACGACTCTGCTGCCAGCCGAGAGGGAATGCAATGCAATTTATGAAATTAAAGAAAAGCTCAGCACCTGTCCAAGTCAATATTCATCTACGTGTTCACACCAGCAAATAGAGGGCAGTTTTTTTATCATTTGAGAAAGTCTGTGCTGGAGAGCAGCTGCCTAAGTGCTAAGATCCCCCCTGCCCTCATCCTTCGGTTAGCTGAAACACAGTGAAAACCACTTGCATCATCCTCTAGAGTTCATGGTAACGTATTTTTCACCTATTTTAAGAGCATGACAAGTCCTAAGAGAGAAAGAGACAGGGTGAAAGACGAAAAAGAATAATAAAGAGAGAAAAAAAGGTAGAAATACTGTTAGATCTGTGCCTTGAGACAGGATACATCAAGATCCGAGCTCAGAAGCTGTCACGGAATTATGGCTATTGTTTTACTTTCTCTGTCACCCATCTGCTGTCTCTAAGTGCTGAAAGTCAGAATAGGCATCTGCTGAAATACAGTATTCATTAATCATGAGAGCAGGGAACACGCATAAGTCACACTAGGGACATTACTTCAGAGCCTCCGACGATTAGAGCAGTGCGGATTAGTGTCTGTTCCTCACATGGGTATGTGGTGTGTTTTCTTCTGTATGTTGAAGGGTATCTACCCTTTCAAAGCAATCAAGGGACATTATTTGAGAGCTCATATCTCAATTACAAAGAATAAATGTTACAGATGGAGGAAGCGCCTTGAGCCTCACAATGTCTTAATATAGGTTCCAAACTTTGCTTGTTTGTTTCAAACATTTCATGTATTTGAAAGAGAATTAAGAAAACAATGGTCTTATTGATGTGGAAAGTCTGACATTCCTATCCAATTATCAGGTACCTAAAAATACCTTTCTACTGTACCTCTTGAGAGGGACTGTTTAAAAGATCTTCAGGTTTTAGAGGTCAAGAAGCTATGACCTGCTGGCCAAATCTTGCTTACTGCCTGGTTCTGTGGATATAGTCCTATTGAAACAAAGCCACACCCATTTAATTACATGTTGTTGATGACTTCCTCCAGGCTACAATGGCACTGTTGAGTACTTATGACAAAGACCTTAAGGCCCACAAAACCAAAAACATATTTTTTTTTAAAGATTTTATTTATTTATTTGACAGAGATAGAGACAGCCAGCGAGAGAGGGAACACAAGCAGGGGGAGTGAAGAAGGGCTCATAGCAGAGGAGCCTGATGTGGGGCTTGATCCCATAACACCGGGATCACGCCCTGAGCCGAAGGCAGATGCTCAACCACTGTGCCACCTAGGAGCCCCCGAAAAACATATTTTTAAAAGATTTTATTTATTTATTTATTTATTTATTGAGAGAGAGAAAGAGAGTGAGAGCATGTGTGTGGGCGAGGGAGGGGGAGGGTCAGGAAAAGGGAGAGAATTGCAAGTAAGCTTCACACTCAGTGCAGATCCAATGCAATGCTGGATCTTAGGACTCTGAGATCAGAACCCTGAGCTGAAACCAAAGTCAGATGCTTAACTGACTTCACCACCCAGGTGCCCCAAAGCCAAAAATATTTCTTATTAGATTCTTTACAGAAAATGTTTGCTAATCCCTGGATTATAGCATTAGTATAAATCTGTCTGATATGTAGATCCCAGCTTCCTCATCCACATTTTATATAATTCCATTATATGTATGGAATTTTGTGGGAGTAATATTTTACCACTTCCTTAGATTTATGAGATTAAAAAAAAAAGTGGGGGCACCTCGGTGGTGCAGTCCTTAAGTGTCTGCCTTCAGCTCAGGGCGTAATCCCAGCGTTCTGGGATCAAGCCCCACATCAGGCTTCTCCACTAGGAGCCTGCTTCTTCCTCTCCCACTCCCCCTACTTGTGCTCCCTCTCTCACTGGCTGTCTCTCTCTGTCAAATAAATAAATAAAATCTTTAAAAAAAATAAATGAACAAGTGTTTCACACACACACACACATACCCCACCCCCGGCCAGGACTCACTTTTTGACAATTTCTTTTTTATTCTATTTACTTTCATTTTTACTGTTTCCATTTGTTCTTAGTAATCTTTATAGAAATGGAAAATTCTTCAGGCATACTTAAAAGTCTAAGATAGACCTAACTGCTGTCCACAGGAACACTGGAAGCACTAAACCTTCCATGTTCTGGGAAAGTGAAATAGTCAATGTGGCATTATACATTTTCTAATGAGGCCTTGTATTAAGAAAGTTTGGGGGTGGTTCCTGGGTGGCTCAGTCAGTTGAGCGTCTGCCTTCGGCTTGGGTCATGATCCCAGGGTCCTGGGATGGAGCTCTGCATCAGGCTTTCTGCTTGGCAGGGAGCCTGCTTCTCCCTCTGCCTGCTGCTCTGCCTACTTGTGCTCTCTCTCTCTCTCTCTGTGTCAAATAAATACATAAAAAATCTTAAAAAAAAGAAAAGTTTGGAAGTCTGCAAATAAAAAAATTATAAGAACAGTTATGTTCCACAATCTTGCAAATCAATCTAAATTTCTTATAATAGCACATAAATATACAACAGATATTCACAGAGTACATGATCAGTGTTTTAAATATGGGAATTAAAATATTCAAATAATTACATCAACATCAATTTTATTATCTCCCTGGGGAAAGGACCATATGGATAAAAACTTTTCACTTTTGTTCAGTGATAGGCTGCAAGTGTTTAAAACTGTGCCTAGATAATTGTAAATGGTTGCTGAATAAATATTTGTATGCTGAAGAAATGACCAGAAATATGGGGTCAATATCAGTAATTTAACTTTTCTTTTTGTACTATATTTACAAATTTTTATAAAGAAGCTGTATCTGATTTTCAGTATAAAATTTAGTCATTTGAATAAATAACATAATGATATAATTTGGAGATAATTCCCTAGTAAAATATAACAAAAGAGATCAAGAATAAATTTCACATGGCACAGCTGGTACATTGATAAATAATATGTATCCCATAGCCATTTGAATGATTGAATAATAAATAAAACATATTTCAATGAGTGAAATTATAGTGACTGAAAGAAGAAAAATCATTTATGTCTCTTGTGGTATAAGAATGTTAGGAGAGGGGCACTTGGGTGGCTCCGTCTGTTAAGCATCTGGCTCTTGATTTTGGCTCAGGTCATGCTCTCAGGGTTGTGAGATCGAGCCCCATGTTGGGCTCCAGGCTGGGCATGTAGCCTGCTTAAGATTCTCTCTGTCTTTCTCCCTCTCCGTCTACCCACCCCCTCACTCTGCTCTGGAGCTCACTCACTCTCTCTCAAAAAAGAAGAAGTCAAAAGAGCCATGACATACAGGGATATTTTAAAGACTTTTTAAATTTATTTATTTTAGAGAAAGAGAGAGCTCACATATGCAGGGGGAGGAACACAGGGAGAGGGACAAGCAGACTCCGTGCTGAGTGTGGAGCCCAATACTGGCCTCAATCTCACCACCCTGAGATCACGACCTGAGCTGAAATCAAGAGTTCAACTTACCCAACTGAGCCACCCAGGTGCCCCAATATTTCAGTAAATCACCAGTGTAATAAGTAATTTATAATTTAAACACATATTTTTAAAGTTAGAATGAGTTCTGTAAATTAAAAATAATAACAATGTGGCATACAGTAAATAAAACAGCCATAGCAATGTTAGTAAGACTTTATAAAATGTTATATAATATTTCTGGAGATTTCCATTTGAAGCTTTGCAATAAGAAACATCAAGAGTTAGAGAAAAATCTGAGTTTATTCTATGGAAAAATAATGTCTTGTCAGCCTTGTGCTATTTCAGTATTGTCTAGTGTTATGGAATTAGAGAATGTTGCTGCTTACTGTTTCTCTTCTATAATAATTCTCCTTCCTTTTTTCCCCAACCCCCATATATTTCTCCTTAAAAAATTAAACTCTAATATTTTTTTATGGTTCTGAATATATCTCTCATTATCTCTCAAATAAGTTGCTAGAAAAACTTCTCTGTTACTTTACTTAAGGTTTAAAAATCATTTTTAAAGAAATGGTTAGTTGTGTTACTCCTAGGTATTTACCCAAGAAAAATGAAAGCATATATTCATACAGACTTGGATATACAAGTTCATAGCAGCTTTATTTGTAATAGTCAAAAACTGGCAACAATCCAAATGTCTGTCAACAAGTAAATGAATAAACAAATTGTAGGACATCCATTCAATATAATACTGTAAAAAAATTTTTTACTTAGCCATAACAAGGAAAAATGGTTAATAAATACAAGCATTTTTTAAAATTTGAGAACACAGCATTTTATTTTTCAGACAACTAATACTTTAGCATTGGATTCTGCATTATTTTCAGGAGTTAACAAAAGGTTCCTAGTCAGGGTAGTAGGGCCTTGCCAAAGGAAGCAAATTCTGATTCATTCATGATTTACCTCCTGGTAAATCCCGTTTCAATCTGTGGCTCAGGACTGGAAAGGTGACAGCCTGGATGCCAGTAAGTAAGTGTCTGTAGATCACACAGGCAATTCTATTCTGGTCATCTTTGCCTTATGTCCCTCTCTTTCAGAGGCTGACCCAACACAAATTTGAGGTTGTTAATCAGAGATAAGGAAGCAGACTACAAGGTCTCTAGCATCATGGACAGGTCAGTTATTGACGACAAATCCAGTCTGAAAGGGTACCCCCCTACTCCCCATTGCTATGGCCTCAGAAATACAAATGATGACACTATCCATCTAAGCCATTGCCAGAGTAAAGGAAAGTAAGAGAAGAAGAAAGGGTTTCATCTGGTCAACGTAGTGAAGTCTTGATCCATTCTCTTGGGAGGAAGCAGTGCATCTTGATGTCAGCTACTTCCCTTCAATTTGATGGAGTCTCCAGCATCTGCACAGAACTAGATATCAAGAGGAACCTTCTTCAGCTGTGGGTCCCTGAAGTTTGGCTGTCATCTGGGTAGTGAAGAGGACCTGCTCTAGTCCCTTCCAAGGAGATCCAAGGGCAGTCCTTGTTCTTAGTGATTCCAAATCAGAAGGGTGGAAGAAAATTGGAAATGTTAGTTTAGAGATTGGCAGTCAGATATTTGAAGAAATTAGAACAATTCTGTATCCAGTTCAGTTTACAGGTATATAAAACCTCCAAGATTATTAAAAAGATTACAATTTAAAATAACCAAAGGTGCAAACCATTTTACTCTTTACAGTTATCCCCATTTTTTTTTTTTAAACCAGAGATAACCCGGGTAAAACTAATCTGTTTCCATTAAACTTGGTCTGATTATTTCCATAACTTCAGGAAGAATAGTGATTGACTATACAAGTTCTTTTTAAGACTGCTTTGTTAACCTTTCATAAGGCACCTCAGATTGACCTCTCAAAGCCTCTGAGGCCAGAAAGCCAAGCCAAAGACTGGCCATTAGATTTACCTGTAATATCATTTCAGTCAAAGCCTTGGTAGTATAATCAATGTTTCCAATTGTGTCTTGTTAAAAGGAGAACAGATCCTTATTGAATTTACGCAAGTAGCTATGTTGCAATGAAAAGAATGCTTAAGAGTTTCCAAATTCTGAAAGGATCAAGTAGGGAGAAAAGGTAAATGATTTCATCATAGATAGCCTAAGAAAAGGGTTTCCTTAAATCTGGAAAAACAAAGCATCAAGGAATTAGCAGTGTTTCAAAAGAGTCATAAATATTATAATCATTGTCTAAGTTAATTAAGTCCCAGGTAATTAATATTTGTTCTCCTTGAATCTTAGTTTCCCACTAGTTCTGGAAATTCTTACCTAGTTCAGTTTTATAATCTTAAAATTATTAGAAATTTGTACTTGTCCATAAATTTTCTTAAAGGTGAGACCCTCTTGCAGAAACATTTTTGTAAAAGCATCAGAGTAAAGCAATAACTCTGTGAATGACAAAAGAGTTAAAATGATCATGGGTTAAAGATTTGATGAGATTTCATTATAACGTAGTTGATAAGGAAAATCGGTTGCTTCTGTGGCATAAAACATTTTAAGATAATAACAAGAGTGGCTGATAACATTATATCAGAATATATCAGAAGTTTAAGAATTTCATATGATTTTTGGAATTATTATATGAATATATACCTATACAAATATGGGGTAGACAAGGTTTATTACTACTTCTTACTTGCCAGTGATTTCCATGTAATTTAATGTATGAAATACGCCTAATTCATTTAATCTACTTTTTAGAAGAGAAAAATTTTTTATTCAAATATAATAAGCCAATAGTTTTAAAAGTTTAAGGCATACAATATAATGATTAAACACTTCTATACATTTCTCAGTGCTCAGTAACACTGTATTGTTTGATTACTACAGCTTTGTAGTATATCTTGAAATTGGGATCGTGATATCTCCAGCTTTGCTCTTCTTTTTTCAAGATTGCTTTGGCTATTCAGGGTCTTTTATGGTTACATACAAATTTTAGGATTATTTGTTCTAATTCTGTGAAATCTGTTGTTGACATCTTGATAGGGAGTGCACTCATCTGTAGATTGCTTTGCACAACATGGACATTTTAACAATATTGGTTCTTCCAGTCCATGGGCATGGAATGATTATCTTTCCATTTGTTTGTGTCATCTTCAATTTCTTTCATCAGTGTTTCATAGTTTTTGGAATACAGGTCTTTCACCAACTTGGTTAAGTTTATTCCTAAGTATTTTATTATTCTTGGTGCAATTGTAAGTGGGATTGTTTTCTTAATTCTCTTTCATATCATTTTTTCCCCCAGCTGTTCTAGGGGCTTTCTGAATGCCTCATATCTCAAAGTTAGTTTTAAGTCAAAAAGAGTTCACTTAGAATTTGAATTTCAGGAAGTTTGTCAAAAATATCAAAAGGTTTGAACATTTAATGACATAGGATCATAAATTATTATGAAATAATACTTCATTATCTTTTAACCGAAGTGACCAAAAAAGATTTTAAAGGCAAATACAGAAGGTTACATAATTGTTAACAAAACTTAGCTTTTAATATTGAGAAGATTCAGTTTTCTTAAGTAATCAAAAACGTGATTAAGATAATATGAAGCACAGGACATTATTTTGGTAAAATATGAAATTCTTGTTTTCTAGGTGGAGTACTTTAAGACCAAAGACAAACCCTTCATAATCTCTTATTACAAAGAGCAGAACAACAGTCCAAGCAAACTTTGTCATTTTAACAGAGAAAACCATAGCTTAATTTTGTACCAGCTTACTTTTGATATTAAAGCTCATCTACCTAATTAAATTTATCATAATTTTAGCCAGCCCAGACCACACACACACAAATTTCTTTCCAAAGATTTATCTTGCACAAACCTTCTACCACTTTCTTTTTCCTCATTAAAGCACACATTTTACTTTGCTTACATGTGGCGATGTAAGACATTGAACAGCTAACCATCTTAAGTTATCCTTTTTGTCTACAAATTCTAAAAGAGATAATGTGAACCTATTTGACCTTTAGTAAGCCTAGGTAGAATGAATGTATTATACTTAAGGCTGATAACTCTAAAGACATGCCTATTTTAATTAAACCAATGAACTCAAACTAGTTTTAATATTGAATATTTTCCCAGATCAGGGGAACCTAAAATTCATTTGTATTAAATTTCAATTATATTTCTGAGAACTTAATTTTATATAAGCACTTCATTTTCTTTAGTCTAATTAAATAGAACTCTTTTGCCAATTAATGTTGAGAGTACGACTTGGAGGCAGGAAATACCACATATCTACTACATATATAGACACATGAACATACAGACAGATGCAAAAGGAGACTTCATTGCTTCCATTTTAAAATTGCTGCCACAGGATTGCTGGGTAGCTCAGTTGGTTGAGTGTCAGACTCTTGCTTTCTACCTGGGTCATAATTTCGTGGGTCCTGCACTCAGCAGAGAGTCTGCTTAAATATTCTCTCCTTCTGCCTCTTCCCCCCCACCCTCCACCACAGGTGCACTCCCACATGCTCGATCTCTCTCTCTCTAAAAAAAAAAAAAAAAAAAAAAAAAGCTGAAGAATTTTTTTCCCTGAAGTTTGCATATCAAAGAGATGGTCTAGCTAAGAGTTCTGGAGAAACCCTGGGTAGAACATTTACTTCTCAAAGGCATAGGGAAAAAATGCCAGCTCTTCATAGAAGGACTTTTGTTCCCCCAAGGCAAGAATTTTCACAATACTTACAAGCCTTTTGAGATAAATAGGAGGTTTTGGTAACGGTAAAAAAGGATAAGTGGACTATGAATTGGTTGTGGAACCGCACCTCTGATCCTGTAAAGACCAGATTTGCAAAACAAGGTCAACTATTTTTAATTCCTCAAAAATTGGGTTGCCACCTAAATGATATCAAAGACTGGCATACCCATCCCCCTACTTTGGAATGTTTTCCCTCTGTGTACATTTAGCTTAGGGAGAGGCCTAAAAAATTCCTATCAGGGTCTGAATATTAGCCTCTAATTTGATCAAATTTCTGATCATAGAATTATTAAATCTTTTCAAATATCTTGTTAGGTTTCAGCTGGAACAAACAGTAAATATTTCTGGCAGTATTGAACAACCCCATTTATTTTAGTTTCTCCTTGGTTGTTTAAGAGAATAATATAATAGCACTTTACAGAAAATCTCTCAGTATCCTGTCAGCTTTGGGAGGGAATGATGTGGATGGGATTCCTCATTCTGAAGTAGATATGGGGGCATTCAACCTGGTCTTGAAAATTTGCATAGGGCTTTTGAGAATGATCTTTTTTGTGTCCCAGTTGATTATGACTGCGACACCAATCCTTGGACCCACATTTTGATGATAGACCCCTAGGACAGTGCAATGTGGGAGGCCTACATGTTCCTTTTATGTCTTTAATTTTGCATTAGCTTTTTGCAATGCATCTTTCAATGAGGCTATTTTGGAATCTTGAAGACTTTTGGAAGATTTTACATGACAATTAAAATAGGTAGCCCATTTTATTTGTTTGGTGTGGGAACTTTTACTCTCAGGTACACTTTTTAAATAAAAGGTCTTGTTTAACTGGAATGTTTCCCTTAATGGCCATTGTAATTATAGGAAGTCTTTGGTAAAAGTTTGCCATTTTTGTAAATATCTACAACTTCCAGAACCACAGTTCATATAAATAAAATAAGCAGATGTTCCAGGTGGTGCACTCAATTCTTTGAATATAACGCATTGCATTTCTTTTAGTTAGGCCTTTGGGTTTCTCAGAGAATAATACCTGAGAGAGGGACATGCCACAGTGTCATACCAATGAAGGATAGTTGGAAGAAAGGCTGGCAGGGACAAGGGCCCCCACCCTAATAGGGAACAACTCTTAAAAGGATTTTACACCACTCTGGAAGGAGCCCTCCATCCATTCCCACGTGATAGATAGATGACAAAAACCAAAAACCTGATTGGATGACCAGTGCAGCAAGGGTTAATTAGATTAAAACAGTCTGCCAACAAGCCCATAAAAACCCCTAGACTTAGAAACTGTGGTGGCAACCCTCTTGGATCCCCTCCTTCTTCAAGAGCTTTGTGCTATCACTCAATAAACCTTGCTTTGCTGCCCACCACTCTTCATCTGGTCTACCTTTTCATTCTTCAAAGTGGCATGACCAAGAAACACGGGCACAGAAGGGAAAGAAATCCTGCAACATGACAGTACCTCAGAATTGCATGTAAATTTTCTTGAGATTGGTTGGCAACCTAGTAAAGATTATTTCAAGCAAGGTTACCCCTCTTAGGAAAAGACAGGGGGTTTTATGGAGCAGATTACCTCATTAGTGCTGACCAAGAAATTCCAGCCAAATTGATTTAAAATTCCACTTCTGAGAGAGGTTGAAACTGCAGCTTAGTCTTGGTTGGCTATACTGGGGTCAAGTTTTTTGCTTCTATTCTTTTCTCTTCTTTTCTTTTTTCTTTTTACCCTCCCTCCCTCCCTCCCTTTCAGCCTTCCTCCCTTTCTCTTTCTTTTTCTTTCTTTCTTTCTTTCTTTCTTTCTTTCTTTCTTTCTTTCTTTCTTTCTTTCTTTCTCTTTCTCTCTCTCTTTCTTTCTTTTTCTTTCTTTCAACAGTGTGCAGTAGAGAGTAGCATCCAGACAGGTCAGAGAGCAAGGATCAATGAACTCCATAAATTAAGCTCATAGAATAATTATCACCTTGAGACATCTTTGTTTCACTCCTAAGGGGCAACAGAAATTGGTTTACTGTCTTTGCTTTGCAGTGTCAAATTCATGAAATAAGAGTTAGGTAAGGTTTTCTACATCAGAGAGGGGAAATTTCCTTTTGATGTGGGGTTCCTGGGATGAAGGGAGGTACAGTACGAAAGTTTATCATTACTAAGGCATTCCAAAGAGCTACTTTAATTTCTGAACAATGGTTAAATATTTTATAGAAAAATGTCTGTTAAAACTTTCAGAAAATTTTTCTAGGGTCAAATTCTTGAACCATCAGATTTGTCTAAATCTTTAAATAATTATGGATGATATTGAATTTTATATAGTATGAAGTAGAAAATTTTAAATGTAAAGTTAAATCATGTTTAAAAAATTGTTTTAAGGTAAAGAGTTACATCAGGGCAAAGTATAAGTTTATTGTTGGTATTTTAATAATTTCAAGATTACATAAATTATTTTATCACTTTTTTTTTAATATGGAAAAGAAGAGTTTCCTTTGTATTGTTTCAAATTAAAAGACCATTTATTTAAAAGATAGGGTAGAGGACTATATTCTTTTTTTTTTTTTTTTTAACTTTAAGAAGTGCCCTTGAAAAATTACTTAATAGGCCACAGGCATCATCACCGCTAAAGTTATCCAAGATGAAGTTAGACTCAGAGTGATCTTCATAATAAAGAATCATTTGTAATAAGTAACATATCTGTCAGCCTAATAAGACATCTTCTAACAAAGACAGACCCTTTCATTGTAATTTATAGGAAATAGACCTTTTATCAGGAGCTATTCTTAGAAGCACACACAGCCAAGATTAAGTAAATAGGTGGAAACCACAGCCTTTGGCTATCTCCCAGCTTTGGAGACACACTTAATGGGTATTTTACACACAAGCATCCCCTCCTTTGATATATGATCATTTTTAAAAAATCTCCCTTCAGCTAAAAGGAATGTTTGACTCCAGAGACTCATGGTCAGGTTTGAAAAGTCTTTAAAAAGCCACTTTGGCTCTACAAAAGTTTAGGAATGATGGAGAAATATAAATTTTTAAACACAATGCCTGAAATCCAGTATATGGCATAGAACACACCTCTGGTGATGTCTTCATAACAAATATGTCTTCTTTAAGGTTCACATGTTTCCATAGGGTGTTGACATCTCAGAATAAGTCTGCTATTCTTGCTGTTATAACAACACCATTGGTGCTGGGGCAAGTGGTCTCAGCTTGGTAGCTCAGTGTAGTTTTTCCTTGTAATTTAGGCTTTGTTTCATGCCTGGGGGGAGTTGTTTCTCTTTCACTTAAGAACCGGAGTCCTTCAATCTCTTTACATTTCTTTCCTTGTGATATAGCACTTTAAAAGCTCCCTGGCTGACAACTGTGGCCGGAGGCTGGGATCTGCTGGGAGAGGCATTAGGCACTGAAAATAATATCTGTTCATCTGTTCGCTAAAGGACTGCAGTGTTATCGAGTCCTGGAATGGATGATACTGCAATGCCATGAGTTAGGAAGTTGCACACGTGCACACGTTCTAATTGAATGATGAATTTTTAAAAATCTGTGATTTCATCATGTATACGGGCCACAGAACATTGTTGATTGTGTCCCCACAATTCAAATCTACTTAGCAGATAGTTACTTAGCATAAAACTATGCAATGAAGAGATCCGTTTTGTTCCAAAGGCCATCTTTCTATTCACCTATTTGATTATGTTTTGATTAAATAACCCCCAAATTTGGAGTTGTCAAATAGGTCTAACAGGCTACTTCTCCTCTGGCTGATGCTGGCTTGCATGCTGAGATCAAGCTAACTGTGAGGAAGCCTGTCCAGCTGGAATCCACCTTACCTTCCTCTCTGTAGGACGCCTGCTTCGGGTCACCTGGCCTGTCTAGCACCTTGTCCGGTGGATTTGCTGGGCTGTCATGCAGTTTCTTAATTCTCAGCCACCATCCAATTCTCTTAGCACACTAACCCTGCCAGCTTTTGCATTTCCCCCCTGTCTATGCCTAGAAATTATTTGTCTCTTTTCACATCCTGGTGTGTGAATACAGGAAGTCCCCAATCTCCTGACTGAAAAGGAACTAAGTTGACCTGATAGCTTCAATTCACTAACTTGACAGAAGCTCTAAAGGAGTGGAGTAAAAACTTAAGCTGCCCTAATATTGAAATAGCTGCTTAGCTTGGGAAAAAATAATTTGGAAGCCAGGCCTGTAAGCTTATATTCCTTCTCTTGCTGGGATTTGAAACCCTTGGTGCTTTCAACTATTTATGCGTTCATTAATGTAGGGGCAGAATCGAATAGCATCTAAGAGGATGAACTTTGGAGTCAGACCGCCCAGATTCAAACCTGCCTGCTGTGTGTTCATTTGTGAACCACAGATGTGTCATTTAAGTTCTCGTTCTCCCATTTCATTTGTGAAACGGGCATAATAATAGCACCTCCTTCACAGAGGTGCAAATGCACATGCATATGTGATATAAATTATTACTATCGTTATTAATAAAAACTAAAGGGTTTGGACAGCAGAGGGGATAAATGGCAAGGTTCATGCAAAGGTAATTATATAGTTCCTGTTAAGCTTGTGTATATCCTATTAAAAATCCTAATTTCAAGATGAACTCTCTTAGCAACTTTCAAATATATAACCCGATTGTTAGCTATAGTCAC